>NC_057387.1:25347195-25665087 GCF_019320065.1 Cervus canadensis | reverse complement strand
GAATACCCCAGGTTCAAGCATTTTTGTCCAGAGCTGGGCCAGGAACTCCCCACTGCCGGCTCCAGGGAACTGAGAGGTCTCAGCAAGTGACCATCCCCACCAGGAAGTAGAGCAGAGTTGGTCTGGGTTTTTTGGTTTGTTTTGTGGGGAAAGCAACTTTAGATAATATTTTAGCTTCCTCTCTAGTGCTAAATTCCCTATATGCAGAAAAAAAAATTTTTTTTTATTTTAAGCCCAAACAAACACAAAAGGGAAAACACCTAGACAATCCCAAAAGTCCCTTTGTGTGTGTGTGTGTGTGATATAGTTTTATTAAAGTACAAAAGAGATAGAGAAAGCTTCTGACACAGACATCAGAAAGGGGCAGGAAGAGTGCCCCTGCTAGTCTTTGGCCAGATGATACACAGCTACTAGCAGGCTGCTGATTAGAGGAAGGAAATGTCTCAAAACTCAGAGACTGGCACCAGGCCCCTCACCCACATCATGCACTGAGATAACATTGGCACAGGTGAGTTGTCCTGGCCATAAACCATAAACGATCAACATGAATCTTGAAGAAAGACAGGTTTCCAAGCAAAAACATAGTCTCATTAACATAGCTTAAGAGAACATTTGCATGTGTAAAACACCCTGGTTTGTCAAGTCAGTTCTGAGTCTTAGGCGGAACTGACTTGAAGAAAGACAGAGTCTAGGGTAAATACATAGTTCATTAACATAGCTTAAGCATTGGTTAGCTCAAGGTTTTTTTTTTTTTTTAGTTCTACCACTTTATTGCTACCAACCCATCTCCCTCCACCCTGGTGCACACATGCCCAGTCATGTAACCCCATGGACTGCAGCCCGCCAGGCTCCTCTGTCCATGGACTTTTCCAGGCAAGAATACTGGAGTGGGTTGCCATTTCCTTTGCCACCAAAAGTCCCTTTTCAGACTGTATAATCTTGTGATACAAAAATCCAAAGCCCCAGGACCCCCCCTAATTATATATTTTCCCCCTTTCAAGAAATTTTACATGTAAATGATAGAACTGAACAAAATATCTGAATCACTATCTTAGGAGTAAAAGAACACTTAGAAACCACACAAAGCAGAAATGAAGCCACCATGAAAGGAATCTGACTTAAATTAGAAGCAACATTTAAAATTATAGGTTCAGAAAAGCCTGAACAAAATTCAGGGCTGAGGTCAGCCCTGAATCTGCAGGCCCTGACTTCTTGTGAAGGTGGGGGGATTGGTCTGGAGAGGAGGTGCCGGCTCGTGAAGCGCCGCCCTCTCTACCCCATTCCTTGCTATGGAAGCTGAAATGGACGCCAGGGAGCAGAAGTCTGCAGTCAGCATCACGGCAGCAACTCAGAGACAATAGTTTCTGAAGAATACCTATGAAACCAGTCACAGCTATAGTTTTTCCACTAGTCATGTACAGATGTGAGAGCTGGACCACAAAGAAGGCTGAGTGCCGAAGAATTGATGTTTTTGAACTGTGGTGCTGTAGAAGACTCTTGAGAGTCCCTTGGACTGCAAGGAGATCCAACCAGTCCATCCTAAAGGAAATCAGTCCTGAATATTCATTGGAAGGACTGATGCTGAAGCTGAAGCTCCAATACTCTGGCCACCTGATGCGAAGAGCCAACTCATTGGAAAAGACCCTGATGCTGGGAAAGATTGAAGGCAGGAGGAGAAGAGGGCGACAGAGGATGAGGTGGTTGGATAGCACCAACAACTTAATGCACGTGAGTTTGAGCAAACTCAGGGAGGTGGTGAAGGACAGGGAAGCCTGGCATGTTGCAGTCAATGGGGTCGCAAAGAGTCAGACACGACTGAGCGACTGAACAATGTGAAACCTAACATCAGTGACCTCAGCAGGGATGGGATGAGAAGCAGACTATTTTCACAGTCTACCTCCTAAGCCATCCTTTTTAATTAATTGGGTGGTTGTGTTACCTATTCAAAAATAAACGAAGAAAAATGCACGTCGTACCAAAATAAAATAGGAAAACAATTTTTAAAAGAGACAACGATAATTTAAAACTTGTCCTAATGAAATGTCATTTCGAAAGCTAAGGGGGAAATGGGGCAAGGGGAGGGGGATGCAGAGGGCTGGAGCTAGTGAAGAAAACAACTGATAAGCAAGAGCCATATGTTCTGGCCAAACCCACTGCTCTCCTGTCCTCACTGTTCATATCTGCCTCGGAGTCCCCACAGCAAGACCAGCTGTGCACCCAGAACATCTGGTTCTCCTCCTCCACCCCTGCCCACATCTCCATCATTGGCTGCATCCCCTCCTGCCCCCTGCCCAGAGACTCAGGTCGCCCACCCGGATTGTGCCCCCCAGTCCCCACTGCTCATCATCACACCATCAGGGAGTTCATCTGTTCCAGGAGCACTTGAGCTCAGGCGTTCTTTCCCAAAGTTGTCTGCAACACGATCTCCCATCCCACCAGCTCTGCTCACGTGACTTCGACACTGTTCCCATAAAGAGATGGGATCTGTGTTTCTTCCCCTTGAATCTGGCTGTGCTTATGACTGTGGCTTATGACTGCACCCCCTGGAGAAGGAAATGGCTACCCACTCCAGTATTCTTGCCTGGAAAGTTTCATGGACAGAGGGGCCTGGCGGGCTACGGTCCAGGGGGTCCCAAAGAGTTAGACACGACTGAGCATGTACACACGCACGCAACACTGTGGCAGCAGTGACCCTGTGTGACTTCATCTGGAGCTCTGAGAGCCACATAAGCAGCCTGACTGCTGAGCACCCCGTCTTGAGGATCCCAAGCTAGCGCCCAGAAGTGACTCCATAAAAACAATTAGATGGTAGCCCTGCCATTCCAGGTCAATACTGGCTCAGTCCCAGCCACTGGCTGACCACCACCCCATGAAAGAACCAAGATTCAGCCACCAGCCAAGCCCTTCCTGGAGTCCTGAGCTACAGACAATTCCTGAAAGAGAATAAAATAACTTTTAAGACACTGAGATGGGATGACTAATTACAAAGCACTAGATAACTGATAACCTACCTCTAACAGCGGAATCCCAAAGACCCATCTCAAACTCACTTTAGGTTCCCACTTCTTACTGATTCTAATGCACTGAGCTTGACTGAGCCCTTGAGCTTCCAGTTCCCAAAATTTGTTTAAATAAATTCATTGTGCCTGCCCATAACATCTAGTCCTCCAAAACTGTCCCACTGATGTCTGCCTTCCTAAGTTCTCTACCTGGCATTGAGGAGTCCAGGCTCTCCATCTCTCGTTTAATTTCACCCCCACTCATGGAACTGTCCCTAAACTCTGTATCCATAGGAGTTCTTAGACCCGATCCTTCCTCGCCTCTCTGCACCCACGTCTACGTCCACTTTCCCAGGCCCTTTCCCGGGGCTGCATCAGCCACCTCCCTACCCCTCATCGTTCCCACCTCCCCACACACAAGGCAGGAAGGACGATTTTGTTTGTTTTACACCCGTGATCTTCCAGAAAAGACTCCAGGCAGCTTGAGCACCAAGAATTCTCATCCTCAAACACAGGGATGACCGTTCCCTTTGGGGGGAACTGAAGCAGTCTACCCGCAGCGTTCCAAGAATCAAATGAACACCCTCTGCTTATGGGTCCCTGGCCTCCACCCACCACACGGAGCTCAACTTGGAAAGATTCCAAGGCTCCTCCTCTGGAATGGCCTTTTCTCTCCCCCACACCCTACCAACTCCGGGTCACACTTGGAGGCCCAGCTCATTTGTCATCGCTGCTGGGAAGCCCTCCTCACCCCCTTGGGTTGTCAGTCACCTTCTCCCCGCATGGTGCCTGCCCAGCACCAGCGTCTATCTCTGCACTCACCCACCTCGCAGACTCAGAGCACCTTAAATCAGGGCCTCACTTTAACCCATCTCCCAGTTACTGCTTATGGGCTAAATCTATGGGTTCTTCTCCAGGAGCATCCTCTCTGCAGCTCCCCTCCTCACAGGGGCTGACATCACCCCGCACCCACTCTGAGGCCTCCCTCAGCCTCTCCTTGAACAAAGCGGGACTCCTCGTGCGGCTGAAAGCCCCACTCCACAGCCACCTGTCCTGGGAAGAATGCCCCATCCCAGGTTCACGATTCCTCCCATGCTCAAAGGCATCTCTAGAAGCATCTGTGCAGCTGGCCAAGCCTTCGCAGCTTGATCTTCACACACTTCTCAGTCAGCCCTAGTTCCCCTTCAGGCTTCAAGCACATCAGTGGGAGGGCTGGTCACAACCTTCCCCAGCTCAGAACAGTTTTCCCCGCACATGGTTCTTATGCCTGGAGAAAACGCTGCTCTCCAGTAACATCAGTGAAACGGATGGTGATGTTCTTAGCGTGCTAGGTCTTACACTAGAAAAAGCATTAATACTGCTGAGTCCCCAGGTTCGAGAATGGTGTGTGTTAGTCGCTCAGGCATGTTTGACTCTCTGCGTCCCCCTGGACTGTAGCCTGCCAAGCTCCTCTGTCCATGGGATTTCCCAGGCAAGAACACTGGAGTGGGTTGCCATTCTCTTCTCCAGGGGATCTCCCTGACCCAGGGATCGAACCCAGGTCTCCAGTATCGTAGGCAGATTCTTTACCATCTGAGTTACCTGGGAATCCCTTTGAGAATGATGCCTGACACTTAACAGGAGCTCAAAATTATTAGCTGAATGAATGAAAGAAGGACCAGTCAACCGGCTCAGCCCTGACATGAAGCAGCCCTGGTCTGTCAGGCCCCTCCACACCAGGCACTGAAACCCTAGAGGTTGTGCAGCTCCCCTAAGGTCACGAGCAAGCCACTGCGGGAAACTGGAACCCCCGTCTCTTGGCTCCCAGCACATGGCCCTCCTTCTGCCCAAGTGGGTAGCGTCCTCGCCACCCACCCCTTCCACATTCCAAAGACAGCGTCTCCACAAGAAGTTCTGGATAGTATCCAGGAGTATTTTTCTTCCTGGCTTTAAAACAAATTGTGACAAATGGCTCTGCAGATCTACTGGGCCGTGAAGCCAAGCAGATGGGACTGCAATTCACACTATTAACTTAAATTCCACTTGATGCTAATTTCAAATTAGGGCATTTTATCTAGAAATTATAAAAAGCACTTTGGGGGGGGTGTACTTGTAAATAAATTTGCCAGCAGATTCGTTTACAAATCTAGTTGCTCCTGGCCACCCTCAGTGATCACAGATTTTTTTTCCCCACTCCCCCTTACTCTCCTCCACCAAAAAGTCCTGACTCACGTAAACAAAGAGAGATTCTTGGGGTCCACTGGTCTAACCACCCACCTAAACTTGACTCCTTGTGTCTGCAGACCCTCTCCTGGCAGAGACACGTCACCACTGATAGCAGCCCAGGCGGGAAAGTTCTACTGGAAAGTTCTTTACTTTGAACTGAAAGTGGGCTCCAGGATCCTGGACAAGCCCAGTCTATCACTCATCCACTCAATGGGTGAGCACATTCTAGGCACCAGACACTGAAGCAGGAACTGAAGCTACAAAGAGACGCGCAGAATAATCCTGACCCTCAAGGAGCTTGCCACCTAGAAACTCCAGCTTCTCAAATCCCAGGCTGAATAGCTGGTGACCTTTTGTGGCCGTGCATGACATGGATTTGGTCTCTTTCCCTGTTTCTTACAAACAGGCTCCAGTTCACCTCTGTCCCACCAAGGGTGTGGCCCAGAACTTCATTTCTGACACGTGGTCTGACCAGCACAGGGCATGTAGACTACCATACCCCAGTTCTAGACACCACATTTCCTTTAGTTGCAGATAAGACGGCTATGTTTGGTGGCCACATCACATGGTTGATGCCTGCCAGCATCAACCCTCCATCCTTCCCACAGCCTCTCACTCCCACACTTGGGCTGCTGGATTCAAAACCTTGCAAGTATCTCTGTCCATCCTACTGGGATTCAGCCCATCAGCCCATCTCCTCCTTCATGATCAAGACACATACTTGCTGTCCTTTCTTGTTTTAAAGTCATATACATAACTTTAGGGAGGGGGGATCAGGATGGGGAATACATGTAACTCCATGGCTGATTCATGTCAATGTATGACAAAACCCACTACAATATTGTAAAGTAATTAGCCTCCAACTAATAAAAATAAATGAAAAAAAAAAAAGAAAAAATAAATAAATAAATAAAGTCATATACATAACTTTAAATCATTTGGAAGAGTATGACCTCTATCTTCATCAAAATAGACTAGAATAATGCAGAAAGGTCTAGGACAGAATCCTACAATACCTAACCCAGCTAGAGAACTCTGACGATGATGCTTGGGAATATTATTTCCCCGCTTCTGTCTTGCCTCTAAGTATATGAGATCATGGTGCCTCTTGCTGGCATCCACAGTAGGTATTAGCAATAAATACACTAATTTGATGCCAAATTCTAAGCCATTCCACACCTGGTGGCTCAGACAGTAAAGAATCTGGCTGCAATGCAGGAGACCCAGGTTGGATCCCTCGTCAGAAAGATCCCCTGGAAACAGAAATGGCAATCCACTCTAGTATTCCTGCCTGGAGAATTCCATGGACAGAGGAGCCTGGCGGGCTACAGTCCACGAGGTTGCAAAGAGTCGGACACGACTTAGCAACTAACACTTTCACACTTCCACACATATTAAAAGTAAAAATAAAGTTTAAAAAATGTTCTTGTTGCTATCTTCCCTTTTTTTGTGGCTTCCTGCAGAGCAACTGGTGAGAAATCTCAGCGCTAGGCTGCAGCTCGCCCTGCCCTCCTCCACCCCTTCACCTGAGCCCTGTCCCTTCCTCGCCAGAACCTCTCCAGTTCCTCCACCACCGTTACCAGCCTGATCCACCTGTCTTCTCTTCAATCTGAAAGCTCTTTAGCAAATTTTAAAACGTCTTCTTATTGCCACTCTCCCCCTCTGCTCCAGGTAGTCCATTGCCATTTAAGTCCCCTGCAGCAGTTTTCTGCCATTCGCATAATGGCCCACCACTTGGCCCATCCCTTCAAGTCCAAACTCCTCCTTTTGGTCCTCAAGGCTTCCAAATTCTGGCCCCTCTCCCCCGTCTATCTAATCTCTGACTCCCACCAGCCCTTCCAAAATTTGCCTTTTCCCCCCAGTCTGCTATCAGTCATTCACACCTGTCTGCTATTCACACCTGTCTGCTATTAGCCATTTGGTGTTGCCTCCAATGTTTTCCATTTTCCAGTGTTGAAGAGCTAAACAATAAGGGAAAAAGAAAGAGGGAGGAGGGAAGAGAGAAGAGGAAGAGTGAAAAGAAAGTGAAGAAGAGAAGAAAGCAGAAAAACAATGACCACACCACCCTGCCAGGCCGGCTATAAATGCCTAGCACACAGCACAACACCGCGCCCTGACAACAACAGGAGGCAGCTGCCGTCCTCATCCTCATTTGCAGATGAGAGTGGCACTGAGAGGTTAAGTGATCTGCCCAGGGCAGACATGGAGTCTGTATCTGGAACCACTCCACATGCATGATAAGTGTGGGAGATAAGCGTGGAATTAAGCACCACCCAGACAAGGAGCCAACTGTGCAGGTGCTGGGGGAGGTGGGGTCAGTCTAGAGAGTCAGGGAGGGTGTCCCACAGAGGTCACCTGGATCTGAGTCTTGGGAAGCAGGAGTCGGGCAGGCAGCCCAGGAACAGGTATGGGGCGGTACTCATGCCATGTGAGAAGCCAGGGCACGTGCAAAGCCAGAGGACAAGGGATGAGTTCACCGAGAGGGCTGGTGAGGGCTCTGACTGGAAGCAGGGCTGAACGGAGGTGGCTAGTGAGCAGAGATGAAGATGAGGTGAAGGGACCAGATCTGAAGAAGTCTGTCTAGCTGTAGTGGGTGCATGCTCAGTCACATCCAACTCTTTTGCAACCCCATGGATTGTAGCCCACCAGGCTCCTCTGTCGATGGCATTTCCCAGGCAAGAATACTACAGTGTGTTGCCATTTCCTTCTCCAGGGGATCTTCCTGACCCAGGGATCAAACTCTGCTCCTGCATGGCAGGCAGATTCTTTACCACTGAGCCACCCAGGAAGCCCCTTGTCTCGCTATAGACGGGCCCTTATTCCTGTGACCCATCAGATCAACCACTTCTCTTCCCATTATCTAAACCCTCCCCCTCCGAGGGCCTGTGAGCCCTACTCCAGTGCAAACCAGGTGTAGAGACAGGTATTAACCAAATGCAGGCTTTGTAGGACCAGTCCCCATACCGGCAAGGCAGGATGCCCTCCTCAGCCTCTCTCTCACACTGTCCTCACCTTCTCCAACAGAAGTCAAATCCTTAGGGCTTCATTACTTGGCTTTTTCTAACTATCAATAGAAGCATCTGGAAAATACATGGAGTCATGGACTTCTAGAAATCCATTAAATTTAGGGGGCAATCTGTGATCTAGTATCACTAAATGACAAAGGAAATAAGCATTTTCTCAGGATTGGACAAGTGTGTTTAGCTTCAGTTTAGACGCTGACAACATCAGGTGACACAATGACCATCTCAGGCTCATCAGACGAAAAACAATTAAATTCAATTTTTGAATGAGGACGTATTTAAAACATATAGAAAATACAGAGAATAATAAATACCTGTACACAAAAAAGACTGTCAAATCCTCATATTCTGCCTCACTGGCTTTAGATTTTTCTTTCAAGAAAGAAGGCATTAGAGACGCTGATCAAGTCCCTGATTTCACTCCCTTCCCAATTCTGTTACCCCCACCAACTCCAGAAATAACACCCTGAACTTGGTATTTATCACTCTCATGCATTTTTATGCTCTTACTATATATGCATGTATCCAAAAACATAGTTTTGGCATGATTTAAAACTTTTAAAATGGCATCACACTGTAAGCACTCTTTTGCATCTTTCTTACTCGGCAAAACATTTTTGAGAGTGATCCTTGTTGACATATGTCACTCTAGTGAATTCATTCTGATTGCAGCAGATCATAGATCACTGTAAGAATATTCATCATATGTATCACAAATTTTAAATTCATTTTTCTGCTGATGAACTCTTCAAAGCTTTCCAACATTTCACAGCAGTAAATGTTCCTGTAAATGTTTGTCTAGAGGTATCATCAGTCACAGGAGACTTGGCCCAAATGGCTCTGCAACACTGGGGCACCAATTTCACATCCTCAAGGTCAGTGTTTAAGTATTCTTTCTGTATCTTCCTCAACTCCTGCTATTGTTCATCTATTACACTATCACCAATCTGACAGGGATGAAATGTTATCTCCTTGCTATTCTGCAAATTAATTTTAAATGAGAAAATAATAGGATTGATGCTGAAGCTGAAGCTCCAATACTTTGGCTATCTGATGCAAAAAGCCGACTCATTGGAAAAGACTGATGCTGGGAAAGATTGAGGGCAAGAGGAAAAGGAGGCAAAAGGATGAGATGGTTGGATGCCATCACTGACTCAACGGATATAAGTCTGAGCTAACTCCGGGAGACAGTGAAGGACAGGGAAGCCTGGCGTGCTGCAGTTCATGTGGTCGCAAAGAGCTGGACATGACAGAGACTGAACAAAAACAACAACATAACTAATAAATGCAGCTCAGTGGGCAAGAATTTTCCACAACATATGGGAATAGAATGTGTGATCCTTGGATTTTCTGGAAAATAATACAGGAAGGATAGGGAAGTGAGAGAGGGTACAAATAAAACAAGATTGGCCATAAGCTGGTAATTGTTAGAACTGGGTGATGGGTGTGTAGGGGTTCATTATCCTATTTCTTCCACTTTAGTCTATATCTGAAATTTTCCACAATAAAAAATTAAAATACAGAAAAGCAGTCACAGCATCCAGAGCAAAGAAAATGTGAAGAAGAGGTGCCTCTGTGACAGTGGACGGAAGGCAGCCTTCAGAAAGGGCAGAGCCTGGAGCTGCAGGGAGCAGAGGACAAAGGGAAGCTGGAGAGGGGCTTTCAATCGTGTTGTGATTCAAGTCAGGAACATTACTTATGAAATTAGTGTTTTTGATGACCCTTCACAAATAATAAAATGTTATTACCTAATAAAATGTTATCATATTTTATTTTATTTTATTTTATTTTGAAGGAAACAACCTTTATTTCAGGTACATGAAAATGTCATTTCCTCTTTCTGATACTCAGAGGTTAAGTGACAGGACAACTGAGGGTATGGACTTTGGAGTCAGAAATACCTATAAAATGTTATCAGATTTTACATGTATGATTGATACAATGAGGACCATTCAAAAATCACTCAAGTTTTTGTTTCACGAAATTTTACTCTCAGCTATAGAACATTTGTTTTCATACTCCCAAATGTGTTGTTTAACATGTGAAAACTGATTAAATGATGTAACGGGTTAAATGATGTGACCTGTTACATCATTTAAAAAAAATTTTTTTAATGAAAAAAAATTGGCTTTTAAGTCTAGAATGACTTCAGTAAGGATAAGAGGTCATACTGCATGTCTTTGAGAGAAACTGCAATCATGATGAATCATATGAGAGCTCTGGATGCCTCCAAGCAGGTAAACTTGAGTCCCTATGCTTAAGGGGCAAAGGGTCCAGGTAAGAGAACTGGTCAGCATGCCTAAGATGTAAAAGATAAACCCCAAAGAAACACAGAGTGGGATTCTTGACCAAGCAAAATTTGACCAGAGAACTAAACATTCTTATCACACAGGAAGAGGCAGATTAGCTCAACTGGATTAAGGAAATGTGGAAAAGGAAAAGCCTCAACCAGAGGTACAGCCAGTGGTTCAGAACCGGGACTCAGGGTATCTGAAGCATCTTGAATGGCAGGAGGTGGCCATGGCAGGCACGGGGCAGAGGCCCCACTGCGGTGTCATCAATCACAGCACCAACCAGGCCTCGGGAGCCCAGGCTGGCAGGTGTCAGCAGGGGGCCCCCAGGGCCACCTGCCAGCAAGCCCAGGGCAAAACCTGCTTCGCCAAGTCATTTCCAAGTTCCTCTGCAAGTTGCTGCCTGAAATCATCTGACCTTGGTGGAACCTGTGTCTCCCACATGTCTCCACTCGCAGTCCTCACTCCCTCACTTCTGCCCCTGAAGCAATTATTCATGAACCACAGGGATCTGCCAGCCAGTAGCCAAGGCTGGGGGTCCAGAAAGCACAGTGTGAACAGTGAGAGGGGCCGAGGCTGTGGCGCCAGCTCCTCTGCCGAGGCAATGTGCTCCAGGGCCCACCGTCCGGTCCCATCCCCTCCTTTACAGAAGAGGAAGCTGAGGTCAACCTGTCCAAGGTCCCTTGACCAGTTCCCAACAACAGGGCTTAGTGAAGCCAGATTCCCAGATCAGGGCTCTCATCTCTCCCACAGCGCCTCCCTCACTTTTCTCTTTTTTTTTGGCCACGTGGCATGGGGATCTAGTTCCCCAACCAAGACTTCCCTGTAGTTCAGACGGTAAAGAATCTGCCTGTAACCTAGGAGACCTGAGTTTGATCCCTGAGTTGGGAAGATCCTCTGGAAAAAGGAATGGCAAGCCACTCCAGTACTCTTGCCTGGAGAATCCCACGGACAGAGGATCTTGGCAGGCTACACAGTTGGACACCAACTGAGAGACTAACACTACTAATCAGGGATCAAAACGGTGCCCCCTGAAATGGAAGCAAGGAGTCTTAACCACTGGACCACCAGGGAAGTTCTGCATCTCCCCCTTTAAAAGCATCCTCCTGGTGCTGGAATCCTGGCGTTGGTGCTGCTCACACCCAGGGTCACTGAGGTCTCATCTGGATGGACACTCATGGCAGCACCTTCAGAGGCCTTGACTCACTCCCCTGCAGTTCTTTGTGTCCTTGACTCCAGGCTGATTGTCAATAGCTGTCTTCTCTTTTGTGCACCTATTCCTGCCCATCTAAGGGAGCAAGCAGCAAATTCCCAGGCCTGGTGCTTGGACCCTGACCATTCTCAGCAGACATTGCCTGGCAGCCTGCCCCAGGAGCACCCATCCATTCCTGGTCCTCCTGAAGGTGCCAGGAAACAATCAGATCTAAGAAAGGGGAAGAGGAGGGGGCCCAGGCCAGGTCATGGTTGTAAGAAGGGCCTTCACGTACTCAGGAGGCTTCCCCATGGGCATCAAAATCCCCAGGCAACAGGGATGCTATTCCTACTCCACTACGAGGAAGCTGAGGGCTAAGGGCTCAAGGATTCACCCAAGGTCATCAAATCAGCAGGAGTCAGGGAAAGGGCAACAGCCAGGGCTTCCCACTCCGAGGGCAGGGCTCTTTCTGGCCCTGCAGGCAGGTTCACCAGTGGGCTCTGATCTCCCCAGACTTGTGACCCCGATTCACAAGGGCATGTGCTACAGGACAAACAGCCACACGTTCTCACTCCGGATACCACTGCTTTAGAAAGGATGACCCGTGCTTCCTTCCATGGACCCCTACCATGAACACTGTTCAGGGCATGTTGCCACAAATAAAGTAAAAAAGTAACACCCAACCACAGGTCCTCAAACTCCTCCTCTCCATCTCCCCTGGAGGTCACATCGGCACAAACTGCACCCGCCTCTACTGTTTACCGGCTTGGTCAAAACCTCAGCACGTAACAAGAAGACAGTCCAGGAGCCTGCAGTCACTAGACACCTGTTCAGGAGCGCCCTGAGCGAGCCCCAGTCCTGAGATGCCTATGAAGTTGCAGCCCCCTCACAGCCACCTGGGCCCCAGCAGACGGCCCACCAGAGCTGAGCCTGCCCACGGCTCTCAGTGGCTTCTGCTCCAGCACTGGCCTGGAGCCATCCTCCTGGGGCCATGGTGGCCAGGGAACTGAGCAGTACAGGTGTGGAATGTTCCAGTGTCCACACTGCCAGGGGGTCCCAATTACAGCAGGGGGAGTCCACAGGTGACTCTTAGTTGTTAACCAGGTGAGGTCCAAGGGGAAAGTGAGCAGATGTCCATGAGGCATGGGGCTGTCAGAGGAGAAGGCTGCCCTGATTGGCTGGAGGGCACCTTGGGAAAACCTCTCCAGCATCAACTGGAAACCTCTCCAGGCATCCCCTCTTACAAGGGCAGGCTCAGGACTCATTAATGTGACTAACAGGCACTAACACCTCAGCAGCAAGTGACCCTACGGGATAACCAGAAAGGCCAAGAGGTACCAACGTACAAAATCAAATGTATCAGGTCCCCTTCACACTCTGCTCATGGGCATGTGAGATGCGCATCACTTTGGGAGACAATTTGGCAGCTTCTTAAAAAGTTAAACACACACTCACCATATGGCCCAGCAATCCCGCTCCTGGTGTTTACTAGAGAGAACTGAAAACCTACGTCCGCACAAAAACATAACACACAGAAAAGCAGCTTTATTCAGAATAGCCCCAGGCTGCAAACAGATCAAATGTCATTTAGCTGGGCAGTGGAGAAACAAATGGTGATACAGCCATGCAATGGAATACTACTCAGCAATAAAAAGGAATGAGCCAGACATACACAATCACATGAATGAATCTCAGAAGCATTTTGATGAGAGAAGCCAGATTCAAAAAGCTTCATACTAAAAAACATTATTAAAATTTTTAAAAAAGGCTTCATACGACAGGATTCCACGTGGACCACATTCTGGACAGGGCAGAGCTGTAGTTACAGAAATCAGATCAGTGGTTGGCAGACCTGGAGGTGTAGAGAGGGGATTTTGGGGGGTGAAGGGAACACTCTATATGTGATTGCGATGGTGGTTTCCATGACTGTTTACATTTGTCAACACTCAGTGAGGTATACACTTAAAGCTGGTGAATTCTGTTGTATGTAAATTATACCACCATCACGTGAATTAAAACAATACTAGGTTTCTTTTGCTTAACTAGGGTTCAAAGAAGTGGCCTGGGCTGGTTGTGACTTGGAGAAATCACAAAGCCTTGCTGTGCCTCAACTGTACCATCTGTACAAGGGCTGCATCACGGTCCCCTGGCTCGAAACCCCAAGGGTGAAGTTGGAGGATGGCAGTGAAAGAGCAGAGCTGGCACGAAGTGGGGCTCCCTAAGGTCAGCTTCTGCGTCCCCCCTCAGCGTAAGTGAGCGACTCTACTGATCCACAGGCCTTCAACCAACCCCGGACAGGGAAGAACTGGAGCCCCTGTGAGGAGCTGAAACGCCGAGGAGGGAGAGGGACAAAGACCACAGTCCGGTGGCGTGGAGGAGGGCGGGGGAGGTCATGGATGTGTCTGCTGGGGGCAGGGCTGAGACCAAAGTCAGCACAGAGGCTGGGGGCGGAGCCCAGCACTTGACCATTTTGCTCAAGGCCAGCCTGGCTGTGGCCTGCAGGCCTCTCATTTCCTCTGCTTTAACGAGGGGTCACAGAAGTGCTTTCCCACAACTGCATCACCTCCCTATACAGCCGTCAGCTTAAGCACAGAGCCAGGCTGGGGCAGGACAAAGTCTCCTTTATGACACGCTGCGGTTCATTTCCATCTGTTGAACCCTTGGGCACAAGCTCTGGCCACTCCCCGTCACTTCCCACAGGCGCCAGGACAGAGCATTCCTCTGCCAGGCTTCTGGTTAAATGGCACCATCGGGATCTTTAGAAGGAGGGCAGGGTGGGGTTTGGGGCAGGGGAGGGGTCAAAAAGAAAGAATGGATCCAAAGGACTTTCCAGGAACTTTAAAAGCTTGGAAATTCAAGGTGTGGGTTCTCTACCAGGTCTAATTTTACTTAGAAAGTTCCTCTAAGCACAATACACTTTCTAGCCAAGACAGGGCTAGTTTTGGCTCCTAAGTAATGAAGGCGGGAGCTTCCTCAATTCTCTGAAGAGAGCTAGAATGAGGCAGAAAGTGGCTGTAGAAAAGCATCCACAGGAAACTGGGATTGCCAGAGGCAGAATCAAGTGAGCAGTCAGAGGTGAAACGCAGAGAGGGTAGACAGCTAAGCTGGGCACCAAAGGAAACGGGGAACAAAACCACAGCTCCCTCAGGAAAGCCTGGCAGGTCTTCTTGCCTGTTACATGCCCTTGTTTCAGGTCTCACCCAGGTAGGCAAGGCCACTATCTCCCCAAACCGTCCCCGCCACTCAGTGACGAACAGCTCCCTTTCCCCAGGACAATCTAATTACATCCTCTCTGCCTGGCACTCACAGGGCCAGTGCAGGTTCTCTAGAGCAGCAGTCCCTAACCTTTCTGGCGCTAGGGACCAGTTTCGTGGGAGGCAATTTTTCCATGGGGGCAGTGGGGAATGGTTTGGGGATGATTCAAGTGCATTACATTTATTGTGCACCTTTATTTCTGTTCTTATTACATCAGCTCCAGCTCTGATCATCAGGCATTAGATCCTGGAGGACGGGGACCCCCGCTCTAGAGTAAAGCCCAGCACGGTGCACAGAGGCTGTCAACACCGCTCCCTAAAGTAGCGGGTGTGCCTGTGTCCAGTTGCTCAGGCATGTCTGACTCTTCTCCACCCCATGAACTGTAGCCCGCCAGGCTCCTCTGTGCATTGGATTTCCCAGGCAAGAATGCTGGAGTGGGTTGCCATTCCCTACTCCAGGGGATTTTCCCAACACAGGGATTGAACCCCATGTCTCCTGCACGGGAAGGCAGATTGTTTACCAGAGCGCCACCTGGAAATCCCGAGTAAAGTACCAGGAGAGCATGCAAATGGAGACCCTAAAGAACAGGCAAGAGACAGCAGTGCCAAGAGGAACAGGTGCTGAGGAGATGGAGAAGGGAAGAAGGAACAGTGGTGGACACTGCAGCGACACCAGGAGCAGGGAAGTGGCAGGTGGTGAAGAGGTGAAGCGCCAGGGCAGGAGGGATCCAGCCAGGGGCTCCCAGACAACGCGGGGAGGACCCCTTGGAGCCACCTCAGCATGAACCCCAAAGCTGGGGAACGCCCAGGGGCCATCTGGTCAAAGGCCCGGAGATTTCAGCTACAGTGGCCCCGCCAAGGCTGAAACAAGAAAAGCAAGATAGTCCGAGGGAGGCGACAAAGCGGTCCAAAGGTTGCTGTGCCTTTATGGCTCGCCACTATGTACTGCGGCCTAAATCCAATCTCCAAATGACATGTCTGCCTCACTAAGGCAATCTGCAGCTGTCAGCTGATGAGGGTGGCACCCTGGTCCTGAACAATGATGAACAATCACTACAACTTATACGGCATTTCCTACATGAAGACTCTCTCCCGATGATTCCACTAAATTCACCCAACAACCCGAACAAGTGGCTCCCGTTATTTTCAGAGAAGGAAACGGGCATTTAGAAGAGTTAAGCAATTTGCTCCAAATCACAGTGCTGGCTCAATAACCAATGCTTATCGAACGGTGGTCGGGTGGATGGAGGGATGGATGACTGGATGAACTGATGGATGAAGGAAAGGCCGGGCTGACAGACAGCTCCTCCTGGGACTAGATGTGGCCCTTCTGGGCCTGTCAGAGAGAGCAGGGAGAGCCGTGTGTAAACCGAGCCCATGAACAAAGCATCATTCACAAATATATATGACAGTCCTAGTCTGCTGAAAGCGGAGGAAAAATAAAAATATCAACTCTCCATGAAACAGAGAATGAGTCCCTCGCTGTCTTTAAATTTTCAAGTCATAGAGGAACACCCCAGTGGCCCAGGCCAGCTCTCCCCAGGTCTGAAGGGTTTTCTTCTAAGCATCTGTAGAGTCAAAGTCTCCAGTAAAAGGAGAACTGGACACAGCAGAGATCACACCGAAGCAGAAGAGGTCCTGCACAAAGGCCCTTCCTTTGTGTCTAACTGTGCTTTGTTTAAAGCAAGATCAGATTCAGCATCTGCACTTTTACTCGCTGCCTGACGAAAACCAGATGCCAAATGCCTCCCAGCTCTGCACCGGGCCCCTGCCCTTAGGAAAACAACTTGAGTCAGCCAGGCCAGTGCACACAGCCCCAAACAAAGTGCGCCTGTGCTCTCAGGGCCAGCTCGGCACTCCTGAGCCTTTAAGCAAAGCACATTTGGAATCTTTTCAGACTAGGAAAGGTGAAAAGGACTTCAGACCTCATTCTTAGTCTAGTCTGGAAGTCTGGAACTTTTTCCCAAAGCTCTCACCTTTAGCCAGGTGATTGAGATGCTCAAGCTGGTCACCAGTTAGATGCCAGTCACCAAAACATTCCCCTCTGAAAGCCACTGACATCCTGGTGACCGGCAGGCAGAGGAGTCATCTCGCTGGCATGGCTCAGAGACAGGGGTCCCCTCCCTGGAAAGCTAAAGGGCCTTGAGGCAGGGGGTGGGGGTAAGTAAATTCACCCTCCAGAAATACCGAGAGCCCCAGAGAGAGAAGGAAAGTCGGCCAGCATGCTCTAGCCCCTCCAACAGAGAGATCTCTGAGCAAATCAAGTCAGAAGTCGGTGGAAAAAGTATAACCTAAAGATCACTTATTTACCCAGATCACACACATAGCAGTTAAGGGCCACCCTGTCACAGCTCTAGAAGGATTCCACAAGGATTCCCTGACTAAAGGTGAAGCAATGCAAGTCTGGAAGAATGGCCCTCTTCCCCTTGTGGCCACATCCCCAGCCCCTGGCCCCTGGCCCCAAGAGTGTTCTGGCACGGGAGGAAGAAGTGAAGGAATATAGGCTTTTAGCTGCCTCGGCCAGAAGATGACACCTGTTACCTCCTCACCCATTTTATTGGCTCACATTAGTCACACGGCCTCAACAAATCTGCCAAAATTTGAAGGAAGGTGTGCACACCTGGTGAGCTGTTGCCTCCACCACCTCGTCTGAAGTCCTGACCTCTCATTCCCAAGGTCAAGCCCCTATTTTCATATGAATTCAAAGTCTCATTACTTAGAGCTTCCATCATTACCTCAAACCCCACACAGCATCTTCCTAAATTCGGTCCCCTCTTCCAAATTTCCATTTTATGTCAAGTCATCACACTCAAACTCTTACAGTCATCTTCTAGATGCAAGATTCAATTACCCCTTCATTCAATCCTCCCTTCTTTTAACAGTTACTTTCCTTTACGATTTTCCTTTGATATCTTCTGCCATGTCCTCCTGCTTTCAACTCACATCTCATCACTAACAACTGAATCATTCCAGGAGCTTAAACCGGTCATTCAGCTTTTATTTTCTTCCCTCTGATCGACCTGCCAAATCATTCCTTCCAACGGCCGCTTTCTTAGTTTCTTCTCTGCTCAAAAGCCCACATATCCCCACACTGCATAAACCAAGGGTCACCTTCTAAGCCTGCAATTTGCAGTGCTCTAGAATCTGCCTGTGGAATTAGGACATAATCTCCCTATTCTCTGCCAGAGCCTCATCCACTCCTGTCTCCACAGGTCTGTTCATGCCACCCACTCCTCACTCTTTCTACACAAATCCTAATCCTCCCTCAGGATCCATTCAAATACAATCTCCCCACTCGAGTCCTTCCTACTAACATACTTAATCTCCCTCTCCTCTGCTTTACCACAGGGGTAAGCTCTGGCTCCGAACACTGTGCCTTGTGATGAGAACCTACCTTGTTTAAAAGAGAAAAAAAAAAAAAAGAGAGAGAAAGAATCTTTTATTGTTTTATAAGAATAAATCCTATTTCCTGCTCCTTTGAGGGAGTATCTAATACAGGTTGCCTTCAACTATAAGCAGTGGGAAACATCAATTCTGTTACCTGAAAAACTGGGTTTACCTCTTGGTGGATGCTGAGCCAAGACAAACACAACCATGCCAAAGATTAGGAGAAGAAAGAAATTATTATTGCAGCAAGTTAGGAGAACACCAGGGGTCTTTCCCAAGGCAGTGTCACCTTGAACAGCAAAGTTAGGCCAGTTTTAAGCTAAGAGTACATACATATTCATGGAGGCTTGAGAGTCCAAGTTTTAGTGGACTGAAATCACAAGGATTGGAAAAGATCAACACCATCATCCCTTTTTGGTTCAACTTTCACATCTGTATTTTCCAGTGACCACTGGAAAAACCATAGCTTTGACCTTATGGACCTTTGTTGGGAAAGTGATGTCTCCGCTTTGTAATACACTGCCTTGGTTTGTCATAGTCTTTCTATGAAATTTGGACCATAAAGAAGGCTGAGTGCCAAAGAATTGATGCTTTCAAATTGCGGTGCTGGGGAAGACTTAAGAGTCCCTTGGACTGCAAGGAGATCGAAATAGTCAATTCTAAAGGAAATCAACCCTGAATATTCATTGATAGGACTAATGCTGAAGCTGAAGCTCCAATACTTTGCCTACCTAATGTGAAGCTCTGACTCATTGGAAAAGACCCTGATGTTGGGAAAGATTGAGGGCAGGAGGAGAAGGGGGTGACAGAGGATGAAATGGTTAGGTGGCGTCACTGACTCAATGGACATGAGTTTAAGCAGAATCTGGGAGATAGTGAAGGATAAGGAAGTCTGGCAAGCTGTAGTCCATGGGGTCGCAAAGAGTCTGACATGACTTGGTGAATGAACAACAACAACACTATCCCTTAGATTCCAGTTGATCTGGAGGTTAAGCATTTCAGGCTAATCTTTACTACTGAAAGAGAACTGGGAGTCTTTTTAACTGATATACTATCTTTGCTATCCTTACTTCTCTTGCCTGATAACAGTTCTTGCATTCTTTTGTTCTCTTATGATCATTAACTACTGAGATCTGTTCCAGGACAAGCATTGTGGCCAGGCTTAGATCCAAAACTAACTCAGGCCAAAAATGACTTCTCTTATGTCAAGAAAGCCATGCCTGGTTCTCTTTCTCTGGTGAGCCCCTACTCTATCTGCTTATAATTCCTAAGGCTGAACCAGTGACAACAGAAAGTGCAAAGGTCGGCCTACTCAGCCTTCAGTGGCTCTGTCATTAAGGACCCTGTTTCTTCCCATCTTTTCCCCTCTGACAGCCTCAACAGATTTGCTTTCCTCATGGTGACAAAATGGCTGCTCATTTCCAAGAATCTAATGGAAGACGTTGCCCCTTCTGTGTTTACTTTTAAGAGAGAAGACATCTTTCCCAGAATCCACTCCCTTCCCTCCCCAGAGGACTTCTCATATCTCATTGGCTAATATGAGATTGGGCATATCTCACATGCCCATATCTAGACCATGGGCATGGCTTGAATCAATCACCTTTTACCCTAGAGCTGGAAGCAGAGCCACTTTTCCTTGAGTAGGGGATGGGGGTGGAGAAGGGAGGCGTGACATTCAAACTAAATCAGGGCTCTGTCAACAAGAAGAGAGAGAGGAAAAAAAAAAAAAGGTGCCATGTAGATAACCAACAGTGTCTGCCACGGGCAGGACCCAGCGTCGTGCATCTTTGTGCTTTCCCTCCCCCGCCACCCCCGTCCTGTGTTGGCACAGACGGCTGCTCGACAGATAGTGGTGGAACCGAGCCGAACGAGGAATTATCCTGTGGGTGTGAGAAAACAGTGAGCATTATAATAGTGTGGCACAATTGGACATTTGTGCATAGAAACTGGAAAGAGAGCCATGAAATCCAAACAGATGCAAAAAAAAGTACTTAGCAGAGGAGGGTGGGAAGCCCTAGTCCAAACCCTGGGATGGGCCTGACTCCCAGTTCCACAGCCAGGGAGCAGGCCCCAGGCCAGAGTGCTGGGCCTCTCCCAGCAGGGCCCAGCTGGGCTCTTTCCTCATTTCAACCCTTGCCTCCACTGGGCCAGGGTCTACATCCAGCCCGCAGCGGCTCAGGCACAAAGGAGGCTCCCAGTGAGGTCTGTAGTGCCTGGCCAGTCACCGAGCACATTGTGGGCACCACAAATCCGTGGCCCATGAACACCTGAGCACAGGAAGTCTGGGCTGGGAAAACAAGAGCTCCCTTCACTCAGGATCAGACGCGGCTCCTTCAGCAGGGCTCATGGGTCTCTCTGCCTTCTTCGGGCCACATTATTCCTGTCTTTGCCTTACAGCCCAGCTTTCCAGCACACTCTCCCAGATTCTCCAGGCGACGGACAGCACTCCAGACCCCAAGGCACATGCCTCCATCTTTGGCTGGAAAATGCACCAAGAACTGCAGAGAAAATCTACTGAATCCAAGGCTCTAAAGTCTCATGGATGCCCTACCTCTGCATCACGAGTCCACAAGTTTTTAGCTATCGGAAGTTTTAGAGTTCCTTTTCAAATACTGTAGCCAGGATTTCATTGGCTACAGAAAACTGTGTTGGGGACTTCCCCAGTGGTCCAGTGCACTCCACGTGGGAAGACTCCACGTTCCCAATGCAGGGGGCCTGGGTTTGATCCCTAGTCAGGGAACTAGATCCCTCATGCTGCAACACTAAGAGGTCACATGCTGCAACTATGATCTGGCACAGCCAAGTAAATAAAAAAATTTTTTTAAAGGAAAGAAAGAAAACTGTGTTAAATACAGGCATCTAAGAACTCATCAATTATGACACGTATTCAACATTCAGTACACAAAGATAGCACAATATTAGGTTGAACTGTGTGACCTAATTGCTGATATTTGAGTGTTTTTGACCTCTAAACATGGCAATGTTACACAGTTCAACCTAATATTTACACTATGCCAGGCAACAGGCTAAGGATGGGCTTAGGACCCAGGACCAACTACAGAGCCATAATTCCTGTCCCAATGGAACATACAGTCTAATTATTAATTAAAAAGTCATCTCGGACACTGTCACAATGAATGAAGTAAGTCGGACACAAAAAGACAAATATCAAATGATATCACTGATATGTGGAATCTAAAAGAATGGGTACAAGTGAACTTCTTTATAAGACAGAACTAGACTCACAGATGTAGAAAACAAACTATGGTTACCCTGGGGTAAAGAGCAGGGAAGCAATAAATTGGAAGATTGAGATTGACACATACCATACTATTATATGTAAAATGTGTGTGCTTAGTCACTCGGTCGTGTCTGACTCTTTGCGACACCATGGGCTGTAGCCCGTGAGGCTCTCTGTCCATGGAATTCTCCAAACAAGAATACTGGAGTGGGCTGCCATTTCCTTCTTCAGGGGATCTTCCTGACCCAGGGACTGAACCCAGGTCTCCCACATTACAGGCGGATTCTTTACCCTCTGAGCCACCAGGGAAGCCCATGTGTAGACAAAATAGATAACTTAGATAACTAATAAGGACTTCCTGTATAACACAGAGAACTCTACTCAATACTCTGTTAGGGTCTATATGGGAAAGGAATCTAAAAAAAGAGTGGATACATGTATATGTATAAGTGATTCACTCTGCTATGCACTTGAAACTACCACAACATTGTAAATCAACTATACTCTACTAAAAATTAATAAAATAAAAACAAAACTGTTCCTATAGCAAATCTGCTCACCTTTCTTCAGTATTGTCTATAGGAAGTGTTTGAATATGTGCGTTCAGTCTGACACTGTCCAAATTATGAATGCCATATATTTTCCCCCACATTATAGGCTGTAATGTGCGTCCCTGGTGTCTCAGACAGTAAAGAGTCTGCCTGCAATGCAGGAGACCCAGGTTCCATCCCTGGGTCGGGAAGATCCCCTGGAGGAGGGCATGGCAATCCACTCCAGTATTCTTGCCTGAGAAATCCCATGACAGAGGAGCCTGGCAGGCTACAGTCCATGGGGTCGCAAAGAGTCGGACAGGACTGAGATGACTTAGCACGCACACACACACGAAACACCCGAGGATGGCTGCGTCTCCTCCATATAACACACAAACATACTGTTAAACTCATTAGTTTGTGTTACAGGAGACAAGTGCTCGTGCTGTGGAAACATTTGGCTAAGTGATCTAACTGATTTTGGGGAGTTAAAGGTCAGCGACTACACCAGCTTGGGATTTCTGATATTGCTGATAATTCTGAATTAGGTCCTTGAAAAACAGGTCCTCACACCACATATAAACTGCCAGCAGCACACACACATGGGGTTTCACGGGCCCTATTTAAAATACTTAAGAGAACAAACTGTTTTCAAGCACAATCCCAGTATCTCAGAAACACCACTTGCATAAACAATTGGTATGTTAATTGCAAATCATTCTTGTTTCTCTGCTAAAGCAGCATCCCCCAAGGATCTTTATTAGGTGTTCTGTTAGCCTAGTTTGAGTTATGGTATTTACTTTAAAGTACCAACAGTGAAGTTCTTGAGAAATATTTGGTAACTCAGACACTTTCCTAATTCAAACTAATCTTCTCTCATTAGTCTACGTTGTTAGGGATTTTACCATCCTATTAAGAGAAAGTAGCAAAGACTGCACTTGGTGTAATATTCACCAAATTCTTCTACAGGACACTTCTGGTAATGAGAACTAAAGCTAACCTCAGAAAGTGGGTAGAAGGACTTCCCAGGTGGTTCAGAGGCTAAGACTCCCAATGCAGAGGGCCCAGGCTCGATACCTGGTCAGGGAACTAGATCCCACATGCTGCAACTAAGAGTTCATATGCCTCAACTTAAAGATCCCATGTGCCGCAACTAAGACCTGGTACAGCCAGGTAAATACATGAATAAAAAGTTTTAAAAAATTTAAATAAACCCATAAATAAATAAAAAAGAAAGAAAGTGGGCGGGGGAAAAAAAGAAGTGACAATTGGGAGAGCAGCTGTAATCCAATTCAGTCTAATACATGACACCTCTACAAAGTTACACTGGAATTCCAAGCAAAGCACATGAGAACTTTAGACCCTGCACCCCTGATCTTTTGATTGATCTGACGTAATTTACTAAAAAACATCAGTGAACAACACTAACCAGCAGGCCTCCTGTCTACTCTGTTGCATTTCCATGACAGCCAGCCCTGCACACGCTATACAGACATCAATGAGCTTGGACGGCATCATCACACGAGTTCAGCCTGTCATTGTTAGCTGTACCAGCACAGAGATTCGGTAAAACACTAGTCACATTCATGGAACATCTTGAACTCTCTTGACATAGCAAATGATCAGCAGGCCCTGTTCCCATGCCAAAGGCAAACAAAACCTGTCGCCAGCAAGAAGGATGCCCAGTCTCTCCAAAAGATGCCAAGGCCCCTATCCGGTCTCCTCTGCAGAACCTCGCCAATCTCTGGGATGCAGGCAGGATGATCAGGGACCAGTGGAGATTATGCTCTGACTGTCTTAAGAGATTAGTTACTTAAAATCCTCCACATGACTTCAGTCATCCCCCGTTACAGATGACAGAGGCAAAGCCTACTTGATTAAAGCTGAATGCCTACACATTTGAAAACGGGAAAATATGCAGAAGAAAACAAGAGTCAGATTACTGATGGGCACAGCATCAGCTCCAGGACATCAGGGGCTGCTGAATAAATGATGACAAGGAAGCACATACATTAACCATAGATGCGCCGTAAATACCACAGCCCTCTTGGCACTTATAGTTACTTACTTTTCCCCAAAGCATAGACTGAGTCTGGCCTTGTCCTCAGACGTGGCCTGGTTCTCCCGAGATTCCAAATATGGGAAATTACAGCTCTTCTGCGGTGGGGTAAGAAGGGGAAGGCAAATGTTTGTATTGCACAGTGTTTTAATTAAAACAAAGGTGACGTACCCCAGAGCCTCTCTCTCTTCTGCTGGGAGAGTTTTTCCAGGCCTCCTTCTACTCTCTCCCCACGCAGGCATTCAGTTTCTCCCTCACCTCCAAAATAATTCCCCTTTAAAAGAAGGGGACTGTGCATAAGATCTGCTAAGATTTTTCGAAAGTGAATTCAAGTCTAGAGGCACAATCATTGTCTTACCTAGTTTCCACCTTCTTAGAAGTCCACCCTTTCGGGGTGGGGGGTGGGGTGGATGGACCAGGATTCAGATTAGAATGTGAGAAAGAAAAGGACTGCCTCTCCTCCCAGTTGAGAGGTACAGACACCCAGCTAAAAGCCACCTCCCATCCTGACGAAGGGAAGGGGGGCGATCTCGGCCGGAGCTCCGAACGCAATCGGGCTCTCCTGTAATGCAATACCAGCAGACAGATTGCAAAACTCGTCAGCAAGCTATCTTACTGTACTGGAACATCAGAAGACATTAAGAAACTGCTCAGCAGATCATCTCTAAACAGTGTCACAGAGGGTTGTCTAGCTTGGGAATGAGCCGAGAACAAATCTATCTGAACAATCACTCCCCTAATAAACTAACAGACGTGTCCATCTGCGAGGCAGAATCCCCAACAGACCATCCCTCTCCAGACCAACACAGAATCAACGCAGAACAAAACCACTGAGGAAAATTAGAAAGGCTTCTGAGGAGAGCTGCTGGTGGAGAGAGGGCTGGCCCGGCACACGGGGTCCCAGGAGCAGTACCGCCTGCTATGGGGCTCAGGCCAAGGCCACCAGGCCCAGCTTACAACCCTCCTGGGACCTGCAGACTTGGGGGATGAAGCAGGGAGAAAACTCCAGGGACAGGAGACAGGAGCGCAGACCAGTGCTGCTCAGGGGTCATCCCAGGTCAAGGGAGGGCCTCTGAGAAGGAGCAGACCTGAAGAGTCTGCCCCACCCGCCTCCCACTGAGCTGACCCAGCAGCTTCCGGAAAACAACAGCGGAGACAGCCCCAGGTTCTGGGTCTGAGGACCAGGTGTGTGTGTGGAGTCGCTCAGTCATGTCCAACTCTTTGGGACCCCATGCACTGTAGCCCGCCAGGCTCCTCTGTCCATGGGATTCTCCAGGCAAGGATAGTGGAGTAGGTTTGCCACTCCCTTCGCCAGGGGATCTTCCTGACCCAGGGAGCGAAAGAATGCAGATCTCTGGCATTGGCAGACAGATTCTGTACCGTCTGAGCCACCAGGGATAGGCTCAATCTTAGCGTCACCACAGCCTCAACACCAAAGTCCTCAGGAGGAAGCCTGGTATGGATGCTATCTCCTATCTGATGACAAAGTATGTGATCATTCTAGTTCTCTTTTGTTCTGTTCTGGTGGGCTTCCCAGGTAGCGCTAGTGGTGAAGACTCCACCTGCTAATACAGGAGACACAGTTCGACCCCTGGGTGGGGAAGATCCCCTGGAGAAGAGAATGGCTACCCACTCTGGTATTCTTGCCTAGGAAATTCCAAGGACAGAGGCGCCTGGGGGGCCTACAATCCACAGAGTGGCAAAAAGTTGGACACAACTAAGCGACTGAGCACCGCAACAACAGGAATTCAGAGGCAAGTATGAAAATCCCAATTCCAATACAAAATTCCCATCAGTTAATGAAGACATGCCATAAATCTAGGACTCGGGATATTTGCGTATTTTCAAAACAAAGAATTTGCCCTTAACTCCCCCCAGCCCCAGTCTCCCCCCAGCATTAGTATGATCTCTTACTTCTAAAGGGCTCTTCACCAGGACTGCCCAGGATATGTGTAATTCATGGCTGCTAAAGAAGAGTTGAGAACAAAACAAGATTTAAGAAACAGCAAGAAAAAGACTTTACCTTAGGGACAGAAAAGAGTTCCCTAATGTCAGAGGTGTTTTTAGTTAATGTTTCTATTTATCAAAGATTAAACTACACACCAGGTGACTACTTAAAATGGTCATTATGATGTTAGCTTTTAGTTCTTGGTATTTGAGATAAAAGAACAATGAGTGCTTGTAGAAGGCACTCAAGTATTTGTTGAAGGAACAGATGAAGGTCTTTTCAGGAAAGGACTGTAAGGAGACTCTAACATAACAGAGCTCTCTGGATGATGTTTAAGAAGGGTTGGCTGTGATATGTGAATCCAACAACCATCCCTCCAAAATAGCAACTATTTTAAAAATCAGGTCTAAAGGTGAACCATCCAAGAAATCTGTTTTTTGCTCCCGAGGTTTTAAAGAAAGTTCATACTAGTGAACTTGAGAAGTAACCCAACACTTTGAAATGATAATCTTTTTACAGCAATAGCTGCTCCAGCAGGACTAAAGGAAAAAAAATTATCTTCTTTTGGGTTAAGGTCTTGAATGTCTGGTAGCCAGCAACCTTAAAGGTTACTCCAGTCCAGTTCACTCTAAATGGAAGAATCATTTGGGAGCTGAAAATGCAGGAAAACGTCTCATTTTTCCCCTAGTCTATGAACAAATAAAAGCAGTTGATTGACTTGGACACAAAATCCAGTATTTACAATTGTCCTCTCAACAAGTTTTAAATGGGCTTTATTTAATTCAAGATTATAACTAAGACAGTCAATAAAATATGGGTGTGCTTAATTTGTTAAATGTATGTGTTTCTAGAGAAAATATTCAGAATAAACAAGTCAATTATTTCTCTTAAGTACATTAAAACTTAAGGGCAGTGTTTTCATTATGACTGTTGCTCTTGATACCACAAGACAAAATTATTCTGTTATACGGCTATTGAGTAAGACTTGCTGTTCCCTAATGACTTTACCAATTACAGCTTCTACTAGCTATAAAATAACAAAATCAGTTCTGATAAGGGTATAAAATTAAGACTGAAAAAAGAGTGGAATAAATCACTCCTTGAGAATCAAGTTGTTGAACAATATGTTCTTGTGAGTCCGTTTATGTCAAAAAATCTATATTTGTGTGAGTATATGAATAGAAATGATAGGGAAAAGCCTGGGAGAATATAGTGTATCAAACTATAAAGAATGTATTTCAGACTCAATGAGGGACAAGGGCCAGGGAGGGGACCTTCTACATTTTACTTTCTGTCTGTGCTCCTAAGTGATAGTCGCTGAGTCATGTCCGACTCTTTGTGATCCCATGGATTGCAGCCCGCCAGGGTCCTCTGTCCATGGGATTCTGCAGGCAAGAATACTGGAGTGGGTTGCTCTCCATTTCCTTCTCCAGGCGATCTTCCCGACCCAGGAACCTGGGTCTCCCACCTTGTAGGCAGATTCTTTACCATTGGAGCCACCAAGAAAGCTTTCTGTCTGTACTCGCTGGATTTTTACAACAGAACTATATTCATATGGCACTCCATCCAAAAATTAAAAGTCAAAGAAATAAAGCAAGCATATATAAGCTATCTTGTGAAACTGCAACCAATAGTTCATCACCTTTCTTTTATATAACATTTTACCCTGAAGCACTTCATTTGTTGTTTTAAATTATGACTTAAATCAGTGAAAATCAAGACTTCCTTCCCAATGTATGTGTTGCATCTAAAAGGTTGCAAAGTTTCCTTCTCTGGAGGTCTTTAGAAAATGTGGGGTGGGGGGGGCCAGGACAGGGGGGTGTGGTTTGCCCTGCAGCAACAAATAGTAACTCACACAAATGTCTCCCATTCCTCCTCCTCCTCCTCAAAGCCCTTCCTACCAAAGTCAAATCAAGGTCGCCAATGCAATCAGTTAATTTTACCTAGGAGCAAACACATCCTGGTTAGGTTACCCAAGCTCTGTACAGCTCTCAAAGTAACACTTGAGGGTGGAGAAGCTGGCCACCTTATAGGTTTCAAAAACACCTAACCATGATACCACATCCCTTAAGGTACAGACACAGGGCTAAGGTACCTAATGGATCCAGGCTATGTGTGAGCACCAAGCTAATTTTGCTTTAAAAGCGGACTACTGTACCAAATGTGAGGGATCACACTGGTTATCACGTAGAAAAAACAGATTAATACTACTTAATAAATGCTGCCTTTCTAGGAGACAGAAGATTTCAAATTTATGGGACTCTTGGGGTAAGGGGAGTTAATAAAAAGGATCCCTGAGAAGACAGGCAGCCCATCTCACGACATGGCTCCATTATCAACAACACAAACAGGATCCAAGGCCCAGCTGAGAGCAGAGAAGGTGTTTGCAGAGGTCGCCGTGGAAAAGGAACAGCAGACCATACCCCAGAGTAAGCGGAAATGGGTGTTACAAACAAAACAATCAAAACCTGAAAATGACACCAACTTAAGGCAATCCTGAACAGATCCCACTACATCAAAGAATTATAATGGAAAAGAACACATAGCTGGTATCAGTTTTCTTCCCTGCATTAATAAAGGAAAGTTCTGGGGACCTGTAAATTGATGGCAAGAGGTCCCCACAAGAAGACTAGACACTGATCTCTTTGAGTTCAGTTTTGTTAGGTTGTCTTTGCTCTGATGATGTTCTGATGAACAAAAGCTCTTCCTTCGGTACAGAAACAGGTCCCCTTTACTTCCACTCAGGACCCCCCACCTCCAGTAATGTCCCCTACCCTCTCTGTCACTTCTCCCATCTACACACATCTACAGCTTTCTGGTATCTGCCATCTGTCTCTGGCCCGAATACCTACACCAACCGACAACTCCAATTCTTCCAACCAGCACCTTCAGGACCCAGGACCACTGACACTAGGGCTTCCCCACCCCTTCAGAAGTCTTCTCGGGACTTCCTGGTGGTCCAGGAGCTAAGATTCCGTGCTCCCAAAGCAGGGGGCCCGGGTTCCATCCCTGGTCAGGGAACTGGATCCCATATGCCACAACTAAGAGTTCACATGCCACGACTAAGACTCAGCGCAGCTAAATAAATAAATAAGAAGTCGTCTCAAAGCATCCCCTTGTGTCCTGCTGTCCTCCACTCTACAATTCTGCCAGGACCTCACTCTCTTATTATTTAAAAAAAAAAAAAAAAGCCTAAAATTCCAGCCCATCCAGAGAACCTTTCCAGATTGAGCATTTGAGGGCTGCTCCAGTCACATCCCTTCCCTGGACAAAGAATTCCCTTTACTCCTCCTGCTTAGCTAAAAGCAAGAACAAACGTGCCTGGCCTCTCCTTCCCCAACAAGACAACCGTCCTTGGACAGCCTGTGGTACATATCACTGTCTTCTTGTCCACTTGCAAAGTGATTTACCACCCCCTTTTTTTTTTTTTTTTAACCCCCAGCTTTAGATTACCACCTCCTCGAGGGCAGGGACATGGTTGTGCAAAACCTGGATCACCTGGACGAAGGGAAACACAGTATTCAGATGAGTTTCATGAGCGGGCTGGGCAGAAACTTTGCTTCAGCTCTCATTATCATAAAGCCTATTATAAAGCTTTTTAAGATCCATCTGACCACTTCCCAGCCTGAGTGGAGTTAATATAATTTAATCTTTGATTCAGATCTTGCAGGGCCCCTAGGCTGATCCTTCTCTTCTGCTACTGTAATTATAGTTGTGGAAGATGGAGACTGGGCTGACAGTGGCCTGGAAGCCAGTTTTTAGAATCAATCCCTGCTGCTGCCATCTTGGGGTTTTCACCTTCCTGAAAGGGGAGTTCAAAAATAAAAATAAAATCCCACTTAACTGGGGTTCCAGTTAAGGGAGGCCCACTGTCATGGTCTTTGTTAAGTGTCTGCCACTGGGGTCCATGATCAGTCACTTGATAAAGGGGTCTTGATGAGGGAATTTGGCAAAATGTGATTTTCTACAAATCACAAGCTTGATTTTGATACAACCACTCATTTCTCTGAAAATTAGGGGCATTCACACACAGGTGTCCTAAATTTCCTTAAATTAAAATCCAAGCCTTTACAAGGCATAGCTGGGCTCACAGTGAAGCAGCAAAGAAGCAGGTGTCCAATCACGGCGAACAAGGAACCCCCAAGGGAGCCCACAGACACTAATCAAGATGCCGTAGCTCAGAGTGTACGCGGCCAGGGATCATGAGAGGCCACCAAGCAGAGCCACGTCACCCAGTCCCTAGGCCAGGGCTCACTAGAAGTGGTCTGCCTAGGCTCCAGGGACCCAGTCTAAGCCCAAATCCCAAACTCAATTACAATCCAAACCAAATCTCTGTGTCCGGCATCATCCCACATGATCTGGTCCCTAAAACCACTGACAGTCATTTATCCAATCCCTAAAGGGCCACTCTGCCATCATTATGACTGCTGACGCCTCTGCATTAGCAGGACTCTCCTGGGAAGAGAATACCCTCCCCATTCAAAGCCCACCCGTTTCTGAAAGCCCAGCCCAGGACTTCTTCCACAGGGTTTTTGCTGACAACTACTGATTACATTGAACTTTACTTTGAACTTCACAGGGGTCTGTGGACAGAATTCAGGAGATAGATGAATTTGAATGAGAAAAAAAACTGCATCCTTATTTTTACTAATCTCTTAAGTGAATGTTGGGGCTTCCCTGGTGGCTCAGTGGTAAAGAATCCGCCTGCAATGCAGGAGATATGGGTTCGATTCCCTGAGTTGGGAAGATCCCCTGGAGAAGGAAATGGCAACCCACTCCAGTATTCTTGCCTGAAAAATCCCATGGACAGAGAAGCCTGGCGAGCTACAGTCCATGAGGACGCTAGAGTCGGATACATGTTAGCGACTAAACAACAACAAAGTAAATAGCTGTTCCTTTGATTATGGATGTAGGAGAGTATCATGGTAATATATTCAAGACCTGTGACTCTGTCACAATACAAATCATACATACTTTTATATCACATCACAGTGGATGCAGATACCTCAAAATATCATTTGCACCCTTCACTACACCAAAATTACACAACTGTTAGATCTTGTTATTTAATGTGTTATTAAAGAAGTTTAGTGCTATGATATCAATTTGTTTTTGTTAATATTTTGGTGAGGGTATTTCAAAAAAATTGATTTTCTCTAACCCTATGTTATTTATTTATGCATTTGAGAATGTTATCCTAAGAAGAGGTCCATAGACTTCAGCAGCTTGCCAAAAGGATCCATGGCACAAAAAAGGTTAAGAACCCCTGTTTGGTGGAGTAAAAGCACACGCACTATAGCCAGACAAGGCTGGATTCAAATCTTAGCTCTGTCAATTTCGAGCTCTTTCCTTTTGAGCAAAATGATTTAAACTCCCTGAGTTTTGAATTTTCTCATCTTGATCAAGGGAGCTGATATGGAAACAACACCTATCTTGTGAAATCATTCAGTCATCAAAAAATTAAATGAACAGCTACTTTGCTCCAGGCACAAGGCTGAGTTCTGGGGCTACAGTAGTGAACATGAGAGAGATGGTCCCTAAGCACTTTATACAGAAGGTCACGCTAGAGAAAGTGTTTACCAGTGACTGGCACCTAAGCATTCTATAAACACTGCAATACTACCACTAAAACCACAACTCTGGGTGTCCAATTACATGCTGACTCGTGTTGCTTCACGTAACAGCTGGTTTATCTAGCTCCTGTCTTTCCAATAAGGATTCTAAGAGGCCAGCGGAGGGGCCTCATACTCAGGCAACTTGTAGGATGAAAGAACATGGGATCTGAACCGAGTGGTCCTGGTTTCAAAACCCTGTTCTGCCACTTCCTAGCTTTGTAAGCGTGCCAGAGACCAGCACCTGTCCCTGCTAAATCTCGTCTCTCCTTCCCCTGTAACAAGAGAACCCCAGTTTTTGGCTGGACACTGAGAATTAAGGATACTTCCAAGCCTCCCTTGCAGCAAAGTTATGGTCATGTGACCAAATTCTAACCAATGGGGATGTAAGCAGAAATGAGGGGAACACTTCTGGGAAATGTGCTTAAATTAAGAGGGCATGCCCTTTACCAATTCTTTTCCTCCTTCCGGATGGTTGGGGTTAGCACAGCCATCTTGGACCATGAGATGATCTTGAGAACAAAGGCACGCACTTGAAACAAGACAGAAAGGGACTGGGTCCCTATCCCTGTGGAGCACCATTTCAAGCTAGTATAGTCATCTAAAGAATTGATGCTTTTGAATTGTGGTGTTACAGAAGACTCTTGAGAGTCCCTTGGACAGCAAGATCGAACCAGTCAATCCTAAAGAAAATCAACCCTGAATATTCATTGGAAGGACTGATGCTGAAGCTGAAGTTCCAATACTTTGGCCACCAGATGCAAAGAGCTGACTCACTGGAAAAGACTCTGATGCTGGGAAAGATTGAGGGCGAGAGGAGAAGGGGGCAACAGGGGATGAGACAGTTGGATGGCATCACTGACTCAATGGACATGTGTTTGAATAAACTCTGGGAGACACTGAAGGACAGGGGGTTGTCCTTCACTGCAGTTCATGGGGTCGCAAAGAGTCGGCCACGACTTAGCGACTAAACAACAGTCGTAAAGAGGTAAACAGTCATCTACCTCCAGGTGAGTTCCTTAACCTTCCTGGACCTCAATATCCCCAACTACAAAAAGATGGTAATATAAGGTCTATATCTGGCAAGACTGAGGAATCAAAGAGAAAGGCCTTGCTTCACAGTAAGGGTTAGAGTTTGGAGAGGTGGTAATTCTACTACTCTCTTGCTGCAATGACAAACATAGGAGACTAGGACATCTTAACACAACCCTGGGTACCCAGGGGTGGCTCAATGACTCATACAGTTGAAAGGCATCTTAGCTAGACTAATCCTGACAAGAATTCCCTTCTCTGGCACCCTTGTCAAATGGTGCCAGGAAAGGGAAAGGCATTGCCTCTGGGAAAATTTTTGGGACAGTGGCGTTGGCTCATCCATAAATCACAATCCTCATCTTCTTCCTTCGGAACCCTTTCGCCGATGCCCCTAGCCACCATGCTCCTTTCCTCTGCCTCCTCCCTCTCCTCTGCCTTTGATCACCCCAGTCTTGCCTCTGAGCTCACTCCCACCAGAACATCAAAGTTCCTCTCAATCTCTTTTGGAAGCACTCTCTGGCCTCTCCCCACTAAGAAGCCTTCTCTAACTGGGAAAGAAGTGATCACTTCCTCAGTCCCACGGTATTCAAACAAGAGGCTTTTCAAACTCTACAAGGAAAACTCTCTCCCACTGGAGAAGAGCAAGAATGACCATGAGCCATCCACGAGTTGTGTGTGTCCATCCGGGGATGTCCCAGTCTCCTACATTTTTCACTGCGAACACTTTCAAAGCTATTTCATCTTGTTTGCAACATCAGCACTGGTCTAAAAGGCATAACTCTTCATGGTTATGCAAAATCAAAATGTGCTTTATGTGCCTAAAGCTTATATTCATCTTTCCTGATTATTCCCTTCCTGCTCTCGCAGCCACAAATCCTATTCTGTCTCCCCCACACTGTGGTCACCTTCCCATGTCTCTGTCTCTCATGCAGGCTGCTCCCAGGCACGGGCACAGCTGCAATCTCCTCATTCCCTCTTTCACACTCAAGCCACATCCACACCAGCCCCTACTTTCTCTCCTCTTCGACCCCTCTGGCTCTACCCATTCTCAGCAGTGGAAACTTCACTATCCTCGTGGCTCAGTCAGGCCCATGCTTAAGATGGCTTTAGAATTGGGACAAGGAGCCATAGCAGCTGATGGTTCCCTAGTTAGGTGGGCACCCAGAGGTGCAAAAGGAAGAAATAAGACACAGTGGTCCAGAGGGCAGGAATTGGTACCCAGGCAGGCAGAAAAGGAGAAACTCGACCTAAATCCTGGACAGTGGCAAAGGAAGGGAGCAGAAAACATGGGTCTGAATGATGGCGAGGGAGAGACAAGCATCTTGGATTTACCCTGTCTACCCCTTACACACTGTCACAGGGTTTTCTAACTCAAACTGCCGCTTCTGGAGGCTGGCAGCACCTGGATCAGTCTCATTTTGCAGAACACTTAACCTGATCCTACTTTTTACAAATAAAATCTTATTCCAAGCCATGTGACCCACCTGGACACAAAACCTTGAGCAGCTTTGCTATTTTCAATTCATATTACACATTAATTTTCATTACACAGCAAGAATGCTGACGCGTGAATCAGACCACACCAGGCTGCAAGCGGGATATGAGACCCCCACCTGGGTTTTGTTCCCTCCACAAAGACCTACTGGTCTCCAAGGTTAAAAAGTAGTAGTCACGCCCCCTCCCCGCCATGTAGCCAGTCATCGAGTGATGAGAAAAGGTGAGATTTCCACAGTAGGGATCAAAAAAACCAGGGCCCTCCACAGCTCGAAACCTCCCCACCCTCACCCAGGTGTGGTCTTCTGCCACCACGCCCCTTCAGCACCACTCATCTTCCTCCAGGCACCTGTTCACGCTTGAGGCTGGGAGTAGAAGGCAAAAGTGGCCCAAGCTCCACTCCACAGGGTAGCCCAGAGGGGAACAGCAGGGGGACCAGCTGGCAGCCTCACATTTCTGGAGCAGCCAGGAGAAACAAAAGGCACAAATGTCACATTTCCTTGTCGGGTGGTTCCATCTCCTGCCCTGGGCCCCACCCTTCCACTCAGCCCTCTTTCCTGCCTTAGCCACACCATCCACCCCACACCCAAGCCTCCTGGAGGGCTTTCCCGGCTTGCCTCTTGAATCCACATGAGTCACTAATTACTGATTTTAAACCCGGACACTAAGTGAATGGCAAATACCAATACAATATTGAGTACTGGTGAATGGAGAGCTATCCGTCTTCTTAATTCCGCCTGAGCACATTAGAGACAGGGAGACACTGACCCACGCCTGAGCCGAAGACTGACTAAACTTGCCGCCAGACTGGGTGTCTGTGTGAGTGCTGGGGAGGGGAGTGCGGAGCTGCCCAGGGTGAACTCACTCTCACTCGCTGGCTCCCTAACTCGGCTACACATTGGAATTACCCAGAACAGCTAAAAGATACATGCCTGGGTCGCCCTCCCAAAGAACCTGGTTTAACTGGTCTGGGGTTGCTGCCTGGACATCGAGATTTCTTTAAAGCTCTCCCAGCGATTCTGGGCTTCCCAGGTGGCTCAGATGGTAAAGAATCCGCCTGCAATGCAGGAGATCCAGGTTTGATCCCTGAGTTAGGATGATCCCCTGGAGGAGGAAATGGCACCCCACTCCAGTATTCTCACCTGGAAAATCCCATGGACAAAGGAACCTTGTGGGCTCCAGTCCATGGGACCCCAAAGAGTTGAACACGATTGAGCACACACAGGCACACATTATGTGCCATAGACATTTTTCAAAGCAGTCAAGATATTTACAATACCTTATAACCTTTAACTGTCAGGACAATCCTTGGAGGTATCACTCGATTTTACTGAGATTCAGACATCAATCACTGTCAGGCTGAGATCTGACCTCGGGTTCTCCCATCTCCAAAGTCCACTCTCTTTCTGCCCTTCTGTGAACTCTTGCAAGGGTGTAGACAATGCATGAAAGCAATCTCCACTGGTAGCAGGTCACAAGTCCCATAAATGCAAGACACCAAGATGTTGAGATGGAAACACCACAAGCAGCAGTGATGCCCTCTTCTGAATACAGGGGACTGAGCTGTACCCAGAGAGCAGGGGGTGTGCTCACCTGTGAAGTCTAAGGAGATGGAGGGAGAGGATGTACCACATTCTGGCCAGGGAGCTTATCCTCAACCCAAGATACTGTATTTAAGATTAAGACAGCATTCAAGGGCATGGAAAGCACTGTTGAATCTGAGAATGTTTGGCAAAGGGTTGGGGGGGGGGGGTGGATGGGGCGGGCTCTTCAATGGAAGAGAATCCTTAACAAAGGTGTCAAGGGTTCGCCTCTCAAGCCAGAGTGTCTCCATCCAGTCCAAGCATCCTGACCTTCCGTGGGGGCACAAAACCCAATCCAAGCACAGCCCCTACCAAGCACCATTCCTCTAGTCTCTCTTCCTCCCAGAACTATGATCTTAACTTCCTTGGGGAGGGGACATATGACTAGACCCTCAAACATTTTTCCGACAGATCACTCACATGAGGCAAAGCTTCAACCCTTATTCCACCCATTCCTACTTCCCCCCTCAAAAAACCCACCATCACTGTCAACTTTCCAAACCAACTTTCCCAAGAGTGGGAATAATGTCGCCACTTCAGATTAGGAATTGACATGGAGCAACACAGATGTGAAGAGGAAGACGCTGAAGCACCACGTTTATAAAATACAAAAGACCAATCCATAATCCACATGGAAGTGCCTAAACATTGACTGAGACGGGGGAGGGGAGGGTCCGGGAGGGGTGGGCCCCACAGCAAGGCCCAGGACAGACACCAAGGACAGCAAATGTCCTTCTTAAAGACAACAAACAATACGCCTCCCGGGTCAGAAATGGGGCTTTGGGTACTCTATTCCAACCTGTGACACACACCGCCATCTCCTGGGGTCCCCCAAAGTCGAGTGTTGATGGGAAAGAACCACAAGGAATTACAGGAACCAGGAGCAGGTTAAACTTTCCATCGATCGCGCTGATAAGCACCACCACTTACCCAGCACAGCCAGACAGCTCAGCACGGGGAGAAAGCACTTCATGTCGGCAGCCAAGAGAAGACACAACACAGGGCGCTTCCTCTTCTCCCAGCCCTTAATCTCTCTTTTCTGGCAATCCACTTATAGCTCCAGAGGACAGTTTTGGAACTAGAACTCAATTCAGGGAAGGAGAACAGGTTAAGGAGCTCATCAGGAGGGAGTGTGGGGGCGGGGAGGGGCGGTGGGTGGCAAGTGCTAAACTCCTCTATGCCAAAGGAAGGGTCCAGAACAATTCGGAAGGCGCTCGAGGCTCCTGCCACATCTTGTGCCTTGTGGCTTCCACTGGAATTGTAGATTGCGGTGGTTTAATCCTCAAGGAAAAGGAAAAAGAGAGTCTGAGAAAATCCTTTCATCCACTGATTATACAGAAATGTCCTTGGCTTCCCGGTGAAGGTGTCTGTAATCTCCCTCATTCGGATTCCCCGGAAGGGAACACGGCAGGTTTTGTCAAAACCTTTGACAGCCAAATCGCCCTAGCTGACATCACCTGCTTCGGGTTTCTTCATCAAAAAGTCCGTCTCCATCCATGACGGGGCTGCCACCTGCCCCAGACCTGCCCGAAACACAACGAAGCAAGTTGGCGTTCGTTCGGCAGCCCTGAAGCGGTCCCACAATGCCAGCAGATTTCTAAAACAAACACAACAGAGATTTATCCGAGGCAAGCACGGCCGCCGCACAACCGAGAGGGACTGAGCGACACCTGGGTCCCGATCCGGGATCAGGACGGTCCACCTTTACGGTCTGACCTTGGCTAAGTCGCTACCTTCGCCTCCGCCTCAGTTTCCCCGCCCAGAGTAGAGCAATCGTGGGAAGCCCGATTGTTCCCGCAATACTTTCACCAAATGCTCCACTCCAGGGAATTCCCTCCGCCTCCCACCGAGCCCCGGCGCCGCGGGTAGCCCCACCCTCCGCGGGGGCAAATCTGGAAGGGGCTCCGAGGTGGGGCCGCCACTCCCGGTTCCACCCTCGGCACCCGCCCCAAACGTGGGAGCTCGGCTCGCGCCGCGTCCCAGGTGGCCCCGCTATTGTTTTACCTTCCCGGGTGTTTATTTTTCGCTGACTGGAAAGAAAAGAGGAGGGACTAGAGATACCGGGGCTCCGCTTTCGCTGCCGGGGCGCGCTCGCTGCGCGCCCGACCGGCCCGGGGAGGGGTCTCGCGCCGACCCCCGAGCGCAGCCGGCGCCGGGCCCGCCGCCGCCCCTCCCGCAACCCTCCCCCGGGCTCCGGCTCCCCTCGCTGCCGCCCCTCCCCGCGCCGCCCGCGCGCCCACGGGATACCGACCTCGCCACCGGCCCTCTCGCCGCGCGCTTGGGTCCGTCTGTCCTTCCGTCCCGGCGCACGCCTCTGGGGACGCACCGCCTCCTTCCTCTGCTCCCGCAGAGGCACCGGCAGCCGCGCTCCGGCCCCTCCCCAGGCCCCGCCCCCTCCGCCCGGCCCGCGGCACCCGGGCTAGCCGAGCGCGGGGCGAAGGCGGTGGCCTCGGCGAGAGGCACCGCCCCCGGGCCCGCCCCTTCCCACCACCCCTTCCCCACCCCCCGACCCGCGGAGAACGGCTACCGCTTTGGGGGCCGGCTTGGGGGCTCCGCGAGCGGCTGGTGGCGCCTCACCCGCACTTGCGGGTGGCCAAGACCACCCGAGAACCTGAGCGCAGCTGGCGTGGGGGCCGGGCAGCTCTGAAAGTTATAAAGGGAGCTCACGCATACACTACCCGGCCACCGGCAGGATGCACAGGCCCTTCCCAAAGCCCAGCAAAGGACCCCGGAGCCTGCAAGAGGGCGGCCGGGAGCGCGTCCCCTCTCTGGGAAACATAAACAAAGCCCTTTGCAGGAGACTTGAATCTGCTCAGGTAGTGGTTCCTCACACTGCACTTCACGCTGAGACAGAATTTCCTAGACGTTGCGATGGAATTGGACTCTGGAAGCAGTCTGGATTCTAACCCCGGCTCCTCCACTTCCCTGCTGCAGATCTCCGCCGAGTTATCTAACAGCCCTGTGCCTCAGTTTCCCCACCTGTTATATGAGGAAATGGCTTGTGCTTAATAGGGTTATATGAGACGACACACTTGTAAAACACTTAGGATGGTGCCTGCTACATCTTAAGCACTCAGTAAAATGTAAGCTATAATTATTTTATGAGGAACACTCCAAGCAAATACATTTTCGTTCATTCAAAACTTGTCCAACATACATACTGGGTGAGCTCAGACTAAAGGTGACCAGCGTGGAATAGGACAGTCTTGCCCTCCTGGAGCTTGCAGTCTAGTAAGGAGATCATAGAACAGGTATGGCAAGAAAAGTAGAGTGTTGAAGAAGCCTATGCAAGGTCCCTGAACTTGTGTTGAGGGGTCAGGGCATGAGGAGGATGGAGGGTTGATCAGGTCAGGTGCAGGGAAGGCTTCTCAGAGGAGATGAACACCAGGTAGAGTCTAAAGGAGCAGAAGGAGGCACCAGGGGCAGAGAAAGTGGGGAGGGGAGGGCTGACAGGCCACTGAATCAATAATCTCGAGGGGCCAGAATGGAGAGACAGTGGTCCAGTTAGGGTATCAGAAATCTTTGTTAGGACCAAACTTGTCTGTAAAAACGAAGTGACAGGGACTTCCCTAGCAGTCCAGTGGTTATGCAATCACCTGCCAATGCAGGCGGCTGCTGCTAAGTCGCTTCAGTCGTGTCGGACTCTGTCAGGAGGCACCAGTAGACTCCCTTGTCAAGAAATTAAGATCCCACATGCCTTGGGGTAGCTAAGCCGGCATCCTGCAAGGAAGACCCAGTGCAGCCAAAAGTAACTTAAAAAAAAAAAAAAAGGAAGTGACAAGAAATAGGAAGAGAAGAAATCAGGTGTCAGAACCTGGAGGGCTTTGTCTGGTGTGTTAAGGGGTTTCAACTGCAGCCCAGAGCCATAGCAAATCCCCTGAAAATTTTGAGTCAGGTAGTATTGACATCAGATGTACATTCTAGAAAGACCACCCTGGCCTAGGTGTGGAGGATGGAGGGCAGGGGAGTTCTACGGGAGGCTAGCCATCTCCAGACAAGAGATGATGGTGGCCAGGACCATAGAAATTGAAGAATGAGTGGGTCAGGAGCTAGGTCCTGTGGAATACCAGGTTGAGGGTGAGGAATGGGGAAGAAAAACCAGTGCAGTCTCAGCAACTGAGATGAGAATACGTAGGATCAGGGTGGATGTACTGCATTAGAAATATTCAAGAGGCATGCAATGAAGACGTCCAAAAAATAACTGGGGTGGGATGATGGTAGAGTGGAGTTCCAAAGTGAGAAATGGATATGGGTTTGTAAGGTATTTTTCACCTCATTGGACAGTATGACAGTAAAAGTATTTAGTGAAGAAATAGTCTGATAATTCACTGATACAAAAAAAAAAAAAAACCAGCAAAAGTTAATTACCCCTCCCCTCTCCAGGGTGCAGGCAATGAAGGACATGCAAAAATAACTAAGGGGTCTTATTTGCCCTCACCCTTCTCTCTTGGCTGTAAATTTCTTGTGGGCAGGATCTGCCCTTTAATTATCATTTATCCCAAACAACTCTTGGCATTGTGATCTGCATACAATAATTACACTATAAATACTTCAACTGAATTGAATTAAATTAAATTTTCATCACATCTGCCAAGTGTTGTATTGAAAAATCTCTTCTTGTGTTAAATATTACCTCTTTCCCCCAAGATAACCATGACTCCGGCATCTCTCACGTCTCCTTATCTGCTAGACACCTTCTTTTATTTACTGAGCATCTACTATGTGTCAAGAAAACTCTCAGCTCTCATGGTGCTTACATTCTCAGGGGAAAGACAGACAATGAGACAAATATATGACACAGTGTGTGTTCTGAGGAAAAGTGAGATAAGGGAATTATGTGTGTATGTGTGAGGCTTAAGGCAAGTGACATTTGAGCAGAGATCTGATTAGAAGGCAGAGAAGGCAATGGTACCCCACTCCAGTACTCTTGGCTGGAGAATCCCACGGACGGAGGAGCCTGGTAGGCTGCAGTCCATGGGGTCGCACAGAGTCTGACATGACTGAAGCGACTTAGCAGCAGCAGCAGCTGCAGCTGACGAGAAGGGCTTCCCAGGTGGTGCTAGTGGTAAAGAACCTGCCTGCCAATGCAGGAGACATAAGAGACACGGGTTCGATCCCTGTATCAGGAAGATCCCCTGGAGAAGAGCATGGCAACCAACACCAGTATTCTTGCCTGGAGAATCCCATGGACAGAGAAGCCTGGGGGTTATAGTCCATGGGGTCACAAAGAGTCTGATGCAACTGAAGTGACTTAGCATACAAGCATGCTGATTAGAAGGAGTGCATTAGCCATGGAGATTTCTAGAGAAAGAGCATTCCAAACATAGGGAATAGCAAGTACTGGCTCCTTAACATGCTTTGATAATAGAAGGTGTGTTCATGTGCCTGAAATGGCATGGGAGAGAAGGAGAAGGAGAAATATGAGCAGGGAGGTTGCAGAGGCTAAATCCTGTTCAACTTTGCAGGCTTGGGGACAATTTAGTGTCGGGAGGTGGAAGTGGAAGATGGACACTGAAAGGGTGGGAGAGGACCATGGCTCAGACTAAGGAGTAGAGATATAGGTTGTGAGGAATGGGTGGTGTCTGAAAGCATTTTGAAAATAAATTCAATGGAATTTTCTGGAGTTCTAGATATGGAAGTAAAACAGGAGGAAAAAGTTTAAAAGAATGGCATAGCCCAGGACATGTCATAAACTGAGTAGAACCACTAATTCAAGATGGCAGTCAGTCAACTTCCACTAGATCTTGAGCCTCAGCATATTCTCATTGTAACATATCAGCAAGCTAAATGACCCACCCACCAACATCATAACAGTTCTGAAGCCAGTAATTAAAGGCCAAGAAGTGAGCAGTGATCCAGTTCCTGGAAATCCCTGCCCCTTCCCCAGAAATAGTTGGAATAATCCTCCCACTCATTAGTCTATGAAATTACCCAGCTCATGAAAACTAAACCCATCATATTTCAGGACCACTCTCTCCTTCTGAGGAGGCCCATGCTCTATCTGTGGAGTGTGTTCCTCTCTAAATAAATCCACTTCTTACCTATCATTTTGTCTCTCACTAAATTCTTTCTGAGATGAGACATTAATAACTGCAACTTCTTTAAATCCTGAAACCAGGTGTGTGATCTCAGCTAAAAGACCATGGGTCCCAATCTGAGTTACTTGGTTTAAGAGGGGAGCAAGAAAGAGGAGAGTCAAGGAATCTTCCAGAAGATCCACCTAAGTCTGCAACAGAGATGTCAGACCCTACCAGGCTGCCCAACTCCTTCTCCAAGGCCGTACTTCCTAAGCACTCTCTCCCTAGGCCTCTGCCCAGGCCACTTCTTCCATCCTTGAACCCTGTACTCAATTAACCCTTCTCAATCTAGCCCACCTCCTAGCACCTAGACCCCTGTGATCAATGCCAAATCAAATCCTGTAGACAGAGTTTTGGGTGAAGTAGAAAAGGATAGCTTTATTGCTTTGCCAAGCAAAGGAGGACACAGCAGGCTAATGCCCTCAGAACCAAAGATCCCAACTTGGGGAAGATAATGACAGTTTTATAGTAAAAGAGGGTGTGATCAGCTTGTGTACATTCTTCTGAAGGGTTGGTGGTAAGGTAAGTAGGAGTCAACATCATAAGCCTTCAAGTCCAACTAGTCTGGGGTCTACAAGCTTGAGGGCAGCATACCATAACTTCTCCCACCTGCAAGAGGTTTCAGTATCTGCAAAATAGCTCAAAGATATTGTTGTGTGTATCCATTGATGGGGAAACAGGACATTGTCCCAAGGCTGCTCTTGACTGTTTCTCCCTGATCTCGCATCCCCTCCCTTCCCTAATTAACAATAGATTAAATCTGCCCACTGGAACTCAGGAAAGATCATGGAGGTTGAATGAAGGCTGTTTCCTAGAATCAAAGAAATAGGGGCACAAGATCTTGTGGCCAGGAGCCCCCCAGGGCCCCGCATGGTATCATATCCCTCTGGGTGATCTGTCAACTTTGGATTTCCATCTCCACCCCAGGTACATTGTGGCCGGCTCCCAGCCTAGTATCTTTCCAATTTCCACACTAATGGACCATCTTAGACCTTCAAAGGACAGTGCCAACTGTAAGGTGGGGAGAGTAAAGTACAATTAAAAGAATGACTTTGCCCTTTGGGCGGAGGAACAAGCAAGTATTAAGTAAGTGCTGAAGAGCTGCCCTTTCAGGTGATAGTTCTCACATAGAGAAAGGCTCAAGTCGTAAGGAAAGGAGAAGCACCCAAGGAGGAGCAAGGACAGAAGTCCCCAGTCAGCAAATCTGTCCAGTTCCTGGGCTAAACAGGAGCCGCGTGCATCTGGACTGGCCTGGAACCGGGCGAATATTTGGAACGTTTCTGAAGACCGTAATCTTCCCCCTCAGGGAGACAGGCCCTGCTGAAGCCTGCAGAAGGCTGCTCTCGGGAACAAAGGTCCAGTGTTGCCTGATTTTCTTACTTTTCAGGAAAAGCAGGAAATCCAGAACTTAGTTGAATTCTTCCTGATTGTATTCATTGGAAGCTAGTGTTTAAAAATAAATGTTGTTGCAGAACACAACAGCAGCAAATTTGTTTGTGGATAAAACATGAACAAGTGGTTCTATCTGTTCTATCTGGCGTCTCCAGACCCAAGACTAATATAAAACCATAACTGATAGAAAGTTCTGCTTAAAAAAAAAGGCGGGGGGGTGGTGAAAGGAATAAAGAAAGGTGACATTAACCTAGTTGTCTTTTGTCAACTGAAAGAAAGTTGAGGGCAAGGCGTTTTGCTTAAAGATAGCCTGACACTGTGTGCTCATAAGCAGTGACGTTAATTGTTCCTAATATGTCAGGAATCCTGGGTGGAAACAGCACTGCTCCCAACTCACTGAACAGCCAAGCCAGGGCTCAAAGTGCCACTAAACAGCCCTCCTGATAGAAGCTTCCTTCTCAGTGAATACCCTTCTACGCAGGTGAGGATCCCCAGAGCTGAAGACTAGGAATAGCTTATGCAAGACACCATCTGTCTTTAAAAAATACAGTTGACTCTAATATCTTGAGATCTGGCTGGCAAAGGGGTAGGCCCCTAAAACTTTCTCCACAGGTGGGTGCTCAGAGGGGCTTCCTAGGGGGCTCAGCGGTAAAGAATCTGCCTGCCAATACAGGAGATGTGGGTTCGATCCCTAGGATGGGAAGATCCCCTGGAGAAGGAAATGGCAACCCATTCCAGTATTCTTGTCTGGAAAATCCAGTGGACAAGGGAGCCTGGCAGGCTACAGTCCATGGGGTTGCAAAGTGTCGGTCATGACTGAGCATGCACGAATGCTCAGAACCCCAGGGGTGCCATCTAGTGATAGAGAAGAGTCTGAATTTGCCCCCCAGCCCCACGGGCTTCCCTGGTGGCTCAGCTGGTAAAGAATCCTCCTGCAATGCAGGAAACCCTGGTTCAATTCCTGGGTCGGGAAGATCCCCTGGAGAAGGGATAGGCTACCCACTGCAGTATTCTTGGGCTTCCCTGGTGGCTCAGCTGGTAAAGAATCTGCCCACAATGCGGGAGACCTCGGTTCAATCCCTGGGTTGGGAAGATCCCCTGGAGAAGGGAAAGGCTACCCACTCCAGTATACTGGCCTGCGATTCCATGAATGGTATAGTCCATGGGGTCGCAAAGAGTTGGACACGACTGACTGACTTTCACTTTCTATGGGCTTCCCTGGTGGCTCAGATGGTAAAAAAAAATAAAATCTGCCTGCAATGCAAGAGACCTGGGTTCAATCCCTGGGTGGGGATGATCCCCCGGAGAAGGAAATGGCTACCCACTCCAGTACTCTTACCTGGAGAATTCCATGGACAGAAGAGCCTGGGGGATTATAGTCCATGGAATTGCAGAGTCGGAGAAGACTGAGCGACTAACACTTTACTTTGTTACTTTTATCATGGAACTCCAAAGGCTGGTTTATTTCAGAGGGAAAAAATAAGATTCTATTCAGTGAACATTCTCCTTCCTTCACAAAACCCCACAGCTGTGCTCGCTTATTCTCCGGCTGACAGAGAACAGTGGGTCTGGAGAAGAACGCCTGGGTTTGTGTGATCTACACTTACTGACACTCAACTCCGGTCAAGTTACTTCGTTTCGCTCACCCTAGGTTCTTGGTTTGTAAAAAGGGATCACAATAGCACCTGTCTTCACAAGGAGCTTGTAAGGATTAAACGAGCTGATGTATAGAAAGAACTTAGTGGGGACTTCCTTGGTGGTCCAATGGCTAACTCTCTGTGCTCCCCACGCAGAGGGGCCCAGGTTTGATCCCTGCTCGGAGAACTAAGATCCTACATGCTGCACAATGTGGCCAAAAAAATTTTTTAAAGAAAGAACTTAGCAAAATGCCTGGTACTTAGTTCTCAATACACATTAGCTATTCTCGTCTCTCATCATGAACCTCGCACAGTCCAAGGAGCCGTGAACGAGGAGCCAGAAATTCTAGCTTTCAGTCCAGACTCTACTGCTTATGCTGTCTTTTGACGTTTCTGGACCCAAATTTCTTCTGTAAAATGAGAGTGGTCAGATTAGTCAGAAGGTCCCAAAATGCCGTGCATGAGTTTCTCCAGCAGCATTAAAATACAGATTCTCCAGCCTCAACCAGGCAATTCCATCTCCAAGTATTGCTGCGAAACTGGACTAGGTGAGTTTTAAGGGCTCTTCGAGCTCAAAATTTTATGATGAATTTTCACAAATTCATGATGCCAGTTTTATAGTAAAAGAGGGTGTGATCAGCTTGTGTACATTCTTCTGAAGGGTTGGTGGTAAGGTAAGTAGGAGTCAACATCATAAGCCTTCTGATTTTGGTGGGGAGGACTCTCCACTACAATAGCTTGACACCTAGCTCAAAAAAGTAGAAGAGCTCATCCTTTCTACCACTGTTCTACTCTAAACCTGCGTGTGTGTGCTTACTTGCTCAGTCATGTCTGACTCTCTGCGACCCTTTGGACTGCAGACTGCCAAGCTTCTCTGTCTATGGAATTTTTCGGGCAAGAATGTTGCCATTTCCTTCTTCAGGGGATCTTCCCAAACAGGGATTGAACCTGCGTCTCCTGTGTCTCCAGCATTGCAGGCGGATTCTTTTTTTTTTTTTCCATTTATTTTTATTAGTTGGAGGCTAATTACTTCACAACATTGCAGTGGGTTTTGTCATACATTGACATGAAGCAGGCGGATTCTTTACCCTTTGAGCCATCACAAAAGACCAGTCCTGACTTAAACCTAACCCTGACCATTTCGAGAGCAGCCCCCGCATCCTTCTCACCCCAAGCCTTGAGCATTTCATTGCTCTTCATTCCTCCTTTCCAAAAGTCTCAGCAAATCCTAATTGTTTTTTTAACCCAACAACAGCCTTAGATGGGCCTTTTACACTCAATTCTGGCTCACCGCCTGTGCTTTTCTCTGTCTGCATTCCCTCCCTTTGCTAAAGAATGGAAATAACCCAGCGCCTGTGGGCAGGCAAAGATACTGAGCTCAGGCTGAATGCCATGGCACTTGTGTTGGAGTGATTCCTCTGAGCTAGATTGTCTGACCCCAATCTCTCTCTCACTCTCTCAGTGTCCCAGGGCAGCCAGGCTGGCTGCCAGGGCTGGCTGCCACTTTCAAGCACGCTGTTGCCCAGGTGGAAGACTCTAAAGAATTTGGCTTGGCCTCTCTGGTGTAAAAAAACAATGTTAGTTTGATCATAGAGCCTCTGTCTCTTACATGGGAAGGTATGTCACCAGAGATCTAAGATTCGAAGAATGAGATGGACCATGAGCTTAGAGCAGAACAGAGCCTTCTGGATGTGGGGGTGCTCTTTCTGAGACATCTGTTATTCCACTGATCACCCAGGCTGTTTGGCCTGATCTGTCTGGCATGTAGCCTGTTTCTATAAAAGAGTGCAAAGACATTGGCAAATCTCACCCAAATATATATGAGCCCAGCTGACAGTTTCCAAAAGTTCACTTGGAAGTTAATTATTTGAAACTCAGAACATATTTCCCTATAAGAATAAAATAATAAATGGTGATTATATTTCCAGACTAACACACAAGTCTATTTAACCCTTTATATGCTTCAAATGCTATGTGTTTAAGAGGAAAAAAGCAGCCAACCAACAATACAGTTGAAACACCAGGGATTAAACAATACTGAAAAATAACACTGGGACAAGGATTTTTTTTTTTTAAATGTAGCAAGTATTCAGTTAACATAAAGCACCGTTCTATGCCCTGAAGTGCTAGAGAAACCAGGCCTGCTTCCTATCCTCAGGGGAATTTACATTGCTTTGATTTTTCTGTTCATTGTCTGTTTTCTCCTGAGAATGTAAGCTCCCCATGGGCTGGAATCTGGTCTGCCTTGTCCTCTAGTGTATGCTTCAACGCCTAGCGCAGTGCCTGCCGCAAAGAATGTACTCAATAAACATTTGTTGAATGAATGAGTAAATAAATTCCAGTCAGAGAGACAGATAGTAAACAAGTAAGCAGGTAAATATGTGACCAATGTCAGGTGATAACAAGTTCTATGAAGGAATATAAAGCACAGAGTTCAGGGATGCGGATGACTATTTTCCGTGGGGTGGCTGTGAAAGGCTTCTCTGAAGAAATGATATTTGCATGGAGATCTGGAGGAGGAATTGACTCAGGGAAGGGGTCCGAGAAGAAGGACTCCCGCTTTTGGTGTCAGACCAGGATATCTGGACCAAAGTTCCCACAGTCAACTAAAATGCCTGGACAAAATTTAAATAGTATTAAAAATAGAGTTATCAAGTGGCAAGGAATTACTAGGCAAAAGGTAGGAGAAGAAGACAACCGCTACTCAGAGCCATTGTTATTCCGAGGACACCTGTGAATGTGCAATAACCTCTGCCAAACTGAGCTGAGGTTTTGGTGGCCTCAAAAGCCAAGGGAGACAAACACCAAAGCCCAGGAAGAAGGTGGGGGCTTTGAGCTTGAAGCTGGGGAGAACTTGAGCCTAGAACTTCTGTTAAAGGGGTTACAGATGGAGACCAGCACCAGGCAGCTTCTAGAAGCAAATGAAAATCCTTTCAGATCCTATCACCTTGGGCCTCAATTATCTTAAAGTGACATTTCCAACATGTAATCAGAAATAACCAGAAAATGACACCATATGAGTAAGAATCAGCAGAAAATTAAAACAGATCCACGAATCCTTAAGATATTGGAGTTCTCTGACATAGCCGATAGAATAACTATGCTTACTTTTCTCAAAAAATAAAATTAAAACTTGAAAATTTTGTCAGAGAACTGGAGGTTATAAAAAGATCTAGAGAAAGAGCAGCCCAAGGTGAGAGGAAAACAAGTGCAAAGGTCCTGTGGCAGATTTGAGAGAAAAAAATCAGTGTGGCAGAAGCAGAATGAGCATGACAGAGAGAAAGGTGGAAGATGAGTTCAGGAAAGAAGGCCCAGGCAAATCACAAGGGGGGTGGGAATTTTATGGTTTGTTTTTTTTTTTTCTTTTAGAATTTTTGGCTGTGCCATTTAGCATATGGGATCTTAGTTCCCTGACCAGAGTATCGAAACTTTGCTCCCTGCATTGGAAGGGCAGAGTCTTAACCACTGGACCACCAGGGAAGTTCTGAGAATTTGGGTTTTATTCCATGTGTCAAGAGAAACTATTGGAAGGTTTACAGCATTAAAGTGACATGATTTAATTTACATTTTTAAAAGGTTAATTTGGTTGTTGTATAGGAAATAGGCTATAGGGAAGGAAAAGTAGACACAAGGAGACCAATTAGTAGATCATTGCAAGGTCCAGGTGACAGATGATAGAAGTTTAGTCTAGGGTGGGGGAGAGGGAGGTGGTGAGAAGTGTTTGTTGTTTAGTCGCTAAGTCATGTCCCACTCATTGTAACCCCATGAACTATAGCCCACCAGGCTCCTCTGCCCATGGAATTTTCCAGGCAAGAATACTGGAGTAGTTTGCCATTTCCTTCTCCAAGGACCCAGGGATTGAACCTGCATCTCTTTTTTTCTTTTTTTTTTTTTTTGAACCTGCAACTCTTGAGTCTCCTGCATCAGCAGGCAGATTCTTTACCACTGCCCCACCAAGGAAGCCCCAGGTGAATTTGGGATATACTTTGAAGGGAGAGTTGACAGCTCTTCCTGATGGATTGGGCATGGGATGTGAGGAAAATGTCAGAATAATTCCCTACCCCTTTTTACTCTCTATTCTCCCCATCCACCCATGGTCTCTCCATCTCTCTCAGTAGACAACTTCCTAATTGTAATTTTCAGCCCAGTTCTTTTTTCTGAGCTTTATCCCGATGAAGCCAACTGCCTCTCGAAATGTTCTGCCTGAATGTCACCAAACTTTAGACTGAACATGCCCCAAACTTAGCTCATTATTTTACCCTCTAAACTATTTTTTTTCTCATCAATTTCCTCAGTTAATGATACTACTTTTCACTCGATCATGTAAGTCAGAATGTAGGGATTAATTTTAGACTCCTCACTTTCCATGTGCAACTGGTAACCTGGAAAACATCTTTTAAACCTGTATTTTCGATGGACTTCCCTGGTGATCCAGTGGTTAAGACTCTCTACTTTTAATGCAGGGGGCATGGGTTCAATCCCTGGTCAGGAAACTAAGATCCCCCTTGCAGTGTAACCCTTCCCCCAACAAAAAAAGCTGTGTGTTCCTATTTTCATGCTTTCTGTCCTTTTTTTTTTAAGATTTAAAAAAATTTTTATGTATTTATTTTTGGCTGTGCTGGGTCTTGACTGTTGTCCAGAGACTATCTCTAGCTGCAGTGAGCAGGAGCTACTCTCTAAATAAGGTGTGTGGGCTTCTCATTTCATTCCACAGCACTGGCTCTAGGCGCATGGGCTTCAGTAGTTGTAGCACATGGGCTTAATTGCCCCTTGGCAGGTGGAATCTTCCTGGATGGGGTTGAACCTGTGTCCCCTGCATTGGCAGGTGGATTCTTAACCACTGGGCAACCAGGGAAGTCCCAGCTTTTTTGTTTCTACTTGTGCCCAAGAGCCTTCCTCTTTAGCTCCATCCACAAAGTCCTCTGGCAAAGGCCATATACCTCTATCACCTGTACTCTCTTCCATTGCCCATTTCCCTGGAATTCCCAAGTTTTGCCTAGTCCAGACCTCATGGCCCTTGGGACTCAATGAAGGACAGCATCTCCAGTAAGGCTTTGGGTGAAGCTGACCGTGTTTAGGAGCCCACATATGTGTTTTTAGTTCACAGCACAAATTACCAAACATGGATGTTAACAAGCTTCCTTCATAATCACTTGTGATTTATACACCACTTCCGTGACCCCCTGTCCTCTTTCCCTACTTTTCTTTGCTTATAATTTTCTATTTTTGGACAAGGGGAATGGGGAGCAGCAGAAAGGGAAGAAAAGAACTTGAAAAAGAGAGAATGAACCAAAGAAGTAAAACAGGGAAGCCGGAGGAACGAAGGAAGAAGCAGAAGAGAAAGAAAAGAAGACAGACAGAAAGGGAGAGAGACAAGGAAAGAAAGGGAGAGAGAGACAAAGAAAAAAAAGGAAAAAAGAAAGAAAGAGACCCTGAAAATAAGTAACCACACATGTCTCTGAGGCATATATCTGCAGTATCTCTACTTAAACAGCGGGGACCTCATGGCAGATATTACACATTTAATTGACTAAAGAAAGCAATCATAGAACAAAGCCCCTTTCTTTGTGAGATGTCATATGATAACCCAAACACAGTAGTTGCTGTTTTTCTCCAGACACTATCAACCACAGCCGTCTGTCTTGGTCCTAGACTGTTTTAAAAAAAAAAATTTTTTTTCTTTTAATGTGTGTGTGTGTGTATCAGTCACAAGACCAAAGTAGCCTCCGTTGCAACAATGGCCGCCCTGTGGAATTCAGCTGGGCTCTCCCAGCCCGCAGCCCACTCCTGGCTGCCAGATGTCAGCCAGCCAGAGGTTCTCTTTCATCCTCACCCACCGCAGAGCCGTTCTGGTCTGTGCGGTGGTGGGGGTTGACAGCCCTTTGCAAGCTCCACCCCAGATCTGAGGGAGGCCTGATCTTGCCTGAGGCCCGCTGTGGGGAGGGGGAGGCTAAAGAGCAAAGCCTCCTGGGAACGGAGATGGGGTGGGCTAGATTGTTCTCCAAGTTCAGCCACTGCTGCTTATTAAAAGGCTTGTTTTCAACCTAGGAATCCAGTCCTTACCATGAAGGAAAACCAGGACAGATCTCGTTGACAGCTTTAAAGAAGAACCATGAGCTGCGGACGTGGAAGGGAGCACGTAGGAGTCCTCCTCCTGTGGGTCTTCCCCGGTGGTCCCGTGTCCTACTGTCCAGGCCAGAGGCAGTTGGACGGCTCTGGACCCCACCACGTCCACCACCTCCTTCATCCCTTTCTCTCTGGATGCTTTCTTGTTCTCCTCTTCCTCCTTTTCCTTCTCTTCTTCCTTCTTTTTCCCATACACACTGCAGATTGAGAAGAGCCATGGGACTCCAGCAAGGCGGGTGGAAGGCTCACCCCACAGAGAACTGCCAGCCCCACTTCTGATCTGTAAGAAAATGTAAGAAAAAAGTTTTCTCATCTGCAAAATGGAGATAAGAGCACGTGGTTCCTGTGAGGAGCTCTCATCATGCTTCGGTCACAGGGTCAGCACAGCGTTCAGGGGTAAGATGCTGACTGCAATCTGTAGCATGTAGCAAATGCTCAATGAATTCAGTCATTTAATGAATATGATTAGACGCCTACTAAATTCCAGACTCTGTTGCAGGTGCTGGGGAAACAAAACAGACAACAACAAGACTCCAGTCTCATGGAGTTAACCTTCTCGGAGGAAAAGAGAGATGAGAAACAAATAAGTAAAATAGGAGGTCAGATGATGAGAAGGTCTGTGGAAAGAATAAAGTCAGGGAGGGGATAAGAGTGCTGGAGTGGGGAGATGGAAGATGGGATTGCAATTTTAAAGTGAGCAACCAGTACTCCTGGAAAGCGATGTGAAAATATAGCACTGAAGGAGGTTAAAGAGCCCAGCCTGTGGGTGTCTGAGGGAAGAATATTCTGGGCGGGGGGACGGTGAGTGCAAAGGCCTTGAGGCCAGAGTGCACCAGGTGTGATGGAGACACATCTAAGAGGCTGGTGTGGCTGCAGTTAAACGGGGGTGGGAGGAGAGTTGGAAATGAGGTCAGAGAGGTAGAGGTGCGTGTGCGCAGGAGGGCACAGTGGTAGCAGGCAGTGCAGTCACGCAGGGACTTGTTGACCCTCGTAAAAACTTGGGAGAGTTTTATGGAGAGGGGTGATACAATCTGATTAAGATTTTAATAGCAGTGCTTGGGCTGATGGGTTGAAAATAAACCAGTGGGGTCAGAGTAGCAGCAGGGAAACCAGTAAAAGTCCAGTGCAGTAGTTCGGGTGAGAGGTGGTGCTAGCCTTGACCCAGTGGTAGAAAGGAGGTGGTGAGAAGTGCGTTGGATTCAGGATATATTTTTTTAAGGAGAAGCTGACAGAATTTTGATGATGGATCCCATGAGGAGTGTGAAAATAAGGGAGGAATTCTAGAACGTCTGTAAGATTTGGGGCCTGGATGAAATTGCCTTTTTGAGTAAATGCTATGAGTTTTGTTTTGGGCATTGTGAGAGACTATTGCCTCAATAGTCCCGATGAGTCATGCATGGAGGTTTGTACACTGGAGCTTGCCCTCTTCAAAGACTGTCTCAGACATGTAAGAAGCCCAGGCTGCCCTGCTGGAGAGGCATGGGGAGGACAAGCAAGAGCTCCAAATAATGGCCAGACACATAAGTGAGGGTCTCTTAAACCATCCAGGCCAGGTGAAACCTCCAGAGCACTTGAGTCTCATGAATGATCCATTGGTCCAGTCCAAACTGCCACTAAGCTTTAAGATTTCTGACGAATAACAGTTAACTGGTATAATCTTGTGAAAATTGAAATGTCTTATGGGTGGCATGAATAGTAAAGAACCTACCTGCCAGTGCAGGAGACATAAAAGATGTAGGTTCAATCCTTGGAGAATTCTCCTCTCCTGGAGAAGAGCATGATGACCCACTCCAGTATTCTTGCCTGGAGAATCCCATGGACAGAGGAGCTGGGCAGGCTACGGTCCATAGGGTCACAAAGAGTCAGACATGACTGAAGCGACTTAGCACTCACACACACATAGACATTCAAACTGGGGTGTCAAGTAGGCACTTGAGTCTAGAATCCAGGGGATTTCCAGGCTGCAAACACATCTTGAGAATCAACAGCATTATTCTATGGTAGTTAATGCCATGAGACTGGTAAAAGCACCAAGGATGTGAATATAAGTACAAAAGAGGAGGAGCCCAAGGACTGAGCTCTGGGACACCAGAACATCTAGAAAGGAAAAGGAGTTGCAAATGTGATTGAGAAGGATCAACTGGTGCAAAAGGAGAAGAACCAGGCGTGTATGGTGTCCTGGGAGCCAAATAATTGATTGTGTTACTGGTAGAAAGAATAAATCAATTATGTCAAACACTGCTAACTGATTCAATAAGATGAGAACTAATAACTGATCATGGGAGTTAGTCAAGGAATGTCTTTAGTTACCATGAGAGGAACAGTTTTAGTGGAGTGGTAAATGGCAGCCTACTTACAAGGAGTTGAAGAATGAGTGGGAAGAGAGGAGTTGGAGCCATGGCTACAGATATCTCTGTTGAGAGATTCTGAGAGAAAGAAAAATAGGGAAATGCATTCATAGTGGTAGAAGGATGTGCAGTCAAGGAGGATGTCTTAAGGTTGGGAGCATGTTGTTTATGGATGGGAATGATTTAGTGGAGAGAGGAAAATCAAGTGATGCAGGAGACAGATTTGCCACATGATGTTCTTGAGATGCAGCGTATAAGTAAAGGCACTGGCCTTAGCTGGGAACAAGAATGGGCCATACATAACACGGGAGGAAAGGCAGAATACATGGGCACTGATGTAAGCTGGTGAGTAGATGTTGGTGGAAGTATGCTGATTTCACTGCTCATGTTTCCTCAGCAAGGTCGTTGGCTGAACTTGAGGATAAGGGAAGAGGTGTTAGAAGGTCAAGAAGGAGGTGTGTAGAAATGAATGGTGGCCATTATATGATATATCTGTGGGAAGTAAGGTTCTCATCTTTCCTGTTACTTTCTAGGACTAGCTCAGGATTCTGGGAGAGTCAGGCTTTGTATAGCCTAATGTCAAGTGACTTTGGCAGGAACTATAGTGCCCAGACAAAGCCATTTTTTAATTCCTCCATGACACAAAACCCAGTTTTGTTCAGCTCTGTGGGGGCCATGTTCTTCAACCCAGGGGTTGTCTTTTCCCCAATCAATGCTATGAATCTTAATTAGCATGAGCAGATCAAGATAATTCTGTTCCCTTTACCAGCAGTTGTTTTCGGGCTGGACATGTGTTGCAATTTCTGATCAATAACATGTGAGGGGAGACCTACTAGCAGGCTCTTAGAAAAGATCTTCATAAGATAAAATAAATCAGACAAAGAATGAGAAACATTGTATGAGATCCCTTCTGTGCAGAATCTAAAAAGAAATGAGGCCTTACAAATAGCTGTGAAAAGAAGAGAAGCAAAAAGCAAAGGAGAAAAGGAAAGATATGCCCATTTGAATGCAGAGTTCCAAAGAACAGTCAGGAGAGATAAGAAAGCCTTCCTCAGCGATCAATGCAAAGAAATAGAGGAAAACAATAGAATGGGAAAGACTAGAGATCTCTTCAAGAAAATTAGAGATACCAAGGGAACATTTCATGCAAAGATGGGCTCAATAAAGGACAGAAATGGTATGGACCTAACAGAAGCAGACGATATTAAGAAAAGGTGGCAAGAATACACAGAAGAACTGTACAAAAAAGATCTTCACGACCCAGATAATCATGATGGTGTGATCACTCACCTAGAGCCAGACATCCTGGAATGTGAAGTCAAGTGGACCTTAGGAAGCATCACTATGAACAAAGCTAGTGGAGGTGATGGAATTCCAGGTTGAGCTATTTCAAATCCTAAAAGTGCTGCACTCAATATACCAGCAAATTTGGAAACTAAACAGTGGCCACAGGACTGGAAAAGGTCAGGTTTCATTCCAATCCCAAAGAAAGGCAATGCCAAAGAATGCTCAAACTACCACACAATTGCACTCATCTCACACGCTAGTAAAGTAATGCTCAAAATTCTCCAAGCCAGGCTTCAGCAATGTGTGAACTGTGAACTTCCAGATGTTCAAGCTGGTTTTAGAAAAGGCAGAGGGACCAGAGATCAAATTGCCAACATCCACTGGATCATCAAAAAAGCAAGAGAGTTCCAGAAAAACATCTATTTCTGCTTTATTGACTATGCCAAAGCCTTTGACTGTGCAGATCACAATAAACTATGGAAAATTCTTCAAGAAATGGGAATACCAGACCACCTGACCTGCCTCTTGAGAAACCTGTATGCAGATCAGGAAGCAACAGTTAGAACTGGACATGGAACAACAGACTGGTTCCACCTAGGAAACGGAGTACATCAAGGCTGTATATTGTCACTCTGCTTATTTAACTTACATGCAGAGTACATCATGAGAAACACTGGGCTGGATGAAGCACAAGCTGGAATCAAGATTGCCAAGAGAAATATCAATAACCTCAGATATGCAGATGACACCACCCTTATGGCAGAAAGTGAAGAAGAACTAAAAGAGCCTCTTGATGAAAGAGCAGAGAGAAAAAGTAGGCTTAAAGCTTAACATTCAGAAAACTAAGATCATGGCATCTGGTCCCATCACTCCATGGAAAATAGATGGGGAAACAGTGGAAACAGTGTCTGACTTTATTTTTGGGGTCTCCAAAATCACTGCAGATGGTGATTGCAGCCATGAAATTAAAAGATGCTTACTCCTTGGAAGGAAAGTTATGACCAACCTAGATAGCATATTGAAAAGCAGAGACATTACTTTGTCCACAAAGGTCTGTCTAGTCAAGGCTATGGTTTTTCCAGTAGTCATGTATGGATGTGAGATTTGGGCTGTAAAGAAAGCTGAGCACAGAAGAATTGATGCTTTTGAATTGTGGTATTGGAGAAGACTCTTGAGAGTCCCTTGGACTGCAAGGAGATCCAACCAGTCCATCCTAAAGGAGATCAGTCCTGGGTGTTCACTGGAAGGACTGATGCTGAAGCTGAAAATCCAATACTTTGCCCATCTGATGCAAAGAGCTGACTCATTTGAAAAGACTCTGATGCTGGGAAAGATTGAAGGCAGGAGGAGAAGGGGACGACAGAGGATGATATGGTTGGATGGCATCATTAACTCAATGGACATGAGTTTGGGTAAACTCTGGGAATTGGTGACGGACAGGGAGGCCTGGCGTGCTGCGGTTCGTGGGGTTGCAAGGAGTCAGACAGGACTGAGTGACTGGACTGAACTGAAAAAGAAATGATACAAATGAACTTATTTACAAAGCAGAAACAGACTTCAAAAAGGCATTTATGGTTGCCAGAGAAAGGATAACAGGAAGAGATACGGAGTTTGGGATGGACATGTATACACTGTGATATTTAAAATGAATAACCAGCAAGGTCCTACTGAATAGCAACGTAGACTCCACTCATTGTTACCTGGCAGCCTGGATGGGAAGGGAATTTGGGGGAGAATGGATGCAAGTGTATGTGTGGCTGAGTCCCTTCACTCTTCACTTGAATCTGTCACAGCATTGCTAATCAGCTACACCCCAGTACAAAATAAAAAGTTAAAAAAAAATAAAATGGTGAATCAACAAGGACCTATTTGTATAGCACAGGGAACTCTGTTGAATATTATATGGCAGCTGGGATGAGAGGGGAGTCTGGGAGAGAATGGATACATGTTTATGTATGACTGAGTCCCTTTGCTGCTCACCTGAAAATATCACAACAGTGTTAGTTGGCTATACTCCAATACAAGATAAAAAGTTTAAAAAGAGAGAGAGACTCATGGGAAGAATGATTTCTCTTCTTAGCTTCCCAGGGTTATCTGTGTGTAGAACCTGGGACTGCAGCAGCCACACTGAGGCCAGGTCTAAGGGTGGCCCACAGGGAAGAGGGGAGCTCTTTCAAGATGCCACTGAATTCAACCTGGGAGCCTCCCTACCTCCTGACGTCTTAATATGTGAGGTATTATTATCTATTTTCCTTATTGATGCTGCCTTTTCATCTTGGTTCATCTGTGTTTTGCCACTGGAAGAATTCCAATACCCAGTATATCAGCAAAATAGATACAGAATTCAGCATGGCCGTATTGAGGATATCAATTCAATTCAATGCAATATCGATAAAATGAGAACAATGTGCCAGGCACAGTATTAGACACAGATGAATAAAACTCCCTTACCGTAAATTACTCATAACAAATCTATGTGTGTCTGTATTAGGGGAAGGGGATAATTAAATACAAAAATTACTATTCTCAGAAACAGAATATAAGTGCCTTGAAAGAGATATACGAGGTCAAAAAAGATATTGATAATATCAGTTGGGGGAAACTGGGTTAGTCTCCATGAAGGAAGTAGAATAGAAGCTGGGTCTTGAAAAGTAGTAGGATTTTTGGAGACAGTGTGAAGAGCTTCCCAGGTTGGGAAAGATAGGAAACTGTACTAGGAAAGGCAGAATCTGGTGAACTGAATCTAAAGTGAACTGGTCTGGAAAGCCAAGTAGTACATTTGGTTCAGCTGGCTTATGGAGCCCATGTACAAGAGGAGAGGAAATAATGTTGAAAAATTACACTGGGTCAGATTTGAGACACCTTAAATACCAGGCCAAACCTGGATGGGAAGGGAGTTTGTGGGAGAATGGATACATGTATGTATGTGGCTGAGGTGCTCTGCTGTGCCCCTGAAACTGTCACAACATTGTTAACCGGCTATTCTCCAATATAAAATAAAAATTAAAAAAATAAATAAATACCAAGCCAAGAAATGAGGGTCTGCTTAGTTTGCAAATGACGGGCTCTGGAAATTTTCTCAATAGACAGGTGACAGAATCAGAGCTGAGTATGGGAAGATCCATTTTTAGTAGAGGGACCAAAGCCTGTTCCATGTTTTTACCCAATAATAACTGTTTCAATTATTTGCCACACCCTCAATACTCACAGACATTAATATAGATGCACCTAAAGCCTCAGCAAGAACAAACGAGAGAATTACATTCTTAGACCCAAGCATTGGGAAGGAGGTCACCTATCCTGACCTCGTACAAACCTTTCCAACCCTTCTTCCTAGACACCACCCCCTTTTAAACTCCCTATAATAGAAAGGAGTCCCCATTCTGTTTAAAATCTGCCCCCAGAGCCCATGCTGACACCAAGGGTACAGTGGTTCTCTATTTTTTAGACTCTAATGTTTTATACAGTGGAGGGCTTCCCTGTGACTCAGATGGTAAAGAATCTGCCTACAATGCAGGGGACCTGGGCTGGATCCCTGGGTCAGGAAGATCCCCTGGAGGAGGGCATGGCAACCCACTCTAGTATTCTTGCTTGGAGAATCCCATGGACAGAGGAGCTTAGTGGGCTACAGTCCATGGTGTTGCAAAGAATCAGACACAGCTGAGAGACTAACACTTTTCACTTTCCTCCTATCGATCATGGTACCCTTTGAAGAACATCATGAAATAGTGATGTGTTTAAGTCCAAAATACAGCCTATGGTTTAGCACAAAATTATGTATTTAGCTACTATATGCTTAAGTTGCTTAGAAATGTTAAATTTAATTAAATTTCCAGACACTAACACACAATATAAAACCACAACCATAAGCTCAAACACCTGTCCATAGAAAAAACAAGCTGTCAAGCTCAGCACTGGCGGCTATGTCTGGGTCCATTAATATTCATTCGCTACTTGCTAATTCTCTCTGTCATCTGCTAGCACTGGCCAGTGGACAAGCAATAACAGGTGCCAAAGATTTAATAAAAATGTAGAGAGGAAAAAAAAAACAAAAAGCTGGAGAAATTCTATCCATTAACTTAATTTTTCTGGGAATTAACCTATTTCTTCATTTATTCAACAAAGATTGATTGAGCAGTTACTGTATGCCAGGCAGGAAGCCAAGTGGAGGAGACAGACAGAGGTAAGGTGCAAGCCTGCCTTCCAGGAGATGTCTCTTTGTGGCTACGGTCGAGAAAATGCTAACGGGACAAGAGGGAGTATATACTGGGGTGGAAACAGAGCAGAGACCGTAAGGAGCCTAGAGCCCATGGCCAGGCAAGACATCCTGGAGGATGAGCCATGAGAGGTAAGTCTTTCTTTGTTTTTAATCTTTATAGAGTTTGCATTTATCTATTTATTTGTTTGTTTGCTGCTCCTTTTGGCATGGGGGATCTTAATTCCTCTGACCAGATATCGTACGCACACCTGCTGCAGTGGAAGCCCAAAATCTTAACCACTGGATTGCCAGAGAAGTCCAAAGAGGCAAGTCTTGAAAACAGGCTCAGGTTATCTCAGCCAGTGCTGGGCAGAGACCAGAGCAATGTTCATGGAACCATCCAGGAGGGCAGGGCCACTACTGGGTTACCAACGTTTACACTTGGTGAGGTAATGATCATTCAGAATATCATCTGCCATTTTCATAATTTTATAGATGAAATAGCCTTTTAGTACCCGAACTTTAAAAAAAGAAAGAAAAGGAATTTGGAGGTGCATAACTTCAGAAAAAAGGATTGTCCTGTACTTGGTATAATTTTAACTTTGTGAAGAACTCATCACATTGTTCTTATTTGTCTCATTTTGCTGCAGATTCACGAAAGCAGGAGTCCTAGAGCTGCAGTGGGGAAAAGCTGGATAAGGCACTGCCGCAGAGCAAAGCAACTGGGACAGAGGTGCTGAGGTGTCTGGGATCTCATCTTTCTGGGCTCCCTGGGTTTGGGGGATGGATGTGGGGCAATCTAGCCCCCAAAGCTGCGTCATGACCTTCCAGGGCCCTGGACATGCTTTCCTTGGGTGGGGGGGCGGGGTGAGGGGTGAGGGGGTAGTGAAGTGGGCAGGGCTTCTTCTATAAAATTATTACAAATTATATTTTATGATTGTATTGGTATAAAGAATATAACCTTTGACCCTAATTGCTCACTCTCTTCCCTCTGATGTTAAAAGAAATTTAAACATTTTTGTGGGCCCCTAAAAGTATTGCAGGCCTAAGGAACTTTGTCCACTATGCCTAATGGATAAATCAGGCCTGACAGTCCTAAAATTGGGGGCAGCATCCAGTGATACAGGGCACCGGAGTGCATCATCAGGCCCACACTGGTTCTGCCTATGGCAAAATCCGGTCCTGCCTGAGGAGCAGGAGTGTAGCAGAGGAAAGTTGAGGAATAGTGACAAGATGGCCAGATCCCAGAGAGGCGTGTGGGTCTGGTAAATGAGCACAGCCAAGACTGGACACCCCAGAGGGCAGAGCGCCACTTGTCAATGGCCAGTAGGACAGACTGGCCTCTTCCGGCTTCAGGGACAAGAAGCAGCAGGGACCAGCCCTTCCTAGAAATTCTGCCAGATGGTCTAGCATCCTGGACTTGGCCTGATCTACATTTCATCGGTCAGGGCCAGACAAAGCTTTCAGTTCAGAGCCCCCCCTCCACCACAGTCTCACCCAGCCCCACCCCCGCCCCCGCCCCTATTGTGAACTGGATAAACTAAGGCTAAATTTTTGTCTCACTGTCCTTTTCTGGGTTCAAGTTTCGGGTGTGGGTTTGTGGGAGGGAGACATTGGGCCTGTGACTGACTGGTTGCTTTTTTGCTTGCTTCTGCTCAAAGGAAGTCTTATCTAGGGTGTGCAGGGCTGGAGGGCAGGGACCAAGGCCATTTAAATGCACAGGGCACTTGAGGTCACTGGTGGGAAGACAAGAGAAGGGAGAAAGAGAGAGGGAAGGAGGAGGCACAGCAGGAATACATAACAGGAGCCCAGCTGATGTTTTGAAAGAATGATGTCTCCTTACATGTATGTGGGCTCTGATATAGTCTCCCGATTTTTCTACTCTAGCCTACGTAAAAGGAGTCCAAAGACAAGTGTGTAATAATGAAAACTGAGAGAATAGAAATGGACGAAAGGTAAATGTCTAACTAGGATAATGTCTAAATGAGTAAATAGGATTTTCATGCTCTCTGCTGATGTCTTTCTGCCCAATATTTTATAGTGAAAAAGTTCACAGCTACAGAAAACTAGGATGAATAGTGCAGTGAATATTCATGTACCCCTTCCCCAGATTCACTAGTTAGCATTTTGCCACATTTGCTTTTTCCTTTTGGGTATATGTGTGCCTGACTGTTGTGGATGGCTTGTGTGTTTTCATGAGTGTATTTGTGTCTGTGTGGGGGTTTTTTTCTAAACTATTTTGAAGTAAGTTATAGATACCATGACACTTCACTATGTAACACTAAGAATAATGACACTCTCCTAAAATATCATTATCATACTGAAGATATTTGACATTAATGCAATAGTATTATCCAATATAGAGCCCAATTGTCTAAAAAATATGTTTTATAGCATCTTTATAATCCAGGATCCAATCAAGTTCGCTCATTGCAATTTGGCTCTTGTCTCTTCTGAATCTCCTTTAATTTGAAAGAGACCTCTGCCTTTCAACTTCTTTGTCTTAATGACACCGTATTATCAAAGGGTTCAGCTGGTTGTCCTGTGGAATGTCCCACGGTCTGGGTTTTGTTGATTGCTTCTTCTTCATTATATTTAGATTGAATGTTTGAGGCAACAATACTACAAGATGAAGCTCCATGAACCCCACTGCCCACAACAGGAGGCCACAACATCAGTTACCCTCAATGTTTGTGATGCCAAGTTTAATAATTTGGCTAAGGGAACATCTATTAGCTCTCTCCATTGTAAAGACAACTTTTGACCTTTGTAATTAATAATTACACTGTGGGTGTTAAAGTCTTTTTTCTTTTTTGGAGCCAAAAACCATCTACTTTTCCCAGATTAAAAAAAAAAAAGTCTCCCCTCAATTGTCCCATCAAAACCCCCCACTGACAGTTTGGTGAACTCATAGGTATCCAAGAGGCTGTTCCTATAGCAGGAAGAGTCATGATTGTGATAATGAATACTCATAACATTTCCTTAAGTTTTTGTAGCATTTTGCAGTTTATAGAGCATTTTCACACATATTACAGCTTTTTATTTCCCCCTAATTTCCTTTTCCTTCAATAAGAAAGGAGACTGTTTAGAATCAGTCACTCGTTCATTCACCCACCCACCCCTTTATCCCAGTCACATCCAGGCACTGAGCTAGAGGCAGAGGACTTTCCGAGATGAGTGAGGGAATCAGGACTAGGTGAGGAGATGAATGCATAAACCGCAGTAGAGAGACAGGCTTTGGTGTGTAGAACGTGGGGAGGAAAGGAAACCCCTCTTCCCCCAACAAGAGCGAATCCCAGGCAAGTGGGAGGGGAGCCTCCAGCCTGCCCTGGCCATTGCCATATGGGAAAACAAGTTTCTTCCCCTTTAGAGTCCTCAGTTAGGTTTTCCGTTACTGTTGCCAAATGTGTGCTACCAGATACAGTAGCCTCACTTGCAGATGGGAAAATTAAGCCCCCAGAAGTAAAATAGTTTGACCAAATGACATTTCGCTTATAAGTGCGTGGTTCTTGATCCTGGGGGCCTGATCCCAAGCCCCACCTCTATGCTGGTCCCTTAAGAGAAAAGACAAGAGGCTCTCCTGTGGCCTGAGCCTTGGTGCACTCCCTGACTCCCCTCCTCGGCATGCAGAGCGGAGATGGCCAGACAGAAGGTGTACTTATTCAGGCGGTTGAGCATCAGTCACTTCCTTCCAGGCACTGCGTGATGGGCATTTCAGGGCAGAGAGCAATTTCTTCAAGCTCTGCACTGTTCACACGGACGGATGCAGTGGGGTAGGGGTGGGGTTACACAGTTGATCAGCCGGCACATGAACAGACTATCTGAAGGTCACGAAGTGCCCTGTGTAAACACAAATCCAATGCCTAAGTTTTGGAGAGACTGAATGGGTGTGTAAAAAACAAACAAACAACTGAGCGGCTCCAGGGACAGGGTTAATGGGTGGGAGGAATCTATTGGTCTTGGGGCGGGAGAGTAGGCTCACTGTAGCAAAGAGTGAGGCTCAGCCACCAGCTGTGAGTTTGAAGTACGGGGGCAATTAGGCTTGAGCTATTTGCAGACAGAGAAAAGGTGAGCCCAGCGGCTCAGTTCCAGGTGCAGCCTTGATGCTAAGAATTGTCACCCTCAACAGAGGCTGCGAAATGAGGCACAGGGTTATCTTTGTGAACGCAGGGCCCAGAGTCGGAAGCATTGAAAGTACATCTTCTGAGCTTTAAAAGAGACACCATATATTTAAACATGAAAGTCAAGAATTCTAAACCATTGGCTGCTAATTGTCCCATTTCCCTTTAAGTTTTAGTAGAGTCTGCTGATGCAGCCTGTATTTGTGGTGGTGGGGTATGTGTGTGGGGTGGGGGAGGTAGCAAGAGGGGGGAAAATGTGGCATTTTTGCCAGCATTTGCCTTTTTTTTTTTTATTTTGGTCTTTTTTTTCCTGCTGTTCTCCACCCCTACAATAAACTGAAGCAGTGTAAGTTACAATTTATTAGCTGGTTGCTATGGGTTACACCAGTGCTCCACAGATATTCCCTTCAGAAATAGTAACATTTAATGTAATGTAAAACAGAACTACTGTATCACCACTTGGTTTGCTTCTGCTGGCTTGCAATATTATATCCTTCCCTGCTGAGACTGAAGCCTCGGGAAATTAGCTGGTGCCATTATTTTATTACGATGATGGGTGTCTGCCCTACCCCTTGTTTCATGAAAAAGAGAGTTTGCAAACCGAGAGTATCGGCAGGATCTGGGGTGCTAACTTGCAGGGCCACGCAGTGTCTGGGGACAGAGTGTCTGTTTCATCTTCCTGTTCATTATTTAAGGCCGTCTTCTCAAAGCTGAGTCCCTGTAAGCCCAAGGCCACTTACCATTTCAGGGAGGCTAGTTGTAACTACTGATGTGTTTCATTTAGTTTGCTATCTGTATAATATTTGTAGCAGACTGGTTAACAAAAATTTGTGGGCTGGTAAATTTTTAGGATAATATTTAGCTGCGAGGGTGATTTATAAGGAAATTGTTAGGAGATGGCAACCCCGACTAGAGTCTTAAAATAAACCCAGTATAAGAGAGAGAGGTATTTCCAGGTCACCTACATTCTCTTTTCTTCCTTCTGTCTCCGTCAACCACCCACCTCATCACTACCCCATCCAGAGCACACCTTCTACCAATTGCTTCTTGCTTCTGCTCACGGAGCTGTGTCTCTTTCACATGTGGGTTACTGGGTCGAAATACAATTGTATAGGGTTTGCTTCTGCAGGAAGAGTGCTGGGATGGATGATAGAAAGAATATGGGATCTAGAGCCAGATGCACCATGTTCGAAGCCTGACTCTGCAACTTTCTGGCTGCATGACATTGAGTAAGTCCCAACTATTTGGAGCCTCAGTTTTCATATAGTAAAACAATATTTGCCTTGAATGCACATCCTTAGGATGAGAGGGGGAAGGTATGTTAAATCACTTAGCATAGTGCCGGCTCATTGTACGTATTTTAAAAGTGGTCCCACTTACAGTTTTACTTCTCTGGAATGTGGGATATTATCGTTCCCTCTGCCATATTGTCCATCTTGGGCAACTCATGCTTTTCGTTCAAGACTCATTCTCATACCACCTCTTCTGTCGTCACCCTCCCATCTCCTGCTTTCAGACACTCTGTTCCTCCTGCTCTCAGCTCCGAGTGGCATCTCATGTACCCCTGTCATAGCAAGTACCTTCCGGATTGCCAGTCTGTTCACAAGCCTTCCTCCTGAGGGCTCTAGGCTCCTTCAGGATCAGGACCTTGCCTCATCCATCTCTCTTCCCAGCATAGAGGTTTTCTTTCTTTTTTTAAAAAAAAAAAATGTGTATTTATTTGGCTGCACCGGGTCTTAGTTGCAGCATGCAGGATCTTCAATCTTTGTTGCATCGTGCAGAATCCTCAGTGGCAGCACACAGCATCTTTAGCTTCGGCATGAGATCTCTTAATTGTGGCACGTGGGATCTAGTTCCCTGACTGTGGATCGAACCCAGGCCCTCTGCACTGGGAGGTCAGAGACTTAGTCTCTGAACCATCAGGACAAAACCCAGCACAGAAGTTTTCAGTGAAGTTTGTCGGTTGTATGGATGACGTAAGGAAAGACTAGTTCTTCATTCATGTCCACTTGACACCCCACCTAGGGCAGCCCCTAGGACCAAGGAACAGCGTATGCCATAGTCTCTATGGTTCAAAAGCCTTTGGCACCAAGTAACAAAAGACACCGCTCACCATGACTTAAAAATGAGAACATTTATTTTGCCCCAGAACAGGGAGTATTGTTCTTCAGTAGTGCCATGGAGGACCCTGGACCTTCAGCTGCAGAAGGCATGGTACTTAGATCAAACAACAGGATCTGCTGCTCTTTTTTAATGAAGGAAAAACCTTTTTCAGCGCCTCGGGCCCTCACCTAATTAGACTTCTGCTCAAGTTTCTGGTCAAAATTCTGTCACTTATCCTTCTGAAGCCAATTACTGGCATGGGTTAAGGGACACCATAGCAGCTCATAACTCATGTCAGCGAGCAGCAAAGGCTGTCAGACAACACTGAGGTTCCGTGGAAAAGGGAGAAGCATAGGGGCACAGTTACTGTGGATAAGTGACCACAGAGCCGCTGCAGAGGCGTCCATTCATTCATTTATTCATTCGACAGATACGTGTTAAGTGCCTACCATGTAGCAGGAATGGTGCTGGAAGCTGTGAACACTTGTGGACAGGAAACAAAAGACCTCTCCCTGCAGAGAGCTACCATTCCAGTGGGGGACAGGACAGTGAACATGTCAACAGATGAACAGGAGAATTACAGATTTCTGGGAGTGTCAACAAAGAAATAAACAGGGCGGTGGAGCAGAGAGAGAACAAGGGCTACAGTGGCCTGGGTGGTCAGGAGGGCCTCTCTGAGAAAGTGACATCTGACGAACAGGGAGCACAGGTTAGGGGAAAGTCAGGAGGAGGAGTAGTCCCAGAACAGAGGCTGCAAGTGCAAAGGCCCTGAGGCAGGAGTGAGGTGTCTGGCAGAAGCAAGGTCTGTGCCTAATGGCTGATCAAATGTTCTTCCTGGAACCCAACCCGGCTCTCCCCGCGGCTGGAAACAGATCATTGGCAACAACTCCGGCTTCCCAAAGCCTCTCCTGCCCAGACTTGCAGCCCCTCCCAGGTCAGGGGCACAGCTGCTGAGGCCGCAGGACAATAGGCTCAGCTGTGGGCTCCGCCTGTGGAGTGAGGGAAAGCCACGTGACTATGATGAGGGACCCACCCGAGGTGTCTGCCTAAACTGTGTAGCAGAGACTTCCTTGGCCACATCTCCCTGTGGACATGAGGATGGGGTATGAACAGACAGGGGCAAGGTAAACATAGAACTGCTTTCTGTGTCTCCCACAGGCTCACGGGCTTTCCCCTCGTGGCAGGGCCAGCCCAGCTGCTCTTCCCACAAGTGGAGGCAGGACAAGCCTGCTGCTGGGTGTGCCAGCTCCGTGCCATGAGGAAGTGTTGGCGTAGGGATCTCTCCCACTTTCTGTAGCCCAGCTCTGCCTCTGACCTGCCTTCAGGGCTGCGGCAGGGAAGGGTGGGGCTCAGATCACCCCATTTCCACAGGTGGGCCTTCTGGAGTGGCTGAAGCTCCTACTCCCTGCCCCCTGTTCCTTGGAGCAGAGTTTCAGGAAGCCAAATGGGCTTTTGGCCCAAGAGACCAGACATGAAATGAAACCTGTTTTCCAACGGCATTCTTCTGGCTTTTCCTTCAAGTGGGATTTTTGACTGTAGGATTGGGTTTAAACACTGAATTTCAATTTTGTACACACTCACCAAGAGGCCCTGGGGCAGTGGGGGCGTTGGAAATGAACACCAGCCTGAGTCCTCTACCTGCCAAGCGTTCGATTAAGCTGCTTAGGTCTGTTTCCACCATCCTGTCTTTCAAATATTTATGTGGCAGATTATAGGCAAGCTTCAAAGGCAAGGAAATGCAAATCTGTTCTATAAATCATAGAATAACACAGCTGCTGTCTTCCTCGGAGTGACAGCTTACGAATGCCAGTGTTTCTGCCTGTGGAAGGGTGGTGGGAGATGGGTTTCTTGCCCTCAGCCAGGCCTGGAGTGTGTGTGTGTGTGTGTGTGTGTGTGTGTTGGAGATGGCGGAGGGAGTGGGAAATTCTTTGCCTTTTTGTAGAATACCAGGTTTTATTTTTTGGTTTTGTGTGTGTGTATGTGTGTGTTTTTAATTTCCCAGCAGTGAAGGAGCTAACTCATTCCAGAAACCCTAGCAAATTGCCAAGGGATAGAAACTCTGCAGGGATCTGAGGCACTGAGGAACCTAGAGATGGGGGTGGCTTTCAGTTTTGGGGGAAATGTATCTAAATGGGCTTCTTCATAGGCTCAGCAGGTTAAAAAAAATCTGCCTGCAATGAAGGAGACACAGGAGACGTGGGTTCAATCCTTGGATTGGGAAGGTCCCCTGGAGGAGGAAATGGCAACCCACTCCAGTATTCTCGCCTGAAAAATCCCATGGACAGAGGAGCCTGGCAGGCTACAGTCCATGGGATCACAAAGAGTTGGACATGACTGAGGGTCTAAGCATGCATATGCCTAGAATATGAAGTGGGAGTGGGGAAAAATCAACAAGCAATAACTCTGAGAATTCCAAAATGAATTTAATTTAGTCAAAATGAGTAAAATGGAAATCGTGCATTGCAAATAGTCATGCACATTAAGCTCTGCCCCGGGGTCTTAACAATCTGCCAGGAGAGGCCCAGGGAGCTGAAGATTAGACTTTCGTGGGCTCTTTTTGGCTGCTGCCATGAACACATGGATCTGGTACACTGGTGTTCAGTGACACATTCACACCCATCCAGACCAATGCTGGGGTTAATGGTCCTTGTCCAGAAGCTGATTCTGGCCTGGTGTCACGCTGGGGAAGCGCCTGGGGAAGGCTTCAGTCAAAGGGGTGCAGAAGCCCCAGGGAAGTGTACACGGGGAAACGTGTTGGGAAAAGGTTTGCTGGCTATTAGTCAGAGTTCTGCTGAAAGTGACTCAAACTCACTTAAGCAAGAGGGGAATTTTCAGGGTCACAGAAGGGAGTGTTAAATAACCAAATCATGGGAATGAAAGGGGATGTAGCTGGGCTTGGGAATAGTTGGAAGAGTTGGAGCACCGCCAGAGCTCTCTTCTATCACCTGTCTTTAATTTTCCTCTGTGCTGGTTCTAGCACAGCTGACAACAGCTAGCAGATTCTGTACCTAACACCTTTACCACTATAAAAACAATTCTGTATGAATTCCTTTTGCCCTGATCAAGTACGCCAGGCTCCTCTGTCCATGGGGATTCTCCAGGCAAGAATACTGGAGTGGGTTGCCATGCCCTCCTCCAGGGGATCTTCCCCACCCAGGGATTGAACCTGCACGTTTTATGTCTCTTGCATTGGCAGGTGGGTTTTCTATCACTAGCACCACTTGGGAAGCCAAAGTTATCTCAGGGAAGAACTATGACTGACCCAACTGGGATCCAGTGTTACTGCATCAACCAGTGAACTGTAGGGAGGGAGAATGGGGTCATATAAAAACATGGCGGTTCTTATGGACCTCATATCGATAAGGAGAGGCCTTTTTAGCAAAAGGAATGGATAAGCTTTTGACAGACAATCCATCAACATTACTACAGCCAAGAGAGGACTGGAAAAAAGACCAGGGAAGATAATGTGATGAATGAATTATATATTGGAATTCCACTAACCTCCTACTTGAAGCTCAGTATTCCATAGGAATACTTAAGCCACTTATACCTTAATGCAACTAAATCCTCCTGATTCTTCTTCTTGTTTTCCTCCCTTACAGCTCTAATTTTTTTTCTCCTTGGTTGCCCTGGATCCTCCTCTTCTCTGAATTAAGATTTTCTTAAGACTGAAGACCCTAGAAGAGACCATAGAGTCCTTCCTTCCATTCATAGAAATCACTCGCTGTCTCAACCTTCCCATTATCTTCCAGAAGAAATCTACACATAAATTTCTATTAGCTACGCAAAGCTTGCTCCTTGAATCATCCATATCAGAATCACCTGGAAACTTCTGAGAGCTGCAGAAACTTGGGACTTGTCCCAAAACTGCTGAATCAATCTACATTACAGCAGGATGACCTGGCAAGTTCATTAAACTGAAACACATTGCTTTAAGCAATTGCTAATTGATCACATAGCCTTTCTGCTCTCGACAGCTAAATAAATATTTCTTCACAATTGTCCCATGAGGTCAAAAGCAACTACATCTAAAAGCTCAGACTCACAACAACACTCAGCTTTATTTTTCTCAATACTTGTTTTTCCTACCTATATCCAGTCCATCTCCAACTGGTGCCTAATCATCCCACCGTCTCATTGGTCTGCTTCTCCTAATCACCTAGAGCAGGCTCTAACAATCGCAAATGCTACTCATTTATAGAGCAGGCCTAGGGACTTCCCTGGTGGTCCAATGGTTAAAACTCTCTTCCTCCAATGCTGGGGGGCGTGGGTTTCAATCCCTGCTCAAGGAACTGGATCCTGCATGTTGCAAGTAAGACCCGGCACAGTCAAATAAATAAATTAAAATAAATATTTTAAAAAAGAAGCCTAATAGTACTATGCCTAATTTACATATTCACATACTACACACATTTAATGTTCAATTATTTTCATCCTGCTAAGAGCATTTTCAGCCACAGCTTTGTGAGCAGCTGTAAGGGATATTGCAAACAATATATTGTTAATTATAAGGTATCATAATTTACAAACAATTTATATTCTTCAATATATTCGATGGGATTAAAGATTATTTCTAAAATTATTCTAACCAACCTGCATTCTAATGTGCTATAAAAGAAATATACAGAGAAATTGGTGGAATAATACCTATTGGACCAGGAATTGTATACAAGAGCATGTCTTATATATAAACATCATCTATCACAAAGACCTTGGAGAAGGAAATGGCAACCCACTCCAATATTCTTGCCTGGAGAATCCCATGGACAGAGGAGCCTGGTGGGCTGCTGTCCATGGGGTCGCACAGAGTCAGACATGACTGAAGCGACTTGGCATGCATGCATGCATTGGAGAAGGGAATGGCAACCCACTCCAGTGTTCTTGCCTGGAGAATCCCAGGGGCAGAAGGGCCTGGTGGGCTGCCGTCTATGGGGTCGCACAGAGTCGAACACGACTGAAGCATCTTAGCATCAGCAGCATCACAAGGGTCAGAAAACTCTGTACAAGGACAGATAGTAAACATTTTAGGATTTGTGAACCATATGGTCCCTGTCACAGCTATTCAACTTTGCCATTATAGTGAGAAAGTAGCCATAGACAATATATCTTGATTACAATAGCTTTAAAACAAGCCTTGAACTCAGATAGTTTCAGTCCTCCAAATTTGAATCTCTTTTCCAAAATTGTTTTGGCTACTATACAATTTAGTTTTGCATTTCTATATAAATTTTAGGTTTAGCATGACAATTTCTCTTTAAAAATCTGCTCATATTTTGTTTGGGATTGTATTGATTCAATTTAAAGAGAATTGACAGCTTAATAATACTGAGCCTTCTAATTCACAAGCATGGTGTTTCTTTCCTTTTCTCTCATAAATTTTTTATTTATAAATGTTTTCCAAAATGAAAATAGGTCTACCAGAAAAATGTCCCTCACTGAGGAGAGCCCTTGCTCCTGCGGCATCAGGATGGGGAAACCTCGGGCCCCTTCCCTGCTTTCTAAGGGAGGGGGACTCCCATGGCCTGGGACCTCCCCTCAATTTTCCAGGCCAGGGCCCTCACCTGGGCAGAAGAATCAGCATGCCAGGGAGAGGGGTGGGGTGGAGGGAGGGACCGGTGTACTCAAAGGTGAAACCTTCTTTCTTCCGTAGAGCCCACTTCTCCTAGCCGGACTATCAACAGATTCAGGTGCCCTGCCCAAACTCAACAGTGATGGCTTTGGGCTCCTCGTGCCTCTGGAACCATATTGTGTATTTGGTGTGGAACTTCCACGACTGCTTTTTTAGGACTTTGGCTTCCAGGTACTGCGCCTTAGGGCCCTCTGGATAGAAGAGGATGTCATAGAGCATCTCCGCTCACAGGCACTGGTAGAACTCCACAGTGTTAAGTGCTGGGGCAGCATCTGCTGGTGCTGGGGAATTCTGTCAGGGGCTCCTGGGGAAAGAAGCTTCCCTGGTGTCTCAGATGGTAAAGAATCTCCCTGCAAAGTGGTGGGACCCGGGTTCGATCCCTGATTTGGGAAGATCACCTGGAGAAGGGAATGGCAACCTACTCCATATTCTTGCCTGGAGAATTCCATGGACAGATGAGCCTGGTGGGCTACAGTCCATGGGGTTGCAAAGACTGTGGGATGGGCTCAGTCTCGAGGGTGGGGCATGTGGTGCCAGGCGGGTTCTCCTGATGGCTGAGCTCTCTTTGGTGAGGGCTGCAAACCCTGGTGGACACACACCCAGCAACAGCCATGGAACTGCCATGGTGCTGCTCGGAATGATGTCTTGCTCGGTTGGGTGCAGCGTAGGCAATGCGAGAACTGAAGGATGCCAGCTCTGCCATGGACTTCAAAGAGCTCAGAGGCGAGGGGCCTTGAGCTCCAGGGCAGTGGTGAGCTGCCTTGGCCTCTCCAGGGCTAGGCTTTGGGGAGTTGGGAGGATTCACAGGTATTAACACCAAGAGCCACCTCTTCCCACCCCGAGTTTTCCCTGATCCTGGGATCACACAGCACCGAGTTCCTTTGAAGTAGTTGTGGGGGCCAGGTGGGGGACCCAGAGCCTGCCTATTGGTGTTTTTGCCCCCACTGTTGCTGAGGGTTTTTTTTTTTTTTTTGTAGTTTTTAGTGTACAGGTCACATACATGTTTGGTTAAATTCATTCTTAAGTATCTTACATTTTTGGTGCTATTGCAAATTCCACTTGAAATTTCCTGTTTCACATTTGTTGCTAGTATACAGAAATATGTTCAATTTATTTTGTATACTGATCTTGCAACCTTATAAACTCACTTATTAATGTAGGAAATTTTTTTGTAGATTTGTTAGTATTTTTTAGATACACAGTTATGTCCTCTGTGAATGAAAGTTTAACTTTTGTCTTCTCAGTCTGTAAGTCTCTTTGTTTATTCTTCCATGTGTTCTTCCACTGGCTGGGACACCAATATGATGTTGAGAAGAAGGGAGAGAGTAAACATTTTGCCTTGATCTTATTATTAGTGAAAACGTAGTGAGTCTTTCAATGTTAAACTAGTGTTTGCTCAGATTTTTTTATAGATTCCTTTATTAGACTGAGGAAGTTGTTTTTTTTTTTTTTTGCTGAGGTTTGTTTTTAACTGCTATGGGACATTGAATTTCATCACATGATTTTTCTACATTGATTTAAATGATTGTATGATTTTTCACCTTTGTTCTGTTAATGTAGTAAGTTATATTGATTGATTTTCAAATGTTAAATTAACCCATTTAGTCATAATGTATTATCATTTAGGTTATATTCCTGGATTTGATTTGCTAATATTTTAAGGATTTAAAAGTCTATGTTCATGAGGGATGTTGATCTGTAGTTTTCTTGTTTAAAAATGGTATGTTTTTTATTTATTTTTAATTAACTTATGTGTAATTTTCTATTAATGTCATTGTCCAGTGTTGGTATCAGAGCAATGGTGACCTTGTAAAATGAATTGGGCTGTGTTTCCTTCTCCTTTTTTCTCCGAAAGGTGTTGTTTAACAGTGGTACTGTTTCTTCCCTTGATGCTTCCTTGTTTAATCCATCTAGGCCTGGAGTTTATATTATCAGAAGATGTAAATTATGAATCCAATCTCTTTAATATATGTAAGACCACTCGGAGTTCCTATTTCTTCTTGTGTCAGTTTTAGTTATTTGTGTTTTTGAAGAAACTGTCCATTTCAACTAATTTATAAAATTTATTGGCATAAAGTTATTCATAATATTCTCTTGTTTTTTTATATGTCTAGAAGATTTGTAATGGTGCCCCCTCTTTCAGCACTGATTCTTGTGTGTTTTTTTGCTTTTTCTCCACCTTGATCAGTCTCACCAGAAGCTTTTTTATTTCACTGCTTTTTTTTTTCAATGGAATCATTTTTGGATTTTTCAATTTTCTTTATTGTTTGCCTGTTTTCTATTGCACTTATTTCCTTTATTATTTTTATAATTTCCATTCTTCTGAGTTTTAATTTTCTCTTTTTTTCTGGACCACACTGCATGGCATGTGGTATCTTAGTTCCTTCCCCAGGGAATGAGCCAGTGCCGTCTGCAGTGGAAGCACAGAGTCTTAAGCAATGGACTACCAGGGGAAGTCCCTAATTTACTCTTTATTTTAATTTCATAAGGTAGAAGCTTAGATCACTGACCTTCTTTTCTTTCTAACATAGGCATTAAAGTTACAAATTTTCTTTTAAGCACTTCTTTAGCTGTATCCCATGTATTTTGAAATCTGGAGCTATATACCTATTAAATATAATTATCATGTTCTAATTTCCCCAAATATATTCTAATTGGATGCATAGGTTATTTTGAACTGTGTTGTTTCAGTTGCAATATTTGTGGATTTTGCAGAGTTTTTTGGTTATTAATTTCTGATTTAATTCCAATGTGGCCTGGTCAGAGAATATACTCTGTAACATGGATGTTTTTAAACTTATTGAAACATGTTTTGTGGCCTATTATGTGCTCTTCTGTGAACACCATGATAAATAATTCTGTATATTTGAAAAGAATGTGTATTTTGCCGTTTCTGTGTAGAGTGTTCTACCAATATCAGTTAGGCTCAATAATAATAATGTTGTTCAAGCCCTTTATATCTAGACTCATTTTCTGTTTCCTTGTTGTGTAAATTACTGAGGAAAGAGTGTTAAAATCTCCAAATACACTTTTGTATTTGTGTATTTCTCCGTTGAGTCCTGTCAGCATTTTCATCCTGCATTGTTGCATACACCTTGAATATTATTTATCTTCTAGATGAGTTGACCCTTTCATCATGATGAAATATTTCTCTTTATCTTTTTGATTAAGAGTAATATTATCTTTTTTATTAAGAGTAAATATTTTGTCATGTTTTCTCCTGTGTGGATATTTTGTGATATCAAAGTAGCCACTCCAACTTTCTTAAAATTAGTATTTGCCTGATTCGTCTTTTTCTAGCCTTTATATGTATCTTAGTGGTAAAAGAAAAAGTCTTTTAAAAAACACGTAGTTGGGCCTTGCTTTTCTACCCAGTATGACAATATTTGCCATTTAATATATTATTTTAGTGTATTTATATTTCATGTAATTATTGATATGGCTGTTGTCAGTTAATGATTTATTTGTCCCATCTATTACTTTTTTCCCTTCTATTTCTTTTTTTCTTTTGGACTGAAAACTTTTTAGTATTTCAGTCTATTTCTACTGTTTTATTAGCCATAACTTTTTTTTTTTTAGTTTGCTCAAAAAAGGGTTCACAGATTACATCTTTTATATATCATAGTTTACCTTTAAATAATTTATCACTTTACATACAGTGTAGAAAACTACTTATTTTCCTTTCCACTTTCTTGTGTGGTTTTCACTGAGTTTATTCTGTCCAGGTTTCATTGAACATTTTAGATCTGTAAATTTATATTTTTTAACTAAATTTGGAAGATCACAGTCTTTTTTTCTTAAAGTTTTTTTTTTTTTCCCCCTGTACTGCCACTCATATCTGTTCCTTCTGGGAATTTTGTGTTATAGGTTACTGAAGATCTGTTCATTTGGTTTTTTCAGATTTTCCCCCCTATGTGCTTTCACTTGGATATTTTCTGCTTACTTTCTTCAAGTTCACTGATATGTTCTTCTGAAATGTACAATCTCATGTTAAGCCTGCCTAATGCGTTTTTTATTTCAGGTGTTGGGTTTTATTTTTTAATAAGCTCTAGAAGATTTATTTATTTATATTTTATAATTTCCTCTTCATTATGTTCATGTGTCTCCTTAATTCCTTAGACGTTTATAGTGATTATTTTTAAGTCCTTGTTTATTCATTCCATTTTTGTGGTTTTGAGATCTGCTTCTATTGACTGATTTCCCCCTTCATTGTAGGTTATATGTTCTTGTTTTGGTCATGTCTAGTTATTGATTAGATGCTGACTATTGTAAATGTTACGTTGTCAACATTGTCTTGTGTTCTTTTCAAGAGTGTTGAGTTTTATTCTGATAAGAAGTTCATTTAATTTCAGATCAGTTTGATCCCTCTGAAACTTTTTAACTTATTTAATTGCTTATTTAAATTATATGCGGAGTACATCATGAGAAATGCTGGGCTGGATGAAGCACAAGCTGGAATCAAGATTGCAGGGAGAAATATCAATAACCTCAGATATGCAGATGACACCACCCTTATGGCAGAAACCAAAGAAAAACTGAAGAGCCTCTTGATGAAAGTGAAAGAAGAGAGTGAAAAAGTTGGCTTAAAACTCAGCATTCAGAAAACTAAGATCATGGCATCTGGTCCCATCACTTCATGGCAAATAGATGAGGAAACAATGGAAACAGTGAGAAACTTTATTTTCTTGGGCTGCAGAATCACTGCAGATGGTAACTGCAGCCATGAAATTAAAAGACGCTTGCTCCTTGGAAGAAAAGTTATGACCAACCTAGACAGCATATTAAAAAGCAGAGACATTACTTTGCCAGCAAAGGTCCATCTAGTCAAGGCTATGGTTTTTCCAGTAGTCATGTATGGATGTGAGAGTTGGACTATAAAGAAAGCTGAGCACTGAAGAACTGATGCTTTTGAACTGTGGTGTTGGAGAAGACTTTTGAGAGTCCCTTGGACTGCAAGGAGATCCAACCAGTCAATCCTAAAGGAAATCTGTCCTGAATATTGATTGGGAGGACTGATGTTGAAGCTGAAACTCCAGTACTTTGGCCATCTGATGTGAAGAACTGACTCATTTGAAAAGACCCTGGTGCTGGGAAAGATTGAAGGCAAGAGGAGAAGGGGACGACAGAGGATGAGATGGTTGGATGGCATCACCAACTCTATGGACATGAGTTTGAATAAGCTCCGGGAATTGGTGATGGACAGGCAAGCCTGGCGTGCCTCAGTCCATGGAGTCGCCAAGAGTCAGATACGACTGAGAGACTGAACTGAAGCTTTTTAAGTTAGGACCTAGGGTAGCTTTTGCTCTAGTACTAGTTTAATCCTACTAGTAAGATGTACCTTTTTTGGAATTTCACCTGAATGCTTCAGGTATTCAACAAGATCTTTTCATTTTGTCCCATCTGAACTATAATAAAATATCTTCCAACCCTGTGTGAGCTCTGGTAGCTTTTTAGCCTATAATTCCTCATAGTTTATCTTTCTTTGTTACTTATTATTTACCGAGGTTTGTGGAGTTTAACCTCAAATATATGCATCTTATTATTCAGCCAAAGACTCACAGGGGTCTTCTGCAGATTTCTGAGGCACTTCTACCCTGGAACGCATCACAACTTCCAGCTGTCCCAACCTTACCAAACTCTAATCTCTTGACTCTTCAGCTCAGTGAGACTTCCATGCTCTGTGTGGATCCCCCCTTCCTGCATCCTGGTCCAGAAACTGTGTTAAAATAAAAGGCCAAGGTTATGGTAGAGTTCACCTCACTCAATTCTCTTCTCTCAGGAGTGCTGGTCCTGAAACACCTGATGCTCAACATTTGAAAAGAATTCTTTCATATTTTTTGTGTAGTTCCCTAATTGTTTACACTTAGTGGACTAGTTGTGTATCACTTTCTTCACTATGACCAGAAACAGTTCTTTAAAGTTTTTATGCTCTCTTTCATGAACACTCTGTTCCAGACAATCCTAAATGGTTTCCTTTACACAATTTGATGTTCTTCAGTGTATTTGGATCTTATATGCCTGCCTAGAATGTACCTTCCCCTCTCATTTTTGTGTCTCACCTGTTACAAAAGCTATTTTAAAATTCATCCTTTCCAGAAAACCTCCAGTGGTTAATCTATCCACCCCTCTTTTTTTTAAATTTAATTTTATTTTTTGATTTATTTTTATTAGTTGAAGGCTAATTACTTTACAATATTGTAGTTGTTTTTGTCATACATTGACATGAATCAGCCATGGATTTACATTATCCACCCCTCTTTATTTACTAATCCTTTGTCATAGTTTGTAAATAGTTTCTAGTAGATTAAATACACTTATGGCCATGGAGTTCTGTAAAAATTTTTTGGCATTTATTTTATATGTGAATGTTTTGCTGATGTTTATAAGCAAGAGTTTATATATGGAACAAGTCTGTCTTCCATTTATTCCCATTGTTGCAAACCCACCTAAGCCAATTTGGCTGTTCGTAATTGAGTAAATATTAGTTACCCTCAATAGTTTGGTGTAGAGTCAATGTACTATGAAAGAAATGAAGCTAAATATGAGATCTTTCAATTAATGGGCCTCTTCCAAGACGATGGGAAGGTCCCTAACAACCTGTTTACTTGATGAGCGTTTTAATACATTTTGCAAAGGACATATATTTGAACCACAATCAGTTAAGGAACTCTCTCTTTCCTTTATGGATTTTTTTCCCCAGCCAATCTCTCCTTTTATCAGATGGTGTTGAAGGGCTTTAGGGGGATGTAGCTAAGGAAAGTTGAATTGGTTTAGTTTAGGTTCAGTGGGATGTATTAGTGTGGTTTGCAAACATTTCCAGATATAGTTAACTTATTCCTATTTGTCCTGTGCAGGGATAGTCTTACTATCCACTGGGCAAAATTACCCATTGACATCATGGGAAGATGCAAACCAGACTGCCTACTGCAATAGAACAGGTTCTATGGCACTGAGCATGGGTGTGAGAGAGGGAGCGATACAAGGTTTTAACTGTGCGAAGCCAGAAGATAATCTGTGAGGATTCTCCCAATCAAGACATATAAAGTTGTGATCAGAGCATTCAGTCCTCATCATTAATGAGAGAAATTTTTTAAGAATATGCTCTATATACATTATATACAATTATAAACATTTCATGCATTTTTCTTTTTTGAAGAAATTATGTCAAATCAAACTGATCAGAATTCCTTATTTAGAGGGCACAAGTCCTGTGTGAGAGCTATAGTGAATATATCCACGGAAGTTGTGTATTGGTGCATTTAAAAGATAAAAACAAAACATTTTGATCAACAAGTTAGAGGAAGGACTAAATTATTTTATTCTCTCTATTGAAACTATTACAGAATAATTGTCACATGAAGAGGCTATCAAAGAATATGTGCTTAGTCGCTCAGTCATGTCTGGCTCTTTGTGACCCCATGGAATGTAGCCCACCAGGCTCCTCTGTCCATGGGATTTCCCAGCAAGAATACTGGAGTGGGTTGCCATGCCCTCCTCCAGGGGATCTTCCCAACCCAGGGATTGAACCCAGGTCTCCCACACTGCAGATAGATTCTTTACCTCTGAGCCACCAGGGAAGCCTATCAGAGAGTATACAGCCCCAAAACGTAGGAATTTAATTCTAAAGCTGCTATTAGCTATTAATTAATAAAAATATCATGTTTTTTGGATTCTTTGTAACCCTTATTAACTTTTTAAAATTCTAAATCTATTATGATTTTTTCCCATTCTGTATTTTGTATTTATCATTTTTAATGCTTTTTCTCAAAAAAGACCCTCAAGATGTATGTCTCAGGCCCCATAAAAGTCATACTTAGCATTAGATGGGTGAAGATGCTTGCTTTTCCCCTTCATGTTTTGTTCTTCCCTTGTGTTTAAAGCTCTGAAAACCATCACTTTAGCACTAAGCACCTCTCTTCATGTCCAATGCTGCTTGTTGTTCTAATGAAAGTGCAAAGATGTTTGCACTTTGCTACCAGGTCACAGCAAAGGCAAGAGTCAGGTTCAGTTCTACTTCATATAACAAACTTGCATTATTAGGCAGGCAGAGGGACCATCATAAAACTTGTTTTGTAATCTTAATGGGGACACAGGTCTATGTCCTTTCAGGTGCTCTGACAGGACACTTCATGGAAAACTTGTATGAAGCAAATGATAATATTCTAAAGGCTGAATGCTGCTAAGCATCCCATTGGAGTCAGACAAGCAGGATTCCTCTGAATCAGCATCTCTACCCATGATTGTATAGGAATTGAGCCTGGATGAAAAGGAAGCACTTGCTGGATTCCTGTGTCCTGTTCTTACAATGTGGGGACCCTCTATAGTATTTTATCTAATTCTCTTCTCTTGATTATCACTTACGTCACCAACAGAAAGCATTTCTAATATTCATTATACTAATCATCAAACTGTTGATAATTACTGGAGATGATGATAACTAAAGAACTCAGAGTTTTTGCCTCTGAAGTATGGCTTTCTTGGTAAATATTAGCTAGTCAGGCCCTGGGTTTGCATCCCAAGTCAGAGCAATCCTTGGGTGCAGATTAAATCTAAATCACACACACATACAAGTCACACTGTTAATGCTGAGGCATGTCAAAGGAAATTACAGAGAATGTAACATGTCTCTTCTGTTACAGTTGCTTTTTCATTGAGTTGTGAGGAAGCCAGTGTTCCCAGGCAGCTCTGCTCTTGTCTGTTCTATATATTGGAGTTCTGCATGCTGCTTCTTTTGAGATAAATACAGTGGGTCCTGTTGGGTTTAAAGCTTTGAAAACCATTGCTGTAGCACCAAACACCTCTCTCCATGTCCAGTGCAGCTTGCTGCTCTAATGAAAGTGCGAAGATGTGTTTGAGTTGGTTTATGCCAGTGAAAATGTGGGAGACTTGGTCTAGACCAGCTGAGCTGGGTGTAACAACTATAATTTCATCTGATCTTCCTCTCCCATCTCTACTCTTACTCCCCGTCATTTCCAATACATGCTCCCACCACATTTAACCCACAGAAAGCTTTTGGTACTGGGGTCCAAATCTCCTTAATCAGGTTACTAAATCTGACAGTTAATTTTAAGTGTCAATTTGACTGGGCCACAGGGTGCCCAGATATTTAGCTAAACATTCTTTCTGAGTACATCTGTGAAGGTGTTTCTTGGAGAAACTAGCATTTGGATTAGTGAATGTAGTAAAGCAGATTGCCTTCCCCAATGTGGATGGGCCTTCTCTAATCCACTGAAGGCCCAAATAGAACAGAAAGAAGCGGGAATTCTCTCTCTGTCCGCTTTGACTATTGAATTGGGATATCAGTTTTCTCCTGCCCTTGGAATCATCTCTCCTGGTTCTCAGGCCTTCAGGCTCAGACCCAGCCTACACCATCAGCTTTCCTAGGTATCCAACATGTAGACCACAGACTGCGGGACTTCTCAGCCTCCATAATTATGTAAATCAATTCCTTATAGTAAATATCTTTATATATAAAATAAATCCTCCTCCCCTTCTCTTTTTCTCTCTTATTTGCTCTCTCAAGAGCCCTGACTAATACACCAAGGTAGAATTACATCTAGTCTTCTGGATTAGAAGATCAATACTGGGAAGACAGCTTCAAGGGGAACTGATATGGGACGGCCAGAGCCAGGATGTGTGTAACCTTGGTCTGTAGTGGACATCTGTCATTTGTCTGCTATTACCCCTTCTTTTCTCTGGGACCAGTCATCTGTTATTTAGAACTGCCCCTCCCACTCCTAATGATGAGGTTCTGTAAGTCCTTTTCCAATTTTGTTCTTGGTCGCATGGATGACCCAGTCACTCAAGATACAAACCTGGTGCTTCCAAGGACTTTTTTTCTTAACTGAGAAGCAAGCCCTGCTCTGTCCAACAGCAAAGCTAGAATATGTGAGCCTGCAGTTGCTGGGTGGAAGGCCCCTTGAACAGCACATCTCTGCCTTGTAGCACAAAGGCGAGAGGGAGGAAGGGAGTCTTGAGGGCCTGAGCCCTGTTCTAGTCATCCCTGATGCCCAGCACTATTCCTGCCTCTCCCATTTGGGTTACATGGGTCCACAAATTTTCTTCATGCTTGAGCTTGTTGGAATTGAATTTCTGTCTGCTTTTGTTTTTGTTTTTTAACAAGAGACATCCTAAACAAAGCACCAGCTAAGGCAGCAAAACCATAGAACCTGATAAAATAAAAGACATGGAAACAACAAGGAAAATGGAAGAAAAGTATAATAATTCTCAGAAACAAAATAAACAGGGGGAATCACATTTGCAGTCTTGGAAGTCTGTACCTCAGGGTAGAGAGAATGAGTACTGAAAAAGATAACCTTGCGATCTGAGCCCAGAAAGACAGATGTGACTTCACTGGTTTCATTACCTTGGAGGATGGGATGGGATGGGATAGGGTAGGGTGGGATGGGATGGAAGCAATAGGAGAGCTCTGCTTTTCCAAGTGCTTGTAGGAAAGGGAGTAAAAGGTGAATGTGTCACACAGATATGAGCACACCTGCATGGATATCCACAAACCACGATGGTAGAGAGAATGACGGAAAAGAGAGGAGAGGAAGGGGGTGCAAGGGTGGCGTGAGCTCTGGGCTGTGCAACCAGAAAGAAGAAATGGAGGACATGCTCCTAAGAAGCGTCACAGTCCATGTGCTCGGCTGGGACAAGGCTGGGGGCATGTCTAGCTCCCTGGAAGTAAGGGTCAAAGGCTTGGAAGCCCAGTCAGCCAGGCCAGGAAACTGCCAGGTACGCACTGGGAGCAGGAGCTACACTAGATGCAAAATGGATCGAATCAAGGGTAGACAAATGCAGACTCAAGGCCAAGCTAAGGGCAGAAGCCAGGTGACACGAGTGAGTCAAACCTAGAGAGTAAGACACAGTCTGAGGGAGGAACCCAGAGCAGAGGCCAGAAACTGGAACTGGGTGAGCTGGGTGGGCATGGACGAGGCGAGCGGTGACGAGGCTGCAGACAAAGAGGCGGACGTGGAATTCCACCTGGGGGCCGTGTGCTGCTGGGCTCTCACGTTCACGCCTGTTTCTTCACATGTAGTGGTACTGCGCTCGGGGCTCCAAGGCCCGAGCAAGACTTCGACAGCGGCAGCAAGATAGGGGAGGGACAGTGTGGGGATCTGCTCTACTGGACACAGGATGTCGGATACATTCTCCTCGAATTGCTGACAGCTTCATCTTTCCTAATTTGAGGAAAGAAACGAGAACAGCTCTCCTGTACCTGACTCTGGGCACTCTGCTATGTGGAAGTGCAAGCGACGGGGTCCCTGAGAGGAGCTGGCCTCTGCAAAGGCCTGGCCAGATGAGGGCTCTGAACCTGTCGAGAAAGCAGATTTTAGAAATGTCCAAAGAAGGGTCGGGTAGGTCTCTGTGGGCAGAGGCTCTCAGTGAGCAGACAGCTCAAGAGGAAAAGGAGGCTAATTGGGACCAATTGTATTTTTGACAGATGATGGCAAGAAAGCAGAACTCCTCAACTTATACTTTGCCTCCAAACTCTCAGCCAAGAAGACTGATGTCCAGACTGGAAAAGACAGAATTAATGCTGGTTAGATGGGGATTCCCAGGTGGTTCACTGGTAAAGAATACGCCTGCCAAGCAGGAGACGCGGGTTTGATCCCTGGGTCGGGAAGATGCCCTGGAGAAGGAGATGGCAACCTGCTCCAGCATTCTTGCCTGGAGAATCCCATGGATGGGGGAGCCTGGCGTGCTGCCGTCCATGGGGTTTGCAAAGAGTCAGACACGACTGAGCAGCTGAGCACATGTGCAGAGGGAATGAAGCCACGTAGAACCTGATGGGCAGACTTCACATGCCCGCTAAATGCCTAAGTGCCCCAGTGGGATTTAGCTCCCTGAGTGCTCCTCGGATATTTCTGAGATGCCCAGAGTGCTTGGATCTAAACGTGTGTCCACTACCCCAAATCTCAGCCTGCTGCTAATGGTACTCACAGACTGGCCATCTGCAGGCCACAGCTAGTTCATTCCACTGCTGCTACCATCAAGCAAGCCTTCAGCGAGGGATGCCGTTCTCCCCTCTGCCTCCCCATCAAAGCACAGGACACAGCGTTCCCTACATGCCTTCGAGCAGGGCTGAGACTGATCAATCCCTCCTTCAGAACATGAGCCGCACACCGGCAGGGAGTGCTGTCTGTTCTGGTTTCCCCACTTACGCATCCCCAGGGTCTAGGACAGTTCCTGGCATAGAGATGGAGCTCATTAAATCTCTAATCTCAGCAAGTCTTGACTACACACTCCAAGATAAAAGAACAAAGTGGAGAAAAACTAACGACAGTTAAAAGATGTTGCTAATTTCACAGTTCTCAGTCCCAGATTTAGGAGTTCTTTTGTATAAATAACAACAGAAATACACCCTACCCCCGCCCGCCTCTGCCATGAGCAGGCCATGGCTTTGCACATAGAAGATACTTTCATGGGAAGTAAAGGGTGTGCTCGGCTGATGAAACAGAAAGAAAGCATCCCCCTACCCTCCCCAAGAAGGAGACCCCACAGTGGGCATGGCCTATGGGCCAGTGGATCAGTAGGTGGTACCTTTGTGAAGAAGGCTGCCTTCTCTCAGCAGGGACACCCCACACCAGGGTGGACGGGCCGTGTTCTTGGACACACAGCTTCGTGTCACCCCTTGGCCAGGCTCTTTGTTCCATGGACAAGTTGCTTTGTCTCCTTATGTGGCTCCCATCCTGCCGCCTGGCAAGAGTCAGTGCAACGGCCCATTTGCAAGTGCCCTGGAGTCAGGCCTGCTCTGCCTGGAATCTGCCCAAGGTCCAGAAAGAGCCAGCCTCCCTGTGCTCATTTCCTGTCCCAGCACCTGCTGTCCTCTGTGATTGCTGACGGCCCATTCCTCCCCTTGGAAAAGCCGGCCCTCACACCAGGCCTGCCATCTTGCCCTGCAGTGACCAGTGGAACAGTTCCACCAGAACACAATAATCCAAGGGGTTTGGAGGACATCCGTCTCCAATAATGCCATGTGAAGGACAGGAATGATCCACCCCAGTTATGCTGCTTTGGGCATCCTTAGTTCTCTTCCGGGGAGAGGGGACTATTCTGCCTGAATGTCCCTGGCAGTCCTCTGGGCCTCAGCCCTCACAAATGACTGCTCAGGGAAAACATCCTGTCAACTCCGCAAGAATAGGCAACTACTGTAATTCATTGCGTTCATACAGAATTAAGAGATATTTTCCCCTTCTCTGAAAGTAAGGTCATAGCAACTCAGCTCTGGCTCCATCATATACCAAAACGCACACTCTCAAAATAAAGCATTAATCTTCCAAACCTAAAACCATACCCAGATTAATGATGACTTGATAATTATTTCAAAGAGCACACACAGGGTACTCGTTTGCATGTGTTCATTACAAAATGACCCACCAGGTGTGATCCAGGTGGATTCAACTCACCATCTTTTTCTGGACCAAAATGGATGCAGGTTTAAATGACAATTTCCTCACATTCTACTCACACAGTTCTCAAAAAAAAAAAAAGGAAGAAGAAGATCCTAGTTTCAGCCAGGACACATTCATGAGAAAGAAATAACTTCAGGAAACTAAGACCTTCTTACTGTTAGAAATGGTGCCAAGTTTCTCGGCCTGAAACCTTTTAACCTTTGAATGCTAAGAGGTCTTGCCAATGTCATTGCTGAGTTCTGTGGAGAACAAAACTGGGTGCTATAGACTGCTGCTGCTGCTAAGTCACTAGTCATGTCCGACTCTGTGCGACCCCATGGATGGCAGCCCACCAGGCTCCCCTGTCCACAGGATTCTCCAGGCAAGAATACTGGAGTGGGTTGCCATTTCTGTCTCCGGTGCTATAAACTAGACCCAGGCAAATGTCCTGAATGCAAAAAATAGAAGCTGAATTCTGAAAACCACAAATGATAAGCAACTTGGATCTTGGGTAGTATTTATGAAAGAATTGTTTAAAGGGAATTTATGAGCATCTATAAAAGGAAGTAGTGATTACTAGGAGCCAGTATAGATTCACTCCTATTGGGAAGGCGTAGTAACCATTTTTCTCTTTGTGAGAGGACTATCAAGGGGATTCTGAGTCAGGGCCTGTGTTTCAGGAAGACAGCAAGACTATCCACTCCATATCTGACCCCATAAATTAGAAATTACAAGTTTGTGGTCTCTGGTTCGTGTGTTTGTCTCTGCCCAGCTTTTATGACGCTCTTGATGCGGTTGCCAGTTGTTAGAAACGGGGCAGGGGCGGCGGTGGGGGGAGATCATTTCTTGTCCCAGTTTCCTTCTGCCCTCCCACTAGTGTTCACGTGAACAGTCATGTCTCCCCATGGGAGGTGGGGGTGGGTGGGCATTCACTCTTCTCCCCAGTCATTCAGGCTTGGCCAGGACACTTTGCTTTGGGGGACACTTTGCTTTGCTTTGGGGGACAGGGAGCAAGCAGAAGTTCCCTCTGCCACCTGGGAGCACTTCTAGGACCTAGTCTGCTCTTCAGCCTGAATCCTTGAATGAGGGGAAACGCAGAGCAGAACCATCCCTGCTGATAAGTAACAAGAACAGGAATGAACCTTTATGGGACTTCCCTGGCAGGCCAGGGGTTAAGACTTTGCCTTCTGATGCAGAGGGTGCACATGTGAAAGTGTTAGTCGCTTAGTCGTATCAGACTCTTTGCGACCCCATGGACTATAGTCCACCAGGCTCCTCTGACCATGGGATTCTCCAGGCAAGAACACTGGAGTGGGTAGCCGTTCCCTTCTCCAGGGGATCTTCCCCACCCAGGGATCAAACCCTGTCTCTTACACTTAGGAGGATTTGATTTGATTTGATTTGATTTTTTACCATCTGAGCCACTAGGGGGGCCCAAGATATCACGTACCTCCCTGCCAAAAAACCAAAACATAAAACAGAAACAATACTGTACTAAGTTCAATAAAGACAAGCAAACAAAAAGAAAACAAAGAAACTTTTACTGTTACAAGCCACTGATACATTGCGGGCTGCCTGTTACCACAGCCTAACCTAGAAAAAGTGACAGATAGACGAGATAGTCCATGAGAATCTGAACCTTGCACTTCCCTTAAAGAATCAAAAGATCCAATGACTCGGCCTCCAGGGCCCCCTGGCAACAAATGACTGGAGATGAAGAGCAGCTCCCCTTTTGCATGGGGACCAGTCACCATCTGCCCACTTTACTCACTTGCGTGACTTGTTGGCCCTTCTAAGGGTCTAACTCAAGCTCCCATGACACCCTTGTATAAGAAGAGCCACAGAGAGTGAGACAGACGCTTTACCGTCTGAGCCACCTGGGAAGTCCTTGTAATAGCCAGTCCCGAGCAACAAGGTCCCGCCCCATTTCAGGCACTTGTCACATGTTCCACATGGCTTCCTTTGCTTCCACCCTCACACACCTACTGCCTGTACTCCTTGCTTCAGCCTGGCAGCTTCTCCAAGCTCCTCGAACCCAGAAGGCTTGCTCACAGCACAAACCATGTGAGGAGCAAGGGCTGACTTGAGCCTCTCCCAGCTTTCCATGAGTTGTTGCTGGAATCCGTGAGCACTGCTCAGCTCCAACACTGGGAAATCCCATCCACTGTCCTCCCATTCCTGGAAATTTCAGCAAGTGCTTTACCGCAGCCTGTGTGTGGAGGGTGAGCGCAGGAGAGGACGGAAATGAACACACCCAGAGTCCTACTGCTGTGTGGATGCTGCCACATGGAAGCCACCAAGTGCCTGGGGGCAAACCAAGAGCGTTGAAGGGCTTTTGCTGACATTTGGGTGGTTACAGCTACCCTCTGGTGGCTTCCCAGGTGGTTCAGTGGTAAAGAGTTCACCCGCCAGTGGAGGAGACACGGCTTCGATCCCTGGGTCAGGAAGATCCCCTGGAGGAAGAAATGGCAACCCACTCCAATAACCTTGCCTGGAAAATCATATGGACAGAGGAGCCTTGCGGGCTGCAGTCCATGGGGTCACAAAGAGTTAGACACGACTGAGAGACTCAGCTCACACAGCTACCCGCTGCAGACCTTCCCTGTCTTCCTTGGCCTCTCCTAACTGGAGAAGGCCAACCCCGTGCATCCGAAATGCAATTGCATCGTCTAAATGTCTCCTCTCTGGACACCCCTAAGGTGCCAAGACTCTAAACACTTAGGTTATGACATGGCAGACCTGCGTGCCCGGGGGCATCCCAAATATCCTCTGTTCAGCTGGACCCCAAGACTATGGGCACATTCACGCTGCTGGCTTGTGGCAGGAATGCATCACGGTCCACCACCCCTGCAGGGTCCCTGCTGGGTGGCGAGGGAAGGTAGGATGAAGAGCTCAATACGGATTCAGAGATGCCACTGCCGGAAGCCACTGCCTTTCCCTGGAACCCATGGTTTTAGGAAACTAGACACAGATGGTACCCACCCCCTCACCTGGCCCAGGGAGGAAGAAAGTGGAAACAGCCCCTCCGGTTCCCATTGGCTAGAGCCAGGCCACGTGGTCTGTGCTGTCTTCCCACTGAGAGGGGCTGGGATCCTGGACCACCCCAGGGCATCACTGAGTATTTGCCTCACCCGGCCTCTATCTCACACCCTTGCCAAGCCCATTTACAGGCTGCTGCCAGGAGGAGCCTTATTAAATACACCCCTGATTATGCCATACTCCTGCTTGGCCTTCTCTTACCTGGTTCCCATCGCTTTCAGAATATAGTTCAAGCTTCCTAGTGTAACAGGCAAGTCTGTTCATGATCCGACCTGCAGGCCCTGCTGCCCTATCCTACTCCCACTTCCCTCCTGCCCCTGAGTTCACACCACATCAGACTGTTCAGGGCTCCTCAAACCCCCCAGGCTGTGGCAAGTCTCCCGTCTTCTGTATGCCAGAATCTCTTCTTCCGGCTCCTCACAGCCAGTTCCTTCACATGTCACCTCCTTTGGCAAGCTTCACGGACCCCACAGCCTAATTTTGATCCCCATCCCATGATACCCATGAGACGCTGAGCGCCCTGGGCTCTCTGTGACAGAGCAGCCCTCACAGTGTGCTGCCACCTGTACCCACAGCCCCATGAGAGCAGGGGCTCCACACACCACGTCTGCATTTATTTTGGCATCAATTAATACCTTACTTGGGCTTCCCCGGTGGCTTCAGCAGTAAAGAATCTGCCTGCAAGGCAGGGGACATGGGTTCCATCCCCGGGTTGGGAAGATCCCGTGGAGAAGGAAATGGCCACCCGCTCCAATATTCTTGCCTGGAAAATCCCATGGACAGAGGAGCCTGGTGGGCTATAATCCATGGTGTCACAAAGGGTTGGACATGACTGAGTGACTAAAACAGCAACAATAATTTACTCAGTGTTAAAAACTGCAAAAGGAATCATCCCACATCCTTTCAACTCCCCGCCCCAGGAATAAAACCTTATTATTTTACCCACTGATCCTTGAGATTGTTGGTCTGTTCATTCATTCATTCATCAGACATTTATTGAGCTACTACACTGTAGCAGGCATGGCGGCAAGCCCTGAAAACACATGGCCCTGAGCAGTAAGCTAGTGAACAGAGACGATGGCAGGAGACGGTGTGTGCTGTGAAGTAAAATAAAACAGTACAAACAGGGCAGATGGTGCTTCAGTGGCAGGTGATTTGCTTTCATCATCTGTGAAAGCCTCTCGGTTAAGATGGTGTTTGAACAGAGACCTGAAGGAAGTGAAAAACCACACAGATATCTGGGTAAAAACTTTTCAAGCAGAGGGCGCAGCAAGCGCAAAGGCTCTGAGTTGGTCCAGGTGATGCTTTCATGACAAGCAAATCTAAAACTCCACACTAAATGGATGGCACAATGAATGCTTATTTCCTGCTCATGTTCCAGTTCCATGTTAAGCTACTGGTGATAGGCTGTCTTCATTTGGGTCCAGAGACTCAAATGCCTTCTATTCCGTGGCTTTCCTGCTTCCAAGTGTCTCGACGATCACTCTATTAAGGGGTAGATGGGGAATGCAGAAGGTGCCGACTGTTCTTAAGGCCTGCACCCGCAGTGGAAGTGACAAGCACAACTTTCTATCACTTTCTCTCAGAGAGAACCAGTCAGGAGGCCACCCATGGACGCCAGGGGTCTGACTGGGTTGCCCTCTACTGGCAGCAAGGCACACTGCAGACAGGCGTTTGGGGGGCAGCTGGCCACCCCAGGTTGAGTGGAGACACGGGCTGGCAGTTCAAGGGTGAGTAAGGAGACTGGTGTGGCTGGGGCAGAAGAAGCCAGGTTGAGTAAGGTGGGTGGTGGTGGGGGTCTGACAGGTTGTCCAAGGACTTTGGACTTGACTCTATGAAACGGGCTTCCCAGGTGGTGCTAGTGGTAAAGAACCTGCCTGCCGATGCAGGAGACATCAGAGATGTGGGTTCAATCCCTGGGTTAGGAAGATCCTCTGGAGGAGGAAATGACAACCCACTCTAGTATTCTTGCCTGGAAAATACCATGGACAGAGGATTCTGGTGGGCTACAGTCCATAGGGTCGCAAAGAGTCAGACGTAACTGGAGCAACTTAACATGCACACTTTCTATGAAATGGAAGCCCTTGGAGGGCTTTGAGCAAGGCAGGGTCAAGAAAGGGCTTGTGTTTCAAAGGGACATTCAGGCTGCAGGGTGGCGAATAGACTGTGGGGGACAAGGGGGATGCAGGTAGGTGGTAAGTCAGGCAGTCACATAGGGGCAGGGTGATGGTACCCTGGACCAGGTCGGGGGCAGGGTCAGTGAAAATCCTTCCAGAGAGACATCCAAGCAGGATAGGATTGAGACCTCTAATCTGTTCCAACTCCCGCCTTCTAAGCCAGGGGCTGGGGAAGGAGCAGACAGTATTTTAGGCTTTACAGGTAGTATCTGCAGCAACTACCCAGCTCTGCTATAGTAGCCTGGAAGCTGATACAAACAGTGTGTAAGCAGGAGCTTCCTTGGTGGTTCAGTGGTGGCTCAGGCCGCCTGCCAATGCAGGGGACGTGGGTTTGATCCCTGGCACGGGAGGATCCCATGTGCCTTAGAGCAATTGGGCCCATGTGCCGCAACTGTTGAGCCCATCCTCTGGAGCTGGGGAGTGGCAACTACCGAAGTCCTTGAGCCCTAGGGTCTGTGTTTCACAGCGGGAGGCCCGCATACAGCAGCTAGAGACTGGCCCCTGTTCACAGTGGCTGGGGGTGAGGGGTGGGGGGGCGGGGAATGTGCAGCAACGGGGACCCAGGACAGCCAAAATTAAATAAATAAAATTATTTTTTTTAAAACAGAGAGACAAAGTTCCAGGTCAAAGACTAAATAAATAGTTTCAGGTCTATAATTAAAAACAAAACAATGTGTAAATGAATGAGCATGTCTAATCTCCTGATAGAGCTTTATTTGCAAAAATAGGAGGTCCAGCCATGAAGCTCCCTGACCCTGATCAACCAATCACAAATGACACCATTCTTCTCCTGTCACACCTTTCCAGTCCAGGCGCTGGTGGTGGTTGCAGAACATGGCTGAGAACTCTGTCACTGCTTAAAGTCTCTGCGACAGCCACTCCCAATGAACCGAATTTCTTATAGTAACACTATGGCAGAGGAATGAATCACAGCTTTCCACTGTCTTTGAGCAAGTTCTCTCTTGACAAAGGAAATGGCGTTTGGCAAGACCTTTTCATGATAGTGCAGGCTCATCAGCTATTCTTCTCCAACTAAATACCTTTATTATGTGTAATTAAAGCAGCAACTGAGAAAAGATGCAAATGTGTTCTTAAAAATCTGACTTCGCAGCAGCTGGGAGCTTTGCAACTTTTTAAAAGAGCAGGTTTAATGAAAGCACATTTGGCATGTGACAAAATGGGAAGGGAGGGGGAAGAAGAGCTAAAGAAAGGAGGGGAAAATAAGGAGGCTGCAGCTTGGTGCCAGAGAAGGCAATGGCACCCCACTCCAGTACTCTCGCCTGGAAAATCCCATGGACGGAGGAGCCTGGTAGGCTGCAGTCCATGGGGTCGCGAAGAGTCGGACACGACTGAGCGACTTCACTTTCACTTTTCACTGAATTTCATGCACTGAAGAAGGAAATGGCAACCCACTCAGTGTTCTTGCCTGGAGAATCCCAGGGACGGCGGAGCCTGGTGGGCTGCCGTCTATGGGGTTGCACAGAGTCGGAAATGACTGAAGCGACTTAGCGGCAGCAGCTCGGTGCTCAGGAATTCAGGCCAGTCTAGCAGTCACCCTGTGAGCTGAGCTGACTGCTGACTCCACCCTGGGCCGGCTCTGCCCCCACAGTGGCTCCTCAGCCCCAAGGTTAAGTGCTGTAACAGCACGAAGATCACACACCACCACTTCTCCAACTTGCATCGATAATGTCCTTTGTAGAATTTCTTTCATTCTTTGCAAGGCTAAGCTGTATGTGTAACAAGATGGGGCAACAGAAACAGGAAAGGAGGCCAGAGAAAGAATGAGAATATATCATCACCTTATTTATGATGAGAGCCGGAATCCAGGAATGATCCAGTTGCTGTAGCCCGAGGTGGTCCAATAGGACGGTCTGTTGAAAACGCTCAGCATGTGCACTATTCAATATGGTAGCTAATAGTCACATGTGGCTGCTGAGCCCTCGAAATGTGGCTAGTGGGAACTGTGTTTTTAATTTAATTCCATTTAATTAATTTAAATCTAAATGGATTTGTGGCTGGCAACCACCGTTTGGGACAGCACAGCTGCTACGGTATGTGTATGTGTGTGTATTAGACTCCAGAGTCAGACAGACCCAGGTTTTGACCCTGGCTTCCCACTTACTAACTGTGATTGGGCAAGATGCTTCTTGCCACTAACCCTTGGTTTCCTCATTTGTAGGCTGGGTAGAGTTGTGCCTACCTCATGGAGCAGCTGTGAGACAGAGGTGAGAAAGTAGAGATAAAGCACTTCACACAACACCTGGCAGAAGGTAAATTCTCAACAAATGTTCACTATTTTTGTTATTCCCTAGAAAACTCCTTAAAGGACCCACAACCTCCTTCCAGGAATTTCAGAAAGGTAGCTCCTAGGGTGTCTGTACTAACCATCCCCATTGAGTCTGCTTGTTATTTGATACCTATAAACCTGCAGAGAGCTGATGGCCACCAAAGCAGGCCTCTTACTACCTTGGATTCCCTTGAGAGTTTCTTGGGGGAGGCAAATACTGTAGCTTCCCACTCAGTATTTGAGCAGCAATGTGCCCAGCTAAAAGAACATCATATCCCAGGCGGTCCTGAAATTAAAGATGGTCAGTAAGATGTAAGCAAACATTGTTAAGTGCAACTTTCAGGAAATCTTAAGAAGGCGGCTTGTATGTGCCCTTTTGCCATTTGCTCCTTCACTCTTCCTCCTGTTTCCTTTCTGGAACGCAGACATGATGGCTGGAGCTCTGGCAGCCTTGAAGAAATGTCCTTGTAGATAGAAGCCTGAACTACTAAGGATGGCAGAGTAAAAACAAAAGAGGCTTGGGTTCATGAACACTATGAAACTACCATACCAGCTGCAACTGCCCACCTTCAGATTTCTTTTGTGTAAAGGAAGACTCAGTATTATGCTTATGCCATTCTTCCTTTTGTTTTCTCTTATATCAGGACCTAATAACAGCTATGGCTAATTATTCCTGAGCAGTGATTAATTAATCACTGTAAGTCCAGGTTTTTACGGCATAAACAGTCAGTGCAAAACAAATTCTACAATCACAGGTTCTGCATCTGTGGGTTCAACCAGCCATGAGTCAAATATATTTTTTAAAAAATTCCAGAAAGTTCCAAAAACCAAAGCTTGAATTTGCCTTACAATGGCAACTACTTACATAGCTTCTGCACTGTATTTACAATTGTTTGCATAGCATTTACATTGTATTAGGTATTATAAGTAATCTAGAAATGATTTGAAGTATATGAAAGGGAGGATGTACATAGGTTACATGCAAATACCACACCCTTTTATATAAAGAACTAGAGCCTCTGCAGATTTTGGTATCCACAGGGGATCCTGAAACAAATCCCCCTTGGATATCGAGGGACAACTGTATTTGATGAAATTAAGAACTGGAGAAAAATCAGTTCAGTTCTTATTCCTCTATCTTGCCTGCAGGGGGCACTTAAGCCTGGGAGGACATTAGAAATCATATAGTCACATTTTTTTTTTTTTTTTTAAATCATCAAGCCTGTTTATGACTTTTTTTCTTCTATGGATCCTATGTTTCAAAATAAAATTTTCTCCAATTGGTTCACTCATCATGACAAACATTACAACCGCTGTGGATATCTGCCATTTGGGGGGCTCTTCAACAACTGATCCTGTCTCTATATTTGGGAGATTTTCCTAATACGATGGAGTCTCTGCAGACCCGATACTAGCAAGTGTCAGCAAGTATCCTGGTCCTCTAGCAGCTGGACACAGGCACAGAAAGTTTGAAACTAGCCCACAGGATGGTCTCACCTGAGTTCTTGCATCTGGAGTGACGCAAAGCAACCACCATGGTTTAGAATTCATCCTACAGCATCCTATGCCCTAGAGGTGGCTTCCTGTGGTTCCTGTGGGTCAGTGTCTGACGTCCAGTGGCACCCCCAGTGGGCTGCTTCTTTGATGGGACTTTAGCTCAGCATCTCATTGCTCAGCCTTCTCTGGCTACTGCCCATTTCCAGAGCCTGGTCCTTCCATTTCTTCTGCAGCTAGCTGACATCTTTCCGACACACTTATTTTCTGCTGTAGTCAATCAGACTTGGTTTCTGTTCTTCACAACCAAGAATCCTGACTGATGCACATGCTAAGCAACATGACTGTACCTATGATACTGCACAGAACTGACATCGCTCTACCTAGATCAAGAGACAGTGTTTACATGAACCAGGGCAGCCTTAACTGGGTAAATGTACACTTTTTAAAAAAAATCTGTTCATTTATTTTATTTATTTGGCTACATCGGGTGTTGGTTGTGGCAAGGCATGTGGGATCTTAGTTCCCCAACCAGGGACAGAACCTGCATCCCTTGCATTGCAAGGTGGATTCTTAACCACTGGACCACCAGGGAAGTCTTGCATGCTTACTTTTGAACTCTTAAAAGCATTCAGAGTAGTTTTCTCCTTTTCTTCTTTTCTCCCACTGTGGATCCCTAAGGACTAGGAACTCCAGCCTGGAAACCACTAATATCATTGTATTTTCTCATTTTACAGATAAATGGAGAATTGAAGTGACTTGCTCCATATGTCAAGCTGCAGAAGAACTTCCAGGGAAGGTCACTAGCCATTCATTTACACACCACGCTTGGACTGTGGATATGAGCTTTCAAGGAACTCAGAGTCAGGCAGGAGAGATGGGTGATTTGAATGAATGCAAAATCCTACCCTTCTGAGGAAGAACTTTGGGGAAACCAAAACGGCTCAAATAATCTGGAAAATGGCATGTAAAGATGTTCAGAAGGACACATGTAGATGACAGTGAGAAGAGAGGTCTATGTCTTGGGCTTCAGAAATTCAAGCCTGCTGGGTAGAGGCTGCAGGTGTTAACTTCTATTATGGATCAGATGAGATCTTTCAGAACAGGGTGGAATCCAATGGCAGAACCCAAGATAAAGTTTGGTAGAAGCTTCCTAAATCAAAGAGTGAAATCAATATATGCTGTGTTCTGCTTTAAGGACATCTCTTTGAAGGAGAAAACAGACAGAACAGGCTCCATCTTGAAAGGAGGACTCCATCTTGGGCCGGGCTGTGAACTCTGAGCTCCATGCCCAGTATCTATGGAAAGGACGTACCAACTGGAAAATAGGGCCCCTGGATGGAAGAGCCCCAGGGCTCATATCTAGACTCTCTGTTGTCTAAAAGAATACCCTAATTATCTGTGTAACCAAATAGAATCATACATTCTATTATGCTTATGGGGGTATGACCACAGGCCTATTGATAATTGTCCACTGTTAACTACCTAGGCTTAAGGCATATGAATCACGGGTTACCTTTAATTGTATCTTTCTTTTCCTTTGTTCAGACTAGTTTCAGGGAATTTGGGGAGGTGGGTTTGGGCACGTACACTTAGGGTATATAAGGATTTCAGAAAAACTGGTCAGGGTCCTTGGCTAAGAGGAGACTCTGCCTTGGGCCTGCTGGTGTAATAAACTGCACTCCACTCTCTGCATTGTCCTTCTGAGTGAGTTTGTTTCCCAGAACGCGTGGCTACAACATCATCAGAAGTGTTTGAGGGGCTACCTGGTAACTCAGATGGTAAAGAATCTGCCTGCAATGCGGGAGACCTGGGTTCTATCTCTGAGTTGGGAAGATCCCCTGGAGAAGGGAATGGTTGCCCAGTCCTGTATTCTTGCCTGGGAAATCCCATGGACAGAGAAGCCTGGCGGGCTTAAATCCATGGGTCACAAAGAGTCAGACATGACTGAGTGACTAACACATACACACACACACACACAATCAGAAATGTCTGAATTTGCAAAATAGATTTTTGAGAAGATTATTCTCTTTTAAAAAAGGATCCTCCACTTTAGAGACAGGAAGAGGTATCTATTTCCTGGGTTGCAGAGATTTTAGTTTGCTTAGTTATTTTTTCCAACAACATTTGAGGCAGCATTATTATTTCTGTTTCATGGATTAGAAACCAAGGCCCACATAGATTAAGTAAGCCATAAAGGTTACACAGCTTGTGAGATGCAGACCCCAAACTGGGTGGTTTCGTTTTCTGGCTCCAAAGGCCCAGTGTTTCCCATTCTACCAGGCCGCCTCCCACAGAGCGCCTCAAAATAATGACACTTGAAATGCATTTGGAAGGCACTTCTAATTGAAGAGACTCAATTTACAAAGATTAGATGTGCACACAATTTTGAGAACACATCCATCACACAAAGCATTATGCAACAGTGTAAGGATAAATAGCATGGATCCCATACAAAAAAGGAAAATAATAGAGGAAGTGTGGTTAATTAATGCGGTAGGAACTGAAACTGAAGCAGAAGGAGCCGAAGAACATGCGCTCCCGGAAAATGATACAATAAGCAGCTTCATTAGGAAGACAATTTATGGGGTAGGAGAGATAATAGCAAGAGAGGAAAATGTAAAAACAAATTAGCCTACTAGAAAACACTGATTTGAAAATATTTTACCATGATTGATTTGGAAGGAGCCTCTTGGAATCTGTGGAACTCCTGCATTCAGAGATGTTAAAAAAAAATAGGTCAGCTTTTTGTCTCTGGGTTGGACAGCTTTAGGTGTGATCTCTTTAGGGAACAAGACCAGCTGGGTGTTTTCAAAGGCTCCCCTTTAGTTTATGATTCTAAGGTTCTGCTTATGGGCGCTTTCTATGACTGTCTTTTTTTTTTTTTTTTTAAGTTGGCAACTCAGTGGCTTTATTTTTTTTCCCCTCTAAATTCCCTACAGGGCTTTAACTAAATCAGACCACATTTGGAGTCCTGTGTCGCCTTCTGGGCACCACATTTTAAAAGGGACATTGACCTGTTCTGCCTCCAAAGAATGGAAGCAAGACAAATGGGTGGAAGTTGCTCGGAGATAAATTCCAACAGAATACAAGAAAATCCTAGCTCCTGCTATCAGAGCCCTCTGACAACTGAGCTGGCTGGATGTTCAGACAGTTTGCTCCCAGCAATTGGAAATGCTGAAGTCGAGGGTGTTTTAACAGCTGTCAAGATGCTCTGGAAGATTGTTTTTTTTTTTTTTCCCACTAAGTTTCTTTTCAATTCTAACAGTGTGTGATTGATTGATCATGTAACTCTTCAGTATGTTTTGCCAAGTCGATAGCTCCTTTTAAAGTTCTTGTCTTGATCATTAGACTCTTGTCTTCCCACCAGTGCGTGAGTGCATGCATGCATGCTAAGTCACTTCAGCCATGTCCGAGGACTCTTTGAGACCCTATGGCCTGTAGTCCACCTGGCTCCTCTGTCCGTGGACTTCTCCAGGCAAGAATACTGGAGTGGGTTGTCACGCCCTCCTCCAGGGCATCTTCCAGACCCAGGGATTGAGCCCATGTCTCTTATGTCTCCTGCAGTGGCGGGCAGGTTCTTGACTGCTAGTGCCACCTGGGAAGCCCGTCTTCCCACCAGAGGGGGGAGTAAAAATATTTCTTGCTAGAGAGGGTGTTTTAGAAATAGATTAAACTTTTAGCTAAACTCAAGCGTTAGGACATTTCACCTCCCTTAACTGCATTACAGAAAGGACCCAAGTGTGAGGTCAGGGCTTAACCAAACAATGGACCAAACAAGCAAGTTGGTAAAAACAATATAGAAAGACAGTAACAGCCACAATTTCAGGGTATTATTGTCTGACGGTGCCTCTCTCCCCCCACTGGGAAAGCAGTGGCCACGAGGTGTCCTGTTGAGGATCAAAGTGGAGGTCTGGAGGCCAACCAGCGCAACGGTGGCAGCGTCGGCACCTCCAAGTGGTCCTTGGCAAGGTCCATGCACAAAACGAGGGGCGCTGAGGCAGGCTACGGCCGCAGTCCTCCTCTCAGGTCCCCACCTTGGTTGGTGGCACCTGTGACTGTTGTAGCCATGCATTCCAGGAAACAAACTCACTCAGAAGGACAACGCAGAGAGTGGAGTGCAGTTTATTACACCGGCGGGCCCAAGGCAGAGTCTCCTCTTAGCCAAGGACCCTGACCAGTTTTTGTGAAAACCTTATATACCCTAAGTGTATAAGGTTCCCTGAAACTAGTCTGAACAAAGGAAAGAGAAAGATACAATCAAAGTTAACCCGTGATTCATATGCTTTAAGCCTAGGTAGTTAACAGTGGACAATTATCAACAGGCCTGTGGCCATACCCCAATAAGCATAATAGAATGTATGATTCTATTCAGTTACACAGATAATTAGGGTATTCTTTTAGGCAACGGAGAGCCCTGGGGCTCTTCCTTCCCGGGCCTGGTTTCCAGTTGGTAAGTTGTTTCCATAGATACCAGGCATCTAGCTCAAAGTCCACAGTCGGGCCCAGGATGGAGTCCTGCTTTCAAGATAGAGCCTGTTCTGTTTCCTCCTTGATGACCATCAGGATATGTGATACCTTCCTCTCCCTACCCCCACCCCACACCACCATCTTCAGTCCATCGTCACATCCTGCCCACTTTCCACCCACGTTCTGTCATCTGAATCTGAACCTATGCCACACGGCTCCCTCCAATCTATCTCATGCAAACCAGAACCTGTCCAGTCAGCCAAAGCTTAGACTATCCAGTGGCGTCCCATGGCCTTTGGGAGAAAGCATCTAAGCTTTGCCCCTGCCTGTTCTGGCACTTGTGGACTTCTCCAGTTCCGTCTTGCTGGGCTGGCCAAAAGGTTCATTTGGGTTTCCCCATACCATCATACAGGCAAACCCAAACAAACTTTTTGGCCAGCCCAATACTTCGAGCCCCTCCCCCAGGCCCCACTCCCTCAGTCCAGGCCACACAACCTTCCTGCCACCCCCGTGTCCTCCACCACGGGCCTCTGCCCTGCTCTTCTCTCTGCCTTGGGGACCACTCTCCCCACCGCTCACCCTAGGTAGGGCACCTGCCCTTTCTGCCCAGGTCAGTGGAGCTTTCTCAGGGAGGCCTCCCACCCTGGATCCACGGTCACAACGCCCATGCCTCTCCTTCCCCGCACATCTCCCCTTGGCAGCTTCATTCCTTGGCTGATGTGAGCCTGCTGGGAGCCACTGGTCTCTGGGAGCGCAGAGTCACGTCTGTGTGCTCAGCTGGCACCTCTTGAATAAAGGAAGGGGGAGAAGAAGGTGCATGAGGTGCTATGTGCTTCCAGGGGCCTAAGGGCCATCTGGACACAGCGCGTGGTCATCAACTCGGTGCTCTCCAGCCCCGGAGTCCCCCCCGCCCCCCACCAACTCCCTCCAAACCTCTATAACCACCAAGTCAGGAAGTCCATTGTTTGGTTAAGCCCTGACATCACACTTGGGTCCTTTCTGTAATGTGGTTAAGGGAGGTGAAATGTCCTAACGCTTGAGTTTAGCTAAAAGTTTAATCTATTTCTAAAACACCCTCTCTAGCAAGAAATATTTGCACTACAAGAGAATGTGAGGCAGCTGGAGGAAGGAGACGTTGGAAAGATTTGGAAACGAAAGGGAATGACTTTTGCCATGCGCTGTTGGTGCCTCTTGTCCTTAGCACTTGGGTTGCTGCTGTCTGAAGAATGCTCCTTTGCGATGTGTCAAACGTTCCCGGCATCTGTCAGAAGCAAGCACAGGAGACTTTAGAAGCCTTCCCTGGTCCACCTGAGTAGAGTTGGACCTCTGGCTTCACTGGGGCACTGCCTCCAGATGTCCACCATGATTGCATCCATCACACAGTATTCCAAGGATCTGTGTATGGGTGATGTCTCTCTTATGGGGCCACGAACACTCTGAGAGCAGTGCCCTTGACAGCATACCCTTCTATCTCCAGTACCTGTCGTAGAAGTTGGCAGGGTAAGTCAGGACTTCCGGTTGCAATTTATAGAAATCAACTTGATCTCCTCACTTAAGCAAAAAAGAAGTCACTCTTGCTTGGTCAGCCCACCCTAGCCTCTTCGTGTTGTTGTTAAGTCGCTCAGTCGTGTTGGATTCCTTGTGACCCCGTGGACTGTAGTGTAGCCCTCGGGGCTCCTCCATCCATGGGATTTCCCAGGCAAGAATACTGGAGTGGGTTGCCATTTCCTTCTCCAGGGAATCTTCCCAACCAGGGGTTGAACTGTGTCTCTTGTGTCTCCTTCATTGGTAAGGCAGGTTCTTTACCACTGAGCCGCTCCATACTTCCTCCTGATCTCAGAAACAGGCCCGTCTTGTGGGTGGGCTTCTCACAGAGAATACGGCAAGAAATGGGCATTAAACACTGGATACTAAGCCCTGAAGGACAGAGGCCCTGAAGCAGGGTAGGAAGAGTGGGAGGAGAGGGTGTTATAGCCACGCTTTCCGGGAAACAGACTCACTCAGAAGGACAATGCAGATAGTGGAGTGCAGTTTATTACGCCGGCGGGCCCAAGGCAGAGTCTCCTCTTAGCCAAGGACCCCGTCCCGCATTTGTGAAAATCTTTTATACCCCATGCGTACGTGTCTAAACCCACCTCCTATCCCATGTGTACGTGTCTTAACCCACCACTTGTCCCATGTGTACATGTCTTAAACAGTCAATAGTCAATAAGCCCGCAGTTACATTCCAACCAGTTAATAATCGATAAGCCTGTGATTACATCTTGACAGATGCGAAAAAAGTTTATGACCTGTCCGGAGACAGGTGTGATTATGGTATGCTTCCTCTTAGGCAATGAGTAGCCTGGATGTGATGTTCAGGATTCCTCTGTCTGGAGGGGGTCTTATCCTTCCATTGTCGTCCTCACAGGCACTAAGCAGAGAGTTCAGAGTCCACTGGAGAGGCAGTCGAGCACAGCCAGCACGGACAGGCCTGAGATCGAGTTCAGGCCCTATGAATTCCTTCTTCAAGGGGAGCGGCCACAATGAAGACCAGCAACTTAGTTTGGGGCAACTACGATGGTTCCAAATTCAGCTTAGGAGTCTCCCCTCCCACCTCTCACTCCTCTCCCCTTCCTCAGCTCCATCAGTTCATTAGACTCAGGAAAATGAGGGCACGCCCAGGGCACGTGCCGGGCTGGGGCTGACACATGAATCCTAGGTGTCGGGTCCCAACAAAGTGCCTGTAAAGTGTGAGGACCATGGGGCTAGACACCTCCTCCCTGCCAGCAGTTACTTCATTCTTTTCTCAACTTGTCCTCGCTTTTTAATTGCTCAATTTCTTCTCTTTGTTTTCCTAGTTAAAGGCTAACAAAGAATGAATTGAGTATTTCAGTAGTTTGTGGTCATCATTAATTTCATGGTCCTCTGCATTTATTAAGTCTTATTTCCCCTTCATAATCTCCTTTCCCCTGATATTTGTAAAAAGCACATCTTATTCTCCTTAATTGCTTTGGCTGGTGTGATCTAATTCTGATTTTTCGCCGCTCTTTATCTTTTTCCCAGGAAGCTTTAACTGATGCAGAGTGTTCTCGTTTAATTCTCTCCCTTTTTCTCCACACACAGGAGTGGGTTTCTCTGTGACTCTCTCCTCAGTCTTTGGAGGAAGTTGCACTGATTGTATTTTGCTTCCCCTTTAGAAGTGCTGGGTGGCCTGGGCTTTATTTATGGGTGGGCCCCCTCCTTTGCCACCTGTTTCTCCCCTGAAAACCACCCAGGTTTCTCCAGTTTTCCATCTGCAGCCAAAGTGCTGTTTGGCCCTCAGCTGCTGGTGGTTCTTCCCCTGGCTGTTTCGCGGCTAGTACAGAAGGCTATGCCTGGGGCAAAAGCGGGAGAGGAAGCTGTGCAGTCAGATGGGCCACCTATTAGCGGCTCGGGGCACGGACTGCTGGGGAAGCTAATGACTGAAAAGGTGCTGCCCACCTAGCAGGGCCAGTGGCCGGGGATAATTTAGCGCTTGTTATCAGGGACAGTGAAGCATCACTCCTGATCTAACAGTCTACCTGAGGGCTGTCCATCTCTCATTTCTGAACTGCAGGCAGCTCAGCTTTAAGTTTCTCAGGGGCGTTTTGCTCATGGCTCTCATTTAGCATCTATTTTGTTCTGCCTTGGCTTGAGGTCAGTCATCTGCATGTGTCCCAGATGACAAAACCTATCTCATCCTCTCACCCTTTGGCAATGGAAACACACTTGGATCCCATGGCCCTCATGTCTATGAACACATTGCTTAAATTATTCTGGAATTATCTCTGGCCTCCCCTCTCCCTCAGCCTCCACACGTGACAGTTCCCCAGTTTGCATCTTTGTTGTCCACCTCTTCCCATTTGCTGAGATGCCCTTGCCTCCCTGATTGCAGTGCCCATAGCGGAAGCCACGCTGCACTGAGCCGCCTTCTCTCAGCGGCCGCTCTTGATTTTTGGTCCTTTACCTGCAGCTCCCCCCGCACCAAGGGGGAGCTAACACCACCCACAGCTCTAGGAAGGGAGCTTGTGGCTCAGCCTAACCGAGTCAACGTGATTCCCTTCCCTGGTCATTCTCATTGCTGTGGTGTGAGCATAGGACCCTGCTCAAACCAACAAGACCAGAGAGAGCATCTATTGAAGATTCGGTGGAACAAAAGCTTCCTCACTTTTCTGAGCAAGCTTATGGGCCACAGGGGTTGGTGGCCATCTCTACCAGCACGGGCAAGAGCCTATCTGAAAATGAGGCCAACACAGGAGAGAACAGCACCAGGAGACACAGAAAGGCTATGAGTCTTGGTTTTAATATTTGAGCTCATGGATCCAACTGTTTTGGACCACTCTAGACCTATGGTTGTTGTTTAATCACTAAGTCATGTCTGACTCTTTTGCAACCCTATGGACTGTAGACCACCAGGCTCCTCTGTCCATGGGATTCTCCAGGCAAGAATACTGGAGTGGGTTGCCATTTCCTTCTTCCAGACCCAGGGGTCGAACCTGTGTCTCCGGCTTAGCAGGCAGATTCTTTACCACTGAGCCACCAGGGAAGCCTGCAGCAACCTATACCCTACATCCAAGCTGTAAACACATCCCACCAGCACTGCCTTTGAGATACATCCATAAACCAGTCCCTCCTTGTATGTCTGCTGCTCCCTTCCCAATCCTTAGGTTCAGGCCGCTGCAACACCTGCACACAGAAGCCCTGCCTCCATTCCCAGCCCTTGTGCACTATTCTCCACGAGGTAGCCTGAGCGATCCTGTTAAAAGCATAGGTCAGGTAATACCACCGCTCTGCTCAGAACCCTCTAAAAGCTCTCTGTTCCACTGCAAGAACTTTTTCTTGACTTGCAGGCCTTGCATGACCCACCTGCTCCCCTCGGACCTCATCTGCCACCACTCCTGCTCTGGCTCAGCCCACTCCATGCTCACTGGCCTTTGACTCCCACTACAGGGTCTTTGCATCTGCTGTCCCCGCTCCCTGGGACACTCTTCCATCAGACCTCCGCACGGTTTGCTCCCTCTTGCCTTCACAGCTCTGCTCACCTGCTGCCTTTCCAGTTAGGTCACCTCTGGCCAGTCCTCCCTAAACTAGCACTTCCTTGTCACCCCTTGCTTTGATTGATTTATCTTTTTTTTTTTTTTTTTTTTATTTTTAATTATAAGACAAGTTTTAAATAATTTTTATTTTTAAGATTTAGCATCCTCATTGACAATCCAGAAACAGTCCGTGCTCTTTGGATACACACATAAAACGGTTAAAAGTGATTCCCCAATTTTCAATGACAAGGTAGGAAAAAAGAACATGTTCACAGCTATAGCTGAATTCTTCTGTCCTTTTTACCAAAAATCTTATTTTGCTACCAACCCACTCACCAAACCATATGGAAAGACAATTTTTCAAAAAGCCAACAAAACTCAAGAACAGGGATCTAGGTATCAAGCCAAAATCATCCCCTGGAACAGTGCTGATGCCAAAAAAAAAAAAAAAAGAGGATAGGAAAACAAATTTCCATAGCACATTAGAGAAGCCCTTTAAAAAGAATTCAGAAACTTAGCACTGGAACTATGGTGGTGCAGTGTTCAAAACGCAGATAATTAAAGTTCAGCTTGGGAACATATTAGGCTTTCTCCTATCCCAGCAGGGGAAATAAAACTATGAGCTTTTGGAGCTAATATTAAAATTGTCCTTACCAATGAAAGACAGGGCAAGGGTCAACCGGAGAGAATGTAGAACAAAAGGTAGCAAAGACAAGTCGTTCTGAATCTAAGCTCTACTGCCTAGAAGAAACAGCAAAGTTTAAAAGGGCTGAAATTCTTCTAAGCCACTATCAATAAATTCTAGACTTGGCTCAAAACCAGTGGACTATAGACCACTGATAAATATATCAGGTGACCTACAGTGTTTATGTACTAAAAAATATTTTTTAAATTATCTGTAAATTTCTATTCTGAAAAGCAGCAGATCAAAATGACACTGGGCCATCCAATCAGTTAAAGTAAAGGGCTTCCTCCAAATAAAATCAGCAGAAATTCAGGTTGGAAAGAATGTAACATGAAGTAAATAAGATCAGGCTCTCGGCACAATTTTAGTAAGGCTTCTACCCACCCCAGGTGTTAAGGAGTACTACTGAGACAGCTCCCACAGAATGTCTTAGAGGGATGCTTCTCAGAGATAAAAAGGTCTTTAACTCTTGACCCGTCTCTCTTTCCCTAAAGCTTGGAGAAGAAAATAAATATTTAATTTTTAACTACTCAAAGCTTCGGGCACATTGTAATATTAATATTTTCTATTTTTCATTTTCTGAACCTTTGGCTTAATACTTCTTCAATTATACTGCAGTGAAAAAATGTATACATGTGCCTTAATCAGTAGTACCACGTGAAAATAAAACCTTGTTCCTCCATATCTTCTACACAGGAAGACTGAATCAATGGCACCCTAAATATCCTACAAAGTTACTCTGTATACTTGACAAAAGATTAGGGCAATCCATTCCACTTCCATATCTTGAGCAGCAGAAGTTAATTAGTCTTCAATCTCATCTTCCCAAATATCTCCATTAACATCCACAGCATGGAACAACCGGTTAAAACACGGGGAAGCAGGATCAGTGAAATGTTTATAAGGGTTTGCTCTGGAAAGAGAACCCATGCAAATCCAGCAGAAATATTGCATACAGCCAGTACATGTCATCTTGTTACATCCATCTAATTTCTCAATGGGAGTTCCACAACATGGGCAGCTCTTTGAGTTCTTTTCTAGCCACTCCTTACTTTCCATCTCTTCCAGTGCCTTCTGAATCACCCTCTTACCATACCTCTGTTCCAAAAATCTTTTATTGGCCTCATCTGCTTGCAGGTACTCATTTCGTAAATCCATTAGTTTTTCTGCTGTCACCTTACATGGAGAGACCCCGTGGTAGGTCAGTCTGCACAGGGTACAGAAGGCGAAATTGCAGCTGGAGCAGATGCCCATGGTACAGCCGGGCTCCTGCATCACAGGCAGCTGGCAGGATGGGCGGGGGCAGTACACCACATCGGCCATCAGGTCCAAGGTGGACTGGAGGAGAAGGCGGTCATAACGGGCAAACAACTCTGCTTCCACTAGCTCTTTGACCTGACCAGGAGTGGCCACTGAAGGGCACTTGGGTTCTGGGCAGTTGAGGCACTGAACTTGGCCATCTCTGATCTGGATTTCAAAGTAGTCCTTGAGACAGGCTTTGCAGTACACATGCCTGCACTCCAAGAAGTACATGCACTCACCACCCAGTTTCTCACAGAAACAGATATTGCACAGGAACAATTTACTATTAAAGCATTTTATCTGCTGAGCTTGATCAAAGTCCAAGATTTCCTGGATCAGACTCGACAATGATTCCACATCCTGCACGGCTCTCTCGTCCACAACTTCCTCTTGGTCTATGTCAGATCCAGTGGCTCCTCCAAAATCTAGCTCTGTGTTGGAAGAAGCTTGAGCCATCCTTCTCTGAACCTTTTTCTGAGAACCCATCGTGAGTTCAAAAGGAGAGACAATATTCAGGTATGCTAAGGTCTCTTCCTTAAGGAACTGCATCCAGGCAAACAGGACCACGCTGCCACGGTGTTCTTCCCACAGGTTGTCTAAGTGCTTGCAGAGAGCAGATAGCTGAGTTGGTGACAGCCATTTGCCACTAAGAGTGAATGAAGGTGGGGAGGAGGATGGATAATCTGGTGGCAGTTCAAAGTTCAGCACAAGTGGAGGCAGAAAGCAAATGGTGTATTCAAAGCCACTATTCTGGAGACACTCATTTGAATTGCCGCTCACAAATATCTTGAAATTTTGTGGTAAGTCCAAATGGATCCTGGTTTCTCCACCTTGGACAGACTCTGCTTTTCTAAATTCATCTCCATCATAAATACTTGCCAGGGCCAGCAATTCATCCTCCTGAGCTTCTCGGTCTTCTGACGACATTTAATTTTCTGAGGAGCTGTTAATAACAACTAGAAGAAAAGGATATTAGCACTGGAGTTTGTATTTCAGCCCCAAATTTGGAACTCATGCAAATCTCATTTATTCTTAAGATGATGGAGATGAGACTGCTGAAGGTGGATAAAAGGCCAAGATGTAGAACTCATACTAGATATACTAGAGAAATCCTGCCATCTCCACTCGCTGGCCCCGCCTGAAGACCGATTGATTTATCTTTATATCACTCATCACTTCCTGAAAAACTACATATATTTGTGGCTATTATTATCTGTATCTCCTCATTAGCATGCACATCCTTTGAGAAACTTGGGCTGTTCAGTTTGCTGCTGTGTACCCAATTCTTAGAAAGGCGAATGGCACACAGCAGAGACTCAAAGTGTTGTCAGCTTACTGATTGAATGAATGCATGAACTAATGACTTCCCTATTATGAATAAGGCATTTTCATTTGACTTGATGCCACTTGTAGACACAGGGTCCTAATACAGTGTTCAAGTAATAGTTGCTTAAAAAGTGGACAAATACCTTAGCTTTGATCAGATTGTAAGTTGTCTTCAAATATTAATCATAACAACATCCGGCCTGCAACTACCCCAGTTAAGTCCCAAGTCAGTGTCGCATATGGTGCCCCTTTATGCAACACTTATACGTTGGTTTTGCAACATAAACGGGGCAAATCCTGTCCTCCCCCCACATCACAGGCAGAGCGTGGTTCGGAGGTCGCGCGCAGCAGAGCCGGGACCAGAGCCCACACTGCCTTGCTCCCAGCCACAGTTCTTCTCGGTTTTGCATTTCGGTCCTCGGATCTGCAGTTTCAGAGCCTGACACTCCTCCACAGCCCCGGGGGAGTGCTCAGAGACTCTGGTCCATGCGGTCTCTATTTAGCTAACATTTCCAATTCCCTCTTCTCCGAGAGCCAATAAAACTGAATTTTTCCCGCATGAGATCGTGGGCTCTTTGGGAAAAAGACAAGCAAGCATATGGTCTCGGGAAATCAAATCTGCCTTGCGAGATAAAAATTTCTCTCCTTGTAAGTCAGCCCATGTGCAACATTCCGTGCAGCTGCCTTTTATATGTTGGGGGCGCGCGGACAGCAGGCACGTGCTCCTGCTTGAGTGGCCGCGACACATGGCGAAAAATCCTTCCGCAGCCCCTTCTCCTCTGGAGCGGTCCCCAACCCCCTACCCCCACCGCCCGCCCGCTATTCCCCACGGATGACATTAGCTCCCTTTTTAATTCCTTTCCCCTCGCTGCACACATACTCTGATGCTACTCCCCAACTCCCAGTGGACGTGTGGAGACTTACTCGGTTTCACGTGTAATAGATAAAACAGCAGGGGCTTCTAATCGGAAAACGTTTTCCAGGCTGCAAAAGGCTGCAGAAAACCACAAAGCTGCCAATATGGTTCAGAGTTTATTAATACATACTTGGCACAGTTTTGGCACCCGACACTGCCCCATCCCCCGTGGAGAGAGGCGGGGGGGGGGGGGCGGGCTAATTGCATGTTTATAGACACAGCCCACAGTGGAGGACTAGGGTGTAGCCCCCCCCCCCCCCCCACTTTCCCGGGGAACTGTTCTTTTCTTTTGAACAGTTTTATTGATGTTTGATTGATATGCAAAGAACTGCACATATTTAATGTGCACAATGTACAAATTGAAGCGTTTGGACATATGCAGAGATCCATGATGCCATGATCATGGTAACAGACACTACAATCTAGGTAACAGACACAGCAACACCTCTCAAAGTTCCCTTGTGTCCCTTTGTCTGTCGTAACAACACTCAACATGATGGTACAGCCATTGTGGAAAATAGTATGGAGATTCCTCAAAAAATTAAAAATAGAACTACCGTGTGATCCAGCAAGTCCCACTTCTGGGTTTATTTCCAAAGAAAATAAAAACACTAACTCAAAGAGATAGCTGCATGCTAAGTACATGGCAGAATTATTTACCATAGCCAAGACATGGAGACCCAGGTTCGATCCCTGAGTCGGGAAGATACCCTGGAGAAGGAAATGGCACCCCAGTCCAGTATTCTTGCCTGGAGAATCCCATGGAGGGAGGAGCCTGGTAGGCTACAGTCCATGGGGTTGCAAAGAGTCGGACTCGAATGAGCAACTTCACACACACACACACACACACACAAGACATGGAGGCAACCTAAATGATGAACTGTTACAGAAAATATGTAATTCAGCCATAAGAAGGAGGAAATCCTGCCACTTGCGGCAACATGGATGGACCTTGAGGGCATTATGCTAAGTGAGATAATTCAGAGAAAGACAGATACTGTATGAGCTCACTTAAATGTGGAATGTGAAAAAGTCAAACTCACAGAGAGTAGAATAGTGGTTGCCAGGAGCTGGAAGTAGGGAAAATGGAGAGATGTTAGTGTACCAGCTTCTAGTCATAGAAGGAATACTTTCTGAGGAATCTGACATACAGCTTGGTGACTACAGTCAACAATACTTTATTATGTACATGAAAGCTGCAGGTCTTCAATATTCTTACCACACACACACACATACACACACATGCACACACACACACAGATAATTAAGTGAGGTGTTGGAGCTGTTAACTAACTTTGCTATGATAATTATTTTGCAACATTCCTTCATATCAGATCATTGGGTTGTATACCTTAAATTTATACACGGTTACTTATCTGACGTAACTGGAACTTCACCCCCACTGATCTCCCCATTGCCCCTTCCCTCAGCCCCTGGCGGCCACATGGTGTTCTCTGCTTCCGTGTATTTGACTATTTTAGGCACCTCGCACAAGTGGAATCAGGCAGCCTTTGTCCTTCTGTAGCATAATGTCTGCTATTATCTATGTTGTCAAAATGGCAGGGTCTCCTTCTTTGTAAAGGATGAAAAATATTCCATTGTATGCATATACCACAATTTCTTTTTCCATTCATCTGCTGATGGACACTTGGCTTGTCCTCATATATTGGCTATTGTGAATCACACACTCCCATGTGCATCAAGAGCTTGATCTTTTAAAGGCCCAGAGACACACAGGCAGTAGACCTCTTTGCTAGAGCAAGTGTGAGATATAACTTGGGTCTTCATCCTTATTAAAAACTCATGTGGGGACTTCCTCAGGGGTCCAGTGGGTAAGACTCCGTGCTCCCAATGCAGGTGGCCGGGGTTCAACCCCTGGTTGGGGAACTATGAATAGATCCCATAAGCCGCAATTCCGAGTTCATATACAGCAACTAAAGATCTCACCTGCCACAACTAAGACCCAGCAGAGCCAAAAAGATAAACAAATAAATATTTAACAAAACAAAACCCCAAAGCTCATGTCTACAGTTCTCCTGTTTTGACCTGCCTTAAGGTTCATTGTGGTGGTGTTTTACAAGCCTGCTGTTTTTTTTTGAGATGCTTCCCATTAAGACATGGGGCTCCTCCCCTGAAATCTGAGCTCTGTGACTTCTTCAGCCATCTGAGTGGTGGGAATGATGTTCTGGGACTCCTGAGGCTAGGTCATAAGAGGCCAGGCCCTTGTGCCCACTCCTCTTGCAGTGCTGGCTCTCTGGTGGCCCCTGGCTCTCAGAAGGAATCCCTCACACTGCCCCGGGAAGGGCCATGGGTGCCCTCTGGCTGCAGCCCCCTCCCAGGGCAGGCTTCAGGCCCTGTTGGACCTGCCTCTTCCCAGGCCCAGCTCTCCCAGCTGGGAGGCTCCAGTGGAGGCTCCAGACGCGCCAGCTCAGGAAGAGTCGTGCCCACAGGTTCTGGGATCACAACAGCCCGGTGGTTGTTTTATGCCACTAAGTTTGTGATGGTTGGTTGTGTGTCCCAGGACCCCGTGGCCTGACCTCCCCACACCCCTGTCAAATCTGTAGAGTCAAACTGCAGAACAGGCTGCTTTCGCATTGTTTTAACTCTGCAGAAAGAACAGGACTTCAAGGTGGACAGCATGGAGTTGCTGCTGCTCTGAATGAAGCCTCCTATGACTGCCTGTCTCACCTCTGCCTCTTAGACCTTTTCTCCTCCCCCTACCCCCCCACCCCTTCCCACCGCTGCTCCACCCCGACACGTCTACATTCGCACCCCTCTCCCCAAACAGGCTGCGGTCTCACCCCCCGGCTCCCCCCACCTCACTCCCTCAGGCCTTTACCCAAGGCTGTTTCCTCAGTGAGACATTTGTGGTCACACTAAGAGTGCAAACCCTCCACCCAGCCCACACTCCCCCTTTATTCCTTATTTTTCTCCCTCATTTTCACCATCTAAATGCTTATTTATATGTTACTTATTTGTGTTGTATGTTGTCTGTGTCTCCAGTAGAATGTAAGTGCATTGAGGGGTGGGTGGGTGGGGAGTACATCCCAAACCCAGGAGAGGACCTGGCACAGGGAAAATAGGCCGTCAATAAATATTCATTGAATAAATTCAAAGCTATGTGACAAAGTGTTGGTTTTGCTATTGTCCCGAGAAACAAACTGAATGTGTGCCTGTCACAATAAATATTGGCTACACAAGTTAAGTGGAAAGCATGAAGAATGGATGGCCTCACGAAGTAGGAGGAATTTCATCCTTCACCCAATCTCCACATCCAGCATCACTGCCCTCTTCTCAGCCAAACAGGAATGCCTCTTCCCCTCGCACTGAAGTCTGTCTATATCTGTGCTTCCCTCCTCCCGGGCCTTCAGCCTGGGATGTCCTTCACTGACCCCTTGATGATCTTGCACCCTGTTAGCCTTTTAACAGTCAGCTCAGGCATCACCTCTCCCAGCTGGAACCACTTTGCCCTCCCATGAATTCCACCTGAGCCTGTCTGTAGCCCTTCTCATGGGTACCAGGGTCCATGGATGCCTATCTCACCTCCGATGCATGTCTCACCTCCTTCATCCTTCTGAGATCCTTGGGAAGACTGGGGCACCATGCGCCCTGCTCACTTTTTTTCTAGTTTCACCATCCCTGCCCATGGGCAAACTCAAACACAGAGGGATATTGGGAGTTTGGGACCATGGAGGAGGGGTTGGGATAGGAGATGTCAGGAGAACCCCATCTTCAGATTCTGATACCTACTATAGGAGTGGCAGAAAGAACACAGTTCTTGGATCAGAGAATCTGGGTCACCTCCTGGCTAAGTTTCACCAAGGAAGCTTTAAAATCTTTAAGCTTTGGTTTATTCATCTATGAAAATGCTTACAGTGCAAGGATATTGTGTGGATGAAAGAATATAATTTTTTAGAGGGGAAAAGTGTAAACAAAAACATTGTACAAATACTGTTCCTATGCAAAGGTTGTGTTCTAACCATCAGCAGTGAAATTAGCAAGGGTGCAGTTCAGGTTGTGACCAGAGGGTGGCAGCAGCAGGCAGCTTTGCCCCGGGATCCTTTTGAAAGAAAGCAACCCCAGGAGCTGCTGGATCCTGGTTCTGTGATTGGTAACAGTTTTCTTTTCTGCTCAGCTCACCTGACTCTGAAGAGATTGACTTGTCTTCTGTAGTGGGATCTGGCTGTGCCTGAAGCCCAGAAACCTTTTGATGATTTCCCCATAAGTTTTGTTGTTTTTTTTTTTAATTGGTGGTATAATCACAACAATGTTGTGTTCATTTCTGCTGACACTGAAGCGGAATCAGCTGTGTGTATGTATATATCGCCTTCCTGTTGCGCCTCCCTCCCACCCCCTCATCCCACCCCTCTAGGTCACCACGGAGCACCCAGCTGAGCCCCCTGTGCTATAGAGCAGCTTCCCGCCTATTTCACACATGGTAGTTTGGGTGGGGAAGATCCCCTGGAGGAGGAAACGTCAATCCAGTCCAGTATTTTTGCCTGGAGAATCCCATGGACAGAGGAGCCTGGTGGACTACAGTCCATAGCCTCGCAAAGCGTCGGATACGACTGAAGTGACTGAGCACACAGGGGATTATACTGTCGATCCCAATTCATCCCACTCCCCAGCCCTCCACACACACATATCCGTTCTCTATGTCTGCATCTCTAAAATGGTACAGATCCCCATAAGATTTTGATGGCCACTTTCACCATCACGTGTAAGATTTTCATTGGTTACCTTATCTGGCCCTCACCACAACCTTTTGAGCAAAATTGAGCAAGCAGAATGACTGCCCCTCCCCCTCCTTGCCATTTCAGACTCATTGAAACTGAGGCTCAAAGAGGGACTGCGTGGAGCACGCAGCTAGCAAGTAGGCAAAGTCAGAACTGTCTTTAAACTGGGTCTTCCGGCTCGAATCCAAGCACATCACCCCTTCCTTCACCTTCCCTATTCAGCTCTTCATGCCACCAGCATTTGCTGTGTTTTGCTGTTTGTTGGAGAGTTGTATGGACTTCCAGCCACCATGGACCCTTCTCAGGGCTCAGCCAGCTGGGGTCTCCTTCCTGCTCTCCTCAAGTGCTGGCCCTCAGTCTGTTTTCCTCTGTTCTTCAGCCGGCACCAGCTTCTTGTGACCTGGGCTCGTGTCCCCAAGCCTAGCAGCTGAGAAGGGCTCTGTTTCACCGCTTAGTTCACAAGCTCACAGGCCCTGCTGGCGATCCAGCTAAGCAACCCCGAGAAATAAATACAGGAAAGAAGGCTCCAAAAATAAAAAGCAGCGAAAAGCAACACGTGCCCTAAAAAAATCATAGTTTCCTAGGTCTTCTCAGTCTTAAGTCCCCCGCTTTCTTGTTGGAAAGTGTTCAGAAGCCCTGGGAGCTTCCAGCTTTCATGACTTTTTTCTGAAGGCAAAGTGTCTTGATGTTGTCCCTGCCCTTATTCTCTTAAGTAGGCCCCTTATCCAGAGCGTAATGGCAGACAGGAAAGAAAGCTGATGTTTGTTGAGGGTCTCCTAGGGGCTAGGCACTGCCCTAGATGCCCGACACCCATCGCTTCATCTGACTCATAGTCAGCTTGAGAATGTGGAAACTGAGGCTCACCAGCGGGACCTATCTGCCTAGATCTGTAACTGGTACACGTGGGCCGGCTTGGTTTGGCTCAAAACTCGCTTCTCTGTAATCACATGATTATACGGCTAGTGACAAAACGTGTATTCCATCTTCTCTCAGAGGAATTTACCCCCCTGGGGGACTTCCAGCCTCAACGACTCTCATTTCAGGCATCCAGATTTCACACAGGAACTGTTTCCGTGGGCTGATTTTCTCCTGTCTGCTGTGTGGGTGGGAAACACAGAAGGAAAAGGAAACTCAAGTTTTTGCCCCAGAGGAAATAACATTTGGCAATGGACTTGGTGCTCAGATTCGGAGGTCTCCCACCTTGGAAGATACTTGGGTGGCTGATTACATGAGGCCGCCTTTGAGTGAACACCCAGTCGCTGCCTGGCAGTGAGCAGAGCTGTGCACTGATGCTGATGCAATGCTAATGTGAGGCCAAGTATCAACGGGACCAGGCTGCAGACACTCACACACGTGGCCTTGCTCATCAGCACTGAAGCCACAACATACTCAATTTTTAGCATAAAATGCTTCGGAGAAGGCAATGGCACCTCACGCCAGGACTCTTGCCTGGAGAATCCCAGGGACGGGGGAGCCTGGTAGGCTGCAGTCCATGGGGTCACTAAGAGTCGGACATGACTGAGTGACTTCCCTTTCACTTTTCACTTTCATGCATTGGAGCAGGAAATGGCAGCCCACTCCAGGGTTCTTGCCTGGAGAATCCCAGGGACGGCGGAGCCTGGTGGGCTGCCGTCTATGGGGTCGCACAGAGTTGGACACGACTGAAGTGACTTAGCAGCAGCAGCAGCAGCCACCTGCTTGCCTCCTGTTTCACATGTCTCACCTGAGCTGGTGGGAAGGTATAATGAGGGCACAAGCCGAGGTACCAAAGAGAAGAGACGGATGTGAAGTAGGAAGGCAAAGCTGGACTTAGTCACCCCCAAGTTGAGGGGGCACATGAAGGGTGAGAGGCAAAGATGACCCTGCAGTAGGAAGCAGAGACTGTCCCAGAGCCTGGGGATTAGGCTGCTGACTCGGACAAGGGGGACAGGAACACCCTAGAAACTCCATGGGCTCAAGACCCTCAACTGAAATGCGGAGAGGAGACCAGATCACTTCCTGAATTTCCTGCTGCTCTAAAGTCTGACAATTCAGGATGTTCGGTTGGGTGTGAACTGCCGAAGTGTTAACAGAATCTGATTCTCTCCGAGAGCGTTCCCTTGACATATTGCAGGGACGGCAGGAGCAGGGACTGAAGGTATTTCGCTAGCCAGGGATAGATCTGTGGAAATGCCTTCCACCCCTTCACCTGCTTCTTGCTCTCTTCGACTATTTCCCCAGGAGTATTAGTTTAGATAAGAAGAGTCAGTGAAGATAAAGCAAGAGACAGCTCCCAGAGGGCAGTGAGGATGGAGAGGGAAAATTTGGAATGAGTCATGGGCGGATTTTCCCCGGAAACTCACACATACAAGGGCAGGAACTGCATCCATCTTCGGCCCTGGGATTTTTTACCTAAGCAGAAGGGCTACTTATAATGAAAAAGAGATCAATCGAAAAGCAATATATGTTCAATTTAGAAATGTCAGAATAGCAACAACAGCCAAGGACAACAGAACAATAGGCATTATCCCACCACTCAGAGACCAACACCCTAGTGAATGTTCTTCCAAAAGATACACAAACAATGCTTTTTAAGAAACAAAAATAGGATTATATTGTTTATTGTAATCTTTCCCCTCGTGTTTAGTTGGTTCATATCATGATTTGTTTAACAGATTTCCTCCTTTCAAATATTTAAATCATCTGTAATTTTGAGTTATAAAAAATTCTACAAGGTATAAATTTTAGCCAAGTCTTGTAAGTCTTTTATTATTTCCTTAAGATAAAATCATTCTTGTGGACTTGCTAGGTCAAAATATGAATATTTTTGATGCTTCTAATTCACACTGAGAAATTGTCTACCAGAAACTCTACATCTGCTTGTGTTTCTACTGTCCATATTCAAGAATGTCTGTTTTTACCATCATCGACATTGTATATTTTCATTTTTAAATAAAAGATGGAAATACACCTTTGTTAAAATTTATATTCCTCTGCTTTTTAATAAGTCGACTCCATTTTCATAGGTTTATTCAATCGTGCTTCTTTTTTGGTGAATTGTCCTTTGATGACCTTGACCCAGTTTAATATCAAGATGTCTATCTTTTCTTTCTACATTTACATGAAAAATTTAATTTCAAAGATATTAACCTTTGTTATATATCATGCAAATAATTTGCCCCTTTCAATACTTTGTCTTTTAATGTTTCTTAGGGCTTTTCATGTACAAAGATTTTAAATTTTACATAAATTTATCGATCCTTTTCTTTTTCAGTTTCTGTCCTTGAAGTCATGCTCCTTCAACATTCAGAATTAAGTGAGATGTCAGTGTTATGTGGCAACCTGGATGGGAGGAGAGTTTGGGGGAGAATGGATACATGTATATGTGTGGCTGAGTCCCTTTGCTATTCACCTGAAACTATGATGACATTGTTGATCAGCTATACCCCAACACAAAATAAAAAATTTAAAGTTTGAAGAAAAAAAAAGAATTAAATGAGATGTGAGAGGAGCAGGATTGATTAATATTTCAGAGAGAATAGACATCTGCTCTCCATTTGCCCCATGAGAGCTTAGGAAAATTATCAGAAAGGCCAAGGCAGGGAGCACCATGGCCATCACCATGTTGTCTGGACGAGGACTTGGGAGGCTGTGGTTGGCAGCTGGCTAGTGGGTGAGCCGCTTACAGGTAAGGGAGCTAGAGGCAAATTGTTTCTCAGGATCTGCATATGCTTTGGAACAGATGTGTTTTAAGCACCCTTTATTAAACACACTTTTTATTACAGAATGAATATGTTCATTATCAAAATTTCTAACTTCACCAAAGTTGACAAAATAGTGAAAGTTTCCTTTTTGCCTCCTCCAAATCCAAGTCCTGAAAGGGAAGTGCTGTGAAAAGTTTGGCATGAGTCTTCACAGATTTCTTCCTATGTCTACACTATTATAGTATAATACAATACAATATAATATAGAATATGCTCTTAGGGCTACTTCTTTCTATTTTAACTCAACCAATATTTCATCATATGAATATACCACAATTTTAGTTGTTTGAAAATTTTTATTACCAAAAAAGCTATAACAAATATCCTTGGACAGAATTTTTTCACATTTATTCAAGTATTTTTGAAAGATAGGTTTCTCAAATTAAAATTACTAAGTAAAAAAAAAAATATATGTGTATATATATATATATATATATATATATATATATATTTTAAAGTTTAGTGGAAACTGTCAAGTCCCACCCATGGGAAGTATACTTTATACTCCCTCAAGTATTATATGAAGGTGCCTGCTTCTCCCAACATTCCCATCAATAATGTAAATCACTATCTTTTCTAACTTTGCCAATTTGAATGTGAAGATGGTATTTTATGACTTATGTATAATATCTGTAGCATTAGATGTCTTCTCATACATTTATTGACATTTTTTCTATAATGTATTTCTTCTATAAATTGCTTGTTTGTATTCTTTGTTCATTTTAAAAACCAAATTTCATTTGTCTTATTGATTGATAGGAATAATTTATCTATTTCAATAGTAATAATTTTTCATATATACTGCAGTGGAGGGCATAGAAGGCGGGCTGTAAGGTTGAATCTGGCTCCTTGTCAACTAAAGGGTGATTCTAAGTGGCTTACTTAGTCTGTTAGTTCCTCTTCTCTTTGACGAGTATAATAAAACCCACCCAAGGCTGCTGTGAGGATTAAAACACCATAAGAAGACACACTCAGAAATATCCCTGCTTTGGCAAAGAAGGACATCAGCCAGGTTGGTTTTCTGAATTGTATATACTTGAGTGTGAGTGTGTGTGTGTACGTCTGTTTTCTATGTTACTGTAAAGAAGCAAGAAAGAGAGGCACGTGGTTACGCTCACAGGGGGTGGATTCCACTGATGTTACTTGAGTTCCTTTTGCAAGAAGAGCACAGAATCACAGAAGGAAACGATCCCCAAAGATGAACCTCGCATGTGAAATCTTAGCCAGCTTCCTTCTGATTTTCACTGTTCCCACCAAAGGTAAGTTGGCGTGAGGGTCTTCACTCTCACTGTTAGAAGCTTCGTTGGAGACCCTGAACTGAGTGGAAAAGTCAGAAAGGTCACAGCCCTGCTGTTCCTTGGTAGCAAGTTACCTCAGCAACTGTCTTGCTTTTTGTAGGTGAAGACCCTGAAAGCACTGTCGTCTGGGGTGCCTTGGATCATGACCTCATCCTGGACATTCCTGGTTTTCAAAGGAGTGATACGGTAGCAGATATACAATGGAACAAAAACAAAGAGAAGATTGCACGAATCAGGAAAGACAAGCCACTTTACAACCAAATGGACAAATATGTTATGTTTGCAAATGGAACTCTGAAAATTAAAACTCTGATGAGAAACGATAGTGATCTCTATAAGGTAGGGGTATATAATTCAAATGGAGTAAACCTACTGAGCAAAACCTTTGATTTGAAGATTCAAGGTAAGTCTTTGACCCCTATATTCCTCCATCTCAAAATGGGTGCTATTTAGCAAGCCAAAGAGTAACATTTATGCAAGGTCCCCAGCCCAGATGTTGGCCTTGGGGAGCCCTAAAGGAAACTGAATGCATTCCTCCTGCCTCGATGCAAGCTCCAGTCTTGTGGGAGAGATAGACTCCACAGCTAATAGACCCTCATGTCTACACACTTCAACTCTCCAGAGGTGGTGGGGATGCTGGTTTGAGTGAAGGATCTAGATTGAGATGGCATTAATTAGGAGGAGGGGAATCAGTGGGCAGAAGGCGAAAAAGGTGGCCATTTCAGGTGGATGATGAAGGATAAGCTATGGGGCTAGGAAGGGGAGGCTGATTGAAGGGCAGTGGGTCTTCTGTCCAGAGAGACAATTTCAAGCCCGGATGTCCTGAAGGAGTGGTGGTAAGGCAGGAAAGGAATAATGCATTAAAGGATGAGTGGTTTCTAATCTGCTCGACATTAGCACGATCAAAGGTAGAAGGTGTTTTTGCTGGTATCTGTAGAAAATACACAAGGTGTGGCTCTGTCTGTCTATGCATGTACTAGGGGAACAGTAGTAACTGTGGGAGATGAAAGATGGAAGGTTAGACAGGGGGCTGCTGCTTTAATCCAGGGGAAGCAGGAAGGGGCTGGTTGGTGAGTCTTAATTCAGGCTTCATGTTGGAATCAGCTGAGGTACAGTAAAATTTACCAGTACTGAGTCCCATCCCAGACCAATTAAATCAGAGTTTCTTGGCTCAGGGCCTGGGCCTTGTTGGCTCTAAACTCCCCAGGCGATTTTAAAGCACAGCCAAAGCTGATAACCAGTGGCCTAAACCAAAGGGTGCCTATAAACTGCCTGCAGCATGCTTCCACTGAGGGTCATGTGTGGGAAAAGGATGAACAAAGTGGCTTGAGTTTGAGAGAGAGGGACAAGAAAGTAGAATTGAAATGACATTGAAGTTGCAAGTCCAGGGGTCCCTTGGCAGGGCATGGATAACAGTAGAAGAAGAAGCTGAACTTGCTTGGAGAAGAAGATAGGAACCTGAGCCTGAACACAAGCCAGAGATTCAGTGAGCAAATAAGCATTTCCGTGCTTGAGACAGGAAATGCTGCCAAAGGAAGGGCCCCCTCCTCCTACATAAAGTCACCCTCCAGCCCTGTTCTTGAGCACGCGGACCTGGTAACAGCCCCCACCCGCAATACTCACAGACATTGGCAGCCCACCCACCCTCCCCCCAGATGACAACTTTCCACACCTCGTCCGGCACCAGAATAGAGTACAGCTCAGAAATGGGGTGAGATAGATGCAGCCAGAAAGGGCCTCTGTTGTGGGCTCTGGGAACCACAGATGTCATAACTTTGGCCAAGTATTCTGTTTTAAACTTGAGCTTCACATTCATGTATCATTTAGCATTGCCTGGGTAATAATGGCTACCGATGATATGTCATGTGCTTTGCTACATGCTCTTACTTAAGGTTCCCAACAATCCTGAGGGGTAGTTTTTCCCTTATCAACTATGAGGAAACAGGTAGTGGTCTGACGGGAGCAAAGTCAGGATCCAAACCCAAGGCTGGTTTTAGCAATGATGGTGACGTTCTGCCCTCACCCTGCCCCGACCCACGCCTACCCCATCAGCTTTATCCAGATATAATGCACATACCATAAAATCCACCCATTTAAAGTATATGATTCTATGACTTGTAGTGTATTTACAGAGTTGTACAACCAAACCGGCAATCAATTTTAGAATGTTTTCACAACCTCAAAAATAAATTCTCACTCTTTTGCCAAAAGACAGAGATCTTTCCATGACACAACTGCCATCTCGTTGTGTGTGTGTGTGTGTGTGTGTGTGTAAATGTTACACAGCATGTCAATTTGTGATCCAGTCACCATTTCTTGCCACAAGGCCTTGGGCAAATTCTCTATCTGCTCTAAGTCTGATTTTCATAATTATGACCCTATGGGGTATTCATGGGACAAGGCTTCAGGGAAACCTAACCATAGGTGCCTCAGGCCCCTGGGACATAGTACCTGTTTCCTCAGGGCTAGAGCTCTCTCCATCTCTTTGTTCCTTCAAGCTTCTCTGTTTCCAGTCTTGGTACCCACAACTCCTTAATGAGGGGGTTGCTGACATTAGCTGAGGAAGTCCCCTTAAAAGCAGATGTTAGTGGAGAAGTTCATCCTAGCAACCTGGAATCAGAGAACGTTCATCTATGAGATGTACCCTCACTCAATATAATCATGCCTCTTGTACGAAGCTGTCTTACAGAGACCGTGTATACAAAGATATGCTTTCAAGTGGCTGCACATAGCTGGGTGGTTTATGTCAGTGAAATACTGGAAAGATCTTAAAGTCCCCGGCAGTTAGAAACTTACTGATTAAATCAAGAATGCATGCGCGCTCACTCACTCAGTCCTTTCCGACTCTGATCCCATGGACTGCTAGGCTCCTCTGTCCATGGGATTTTCCCAGCAAGAATAATGGAGCGGGTTGCCATTTCCTCCTCCACGGGATCTTCTCGACCCAGAGATGGAGCTTGCGTCTCCTGCATTGGCAGGCGGATTCTTTACCACTGAGCCACCAGGGAAGCCCTTAAAATCAAGAATACATCATTAAAAAAAGATGGTGGAGATGTATATTTATTGGTGTTCATAAAGTAAAGAATTTCATAATAGATCAGTAAAGGGAAAAAGACAGACTAAAAAATCATATGATCCAATTTTATTTTTTAGAACATTATTTATATATGGTATGCATGCATAGAAAACATTTGTTAGATGCATTGAAACATTAGTAATTATTGACTCTGCGTGATAGAATTGTAAGTGATTTTTAATCTTCTTGAAACTTTTTTGATATTTCATCAATTTTTATAGTGATGTGATTTACTTGTATGCTTTTTTTACTCATATTTTTAATTGGAGGATAATTGCTTTACAATACTGTGTTGGTTTCAACTGAACAGCAACATGTAGATTTATAAATAGAAAAAAAAAGGAGTATTCCCATTTTGAAAACACAGACAAACTCCTCAACTCAACCCCTAGAGCATGCACTGACCCTGTCTTGGTGTACGGTGATGTTTTTCCACCCTCTTCATTTGGGGTCACACTGAATCTCTGGATGGGAAAACACTTAATTTCTGCTTACCTATATTCTGGGACAGAAATGAAATTTGGTGAGAAAGTTCATGGGGAAGATATGATTGTCTGGGAGTCAGGGAGGGAGGAAATCATTAAGAAAAAAAATGCATGATGAATGGAAGGATGCTGCGAGAGAAAGGGGGCAAATCTGAGGAAAGGAAGGGAAGGCAGGGTGAGAAAAAGGGCAGAATTTGGTCACAGCTCACAAGTGGTGGAATACGATTTGAACCTGGTCCAAATGACTCCAAGGCCAGGGCTTTTTCTTTCATGACACAGCCTTGGAATGTTAGCATGTCAGAAACGGAGAGGCAGGAGTGTGGGACCATGACAGCCACCGCCAGTATTGTGTGTGCCCAGTCGCTCAGTCGTGTCCAACTCTTTGCAACCCCGTGGACTGAAGCCCACCAGTCTCCTCTGTCCATGGAATTTTCCAGGCAAGAATACTGGAGTGGGGTTCCAGTTCCTACTCCAGGAGATCTTCCCTCCCCAGGGATTGACCCTTGTCTCTTGTGCCTGCTGCATTGGCAGGTGGGTTCTTTACCACTGTGCCTCCTGGGAAGCCCCACCACCAGCATCGCCAGAGCCTATCCATGTGCCAGGACTTTGTCACCTGTCATTCCTGCTGTACAGATGGGGAATGTCTTTCTTATCCTTATCTGTGGGTGAGGGCCAGTGAGGTGTGGGGAGTGGCCCAGCAGCTCTGGGAGGATGAAGGGGGCTCTGTCTGTCCAGAGCTTGAACAGCACCTCTGCTCCCAGGATCTGCCGGGGGAAGGAGGAGGGAGTTTCCATTTGTGACCAAGGCCCCAGGCTACACACGTACCAGTTTCTCCAGGGTCAGTTTCCCAGTTGCTCTTAAAGCATTTCTCCCAACCCTCCATCCCCGCCACAGACTCCTGTGCTGTGTGGGCGTCAGAACATGGTAAACCTCTTAACCGTATGACTGAACTTGAATTTGGGAAGGTGAGCTCCTCTCCTGATTTGCCATTTACTAGTGGGTACCTTTGGACCATCCATTTAACACTCCCAGACCCTTGGGTACTTCATCTATAAACAGGAAGAAAAACATCATCTTCTCTGTTTGTTAGGATGAAATGCTATCATATACGTGAAAGCATTTTAAGGTATAAAGAAAGAAAAAAGTGAAGTCGCTCAGTCATGTCTGCCTCTTTGTGACTCCATGGACTGTAGCCCACCAGGCTCCTCCATCCATGGAATTTTCTAGGCAAGAGTACCAGAGTGGGTTGCCATTTCCTTCTCTAGAAGATCTTCCCAACACAGGGATCAAACCCAGGTCTCCCACATTGCAAGTAGACAATTTACCATCTGAGAATATGATGTATATTTTACTGATATATCTATAATTATCAGAAATAAATTTATTCTGAATGTGTTGTATAAATAACATAAAATAGAAATGATATTTTAAAAATTGCTGGGATCTTTGAAGTTGTTTCCTGGTCCCCAACTAACTCCATTTCCCCTCTCTAAATAGGTATATCTTTTACAATCAGTAAGTTGCCTGACTTGAGTTGGATCTTTCTTTTCTTTTCAGAGATGCTCTCAGGACCTGAAATTAACTGGACCTGTACCAACAGAACTGTGAGCTGCAAGGTAGAAAATGGAAGTGATCCTATATTAGAACTGTTTTTAAATAAGAGCACTGTCCAACAAGGTCATCAGAGGCTCATCACCTACAAGTGGAACACCAAATGGAATAAAACATTCAAGTGCATGGCGCGTAACCATGTCGATAAGAAAGTCAGCATGGTGACGGTCATGTGTCCAGGTGCGTGGTAGGCACTGATCAGGCGCCACAAGTTCACATCACAGTCCAGCCTTTACGGCCAAACAGGCAAGGACTGCTCCAGGGCATGGGTGCCTGGCCTGGGAGGCCACTTAGGCTCAGGGTGAGAACTGAAAACACCCCTCTTTCTCCTGGAAATCTCCAAGGGAAGGCTTAGAGGAGAGAGGAGGTAGTGTTCTATGCTTACCCATCTTGGGATTCTTCTCACAGAGCATGGTCTAACCTCAGGTAATTAAAAAGGTGCTCTTCTAGGAGAAAGAATTGCTGAGTTGAAGACATAAAAGGAGCTGAAATGGTTATCTCATACAGACTGCCCCTTGCCAGAGAGGCAAACAGACTTGCCCACAGTCTCTCAGTTAGTCAGGGACCACGACTGTGACCCCAGGGCAATGATGGAGAAGGGAGCAAGAAAGATTCCTTTCTGGAGGGGCGATGGTCGGCACCTCCTATCAGAGACAGGAGCAGAAGGGCTCCTTCTAGAAACCCAGGAAGTGAAGGACTTGGAGAGAGGAAAGGCTAGAGGCCGGGGAGGACTGTGAACCCAGGTGGGCAAAGCTCTAACTGCCTCAGAGCAGAGCGCTCAGCACAGAAAGTTCTGAAATTTCAAGAGTCTAAGTTCTTTCCTGGTCCCCAACTTGACATGACCCCCAAAAGTAATTTTTGAAAGATGGCCTGCTCTGGCCTGGGAGACTGGGGTCTGGACTTCTAGTTTTGGTCTGTCTAAATGTACTGGAATGGCCTGGACAGAATTCCTTCCTCTTTCTGGGCTTTAGCCTCCTGGGCCACAAAGAAGATAAGCCCTGTGATCCCCAAGAGTCTACTCATCTGATACGCCACGATTATCTTTCCAGTGCTGTCTGGTCAATCCCCTGAAAGGAAACCGAAAAAAACAAACAACCAAAAAAACACCAGTGATCTGGCCAGATTTCCTTAGTTTCTATAGCAATTTTGGCTGGTCAGTGACCCTAGGAAGCAACCCTGAGCTGGTGTGAAATCAGAAGTAAGACTTTAATATATATTTTGAATTAGTTATCAGTTGTGTAACAAATGACCCTATATTTAGTGGCTTAAAACAGCAAACAGTGTTGAAGATAATAATCTCACAGTTTCTGTGAGACACTGAATCTGGGACTGGCCTAGCTGATGGTTCTGGCTCAGAGTCATTCAGGCAGCTATCATCAAGGTTCCAGCAGGGGTGCAGTCATGTCAGTCAGGTAGAAGCACTGCTGAGGGAGGACCCACTTCCAAGTTTACTCATGGCGGGCAATCGGCTGCCTCACAATATGGCAGCCACTTCCCTCAGAGCCCCTTGAGAAAGAGCAACAGTAAGGGCCCGGCGCAAAAGCCAGGGTCTTTGGTCTTTGTGAACTCGGTCTCAGGTCCCATCACTGCTGCTGTACTGTATTCTTTTAGGAGCCACTCAGTAAGCCCGGCCCGCATTTATTCAGAAGGGATCGCACACAGGTAGAAATCTCAGGAGGCAGGGCTCAGTGGGGACCATCCTAGAGTCCACAAGTCACATGCTCAGACCAGCGTCACGTCACCTCCTATGAAATCTCTGCCTCCCAGCCATCCCTCCATGCCCCCCATCACTAAGGCACAGTGAGTGAGGTAGCCCCTCCTCGACTTCACAAGCTCTTATCCCCCTTCAGGATGCTCTTAATTAGAGTTGCCAGATTTAGCAAATTGAAAAAAAAAAAGAAACAAAAAACAGTGTAAATATTTTTTTTTGGTCACCCTGCATGGCATGCAGGATCTTAGCTCCCCAACCAGGAATCGACCCCACACCTCCTGCATTGGAAGCACAGAGTCTTAACCACTGGATTGGCAGGGAAGTCCCTAAAAAGACAGTATAAGTGTGTTCCAAGTGTTGCATGGGACACCCTTATCCAAAAACATTATTCATTGTTTATTTCTAATTTAACTAGTCATCTCCAGTATTTTATCTGGTAATGCTACTCCATGTGTATTTTAACTAGATCCCAGCAGTATAAAAATGTGTGTGCATTAGGGATGGAGGAAGAGAGGAAGGGCTTTGGGGGGAGCTGGGGTTCGAAGACTGGAACCTTCCTGTCACCTCCTTGTGGTGCAGAGTTGGGGGAGCCAGCTGGGGGAAGGGGCACTGGAGACATGGGAGGAATACCTAGGGCAAGTCTGGGGAGGACAAGTTTGCTCTTGAAGACCCTAAAGTGGATCTGGATGCATCATCCTAAAAGGCCATGGCAGAGAGGAGCAATGACATGATTAACCACTTGGCTCAAAACAGATAAGCATGTACTTAAAATCAAAATAGTAGGAGGAGGGAGCAGGTTTGGACACAAGAAAGGACTCTACCCCATGAATTCATGGGCATATTATCTCTGAGAAGGAGTGCAGGAAGGAGTGTGGCTGGATTTAGTGACTGTGAGGACATAGCTACCTCTGAGACATGCTGGAACCTTCCCCACAGAAAGCGTTCAGAGGCCGCGCTGGACAAATCTGTGAACAGACTGTGTGGGGCACACCTACATTCCCAAGTGTGCCCAGATAAGGGCATGCTTGTCCTGTCTGAGGACTCTGAGGAGACAAGCTGGTGTCTGCATGGTTTAGCCCCATGTTCCTCAACTGGTCCTAGGCTTGCCCCCAACCCCCCCAGGTCAGACCCTGGGAAGTCCTTGGCTGAGCCCAAGGTGGATTCTGATAGCCCTGACCCTTCCTCCAAGCAGGCAGAACCTAAAGGGCCCTTCTGCTTTTCCCAGTCCAGTTTCACAGCAGGTTAGGATTGTGCCTGCTTTCCTGATGGAAGCCCCTTCATCCACAGAGCCTAGAAAGTCTATATAACCAGCAGGCAAAGAATGGGTGAGAGAGAGAGAGACACTTAGGAAGAAAAGCAAGGATTAACAAACCACTGCAGTCTGAACACCTGTTTAGTTTGGTTTCTGAGCTTGCTCCTGGGGCCCATCCTGGGCTTCATGTATAACAGTATCTTCCCAAGAATGTCTGGCTGGAGAAGGGTTTCCTTGTGATGCTGGGCTGAGCTCTGTTCATTCTCAGGATGGACAAGTCCCCTGACCTCTGGCCCCAGCTGCTGACTCTCTGACTGCTGTGACTCACAAATGGGCAGATGGCCCAGCATCCCTCTCAGGAAACAGCTCCCAGAAGTGCCAGTGCCCAGAACTGTAGTCAGGGCAGGCCCCCATCTTTGTGTGTAGTTTCACACTTTATAAAGCACTTTCACATCCATTATCTGATTGACTTCCAACAGCCACCTGTAATGTAAATTCATTATTTCCATTTTTTCAAAGACAGGAACAGGCTCAGAGAGGTGAAGTAACTGGCCAAAGGTCACACAGCTCCTACCTAGAAAAGCCTGCACTCAAATCAATTTCTCTTAACACAGTCATTGTTATTCTTGTTGCATTATAGCAGCTGAAGGTTTGTGAGTTGAAGATTAAGTTCACTGCTGCGGCTAACTCACTGTGTTCTGAGTTTCTCTCACAGGCCAGGGAAAATCTGGGAGAGGGTGCTTGCTGGCTTTGAGGTTAGAGAGCTGGGCTGGACACATGAAACATGGATCCTGTCTTTGGGAACTACCTGGTCATGAGAATGAGGAAAAAGCAATCATGATGTAGGAGGGCAACCAGAGATGAAGCTGGATAAACAGTGCAGAAATATGAAGATGAGGGGCTGCTTAAAGGAACCACTCAGGAATGGATGCTGTGTGACCTCAGGCAATTCATCCTTCCTCTCTGGGCCTTGTGCATGAAGCTAGAGATTACGTTAGATTTTCTCTAACCTCGTTCTCAGATCTAAATTTCTGTGACATCCTCCTTGAGAAGGGACAGAGCCTTGGCTCACAAAGAATCAGGCATTTCTGGTCCAGGAGAAGAGCTCTCGAAGGAGCCTTGTGAGAGGGGCTTATCTTGAACCCTGCACTCCTTGAGGTATTGACCCCATTTACCAGCCTCCATAAGCTTAGCCTCCGTGAGGCTGAGAAGTCCCATCAAACTCTTTCATCCATAAGATGGGAGGCAGGAGTCCTCGAGTCCTTGGCCAGGGCAATGAAATGGTCCCTCTTCCCAGGACCTCCCATCCATGCCGCATCTGTTCCTCTTGCAGATGAAGGCCTGGATTTGTACCTCATCATCGGCATTTGTGTAGGAGGCGTCGTCTTGCTCATCTTCGTGGCACTACTCATCTGCTACATCAGCAGGAGGAAAAAACAGAGCCACAGGAGAGATGGTAAGCTCCCCCTTCTTCTGTCCCACCGCAGGCCCAGGTGAAATCCCCGTGGAAACTGCTCATGGGGCTGGCACCCAGAGTCTGGAAAGAAAAGACTGGAGATGGGTAGTTTCAGAATGTCAGGGCCTTCACCGGCGGTTACAGTTTGTTCCATTTTGTGGTTAGCTTGAGTTTTGAAAAACAGATTCTCAGTAGTGACAATGGGGGAGATTTGAGATGCTCAGTCCAGGTTGGCCTCACTAGAATCCACCAGCTGAAGCTGACTTGGTGCAAAGCTGTGTGGACATGCTTTGAATGAGCCATGTGTATCAATGTGGATAGAAAGATTAGCATCAAAACACCATGTCTATGAACCAACATCTTGTCTTCTCCTGAGTGGGGGTGGCCAAGCTGGGTTCAGGACCAGTCTCCTAGGAACACTGGTAAAATTTCAGGACACTCACTGGGGACTCACAGGAGCACATTTGTTCTAAAACTGGGTGTTTCTATTCCCTTTCCAATTTACTGTTCCAAGAGGAGTTGTCAGGGCTGTGAGTGTTTCTTTCTTGAATCAGTCCTGACAACCCACTAAGAAAGAAAATGTTATGCTCATGAGGAGCTGGCTCAAGGAGCATCCAGGCCACCCAAAGCGATGTGTTCAGAAAATGATGTTTCTGTGGACACTGGGATGAGGGTGTTAGGGAGTGAGCTACAGGTGGGTCCAGCAGGGGGTGTCCAGTCATCAGCAGGACGTGAGGCCAGGTGGACAGGTCCTCAGGTTCTGCACAAGCTCACATTCACAGCAGGACTGGGTCCCCCTATGTGGGGTCTTCTCCCTGGAGTGAGCCTGGCACTCCCAGGCCAACTGCCTCTGCAACTGCCCAAACAAAGATCTGGTCTGCACCTCCCCAGGCAGTGGTGGCCTTGAGCCACCTTTGGATTTAATTTCCTTACTTTAGACTTCTTTCCTCAGGTCTCCCTCAGGCCACTGCTCCAGCATGGGCCCAAGCTTCCACCTCCCTCTCTCCCGCACCCTCCACCCCAGTGGACCAGAGCTGTTTGTTAGTCCCATAAGCACACACGGTTTCCTCACTTCTTGGCCTGACTTGGGCAGTTTTCCATCCCCATCCCCCCTGCAAAGGCTCCTTCCCCACTGCTTAAGAGTCAAAGATCACATGCTTGGACCTCACATGCCATCCGGTGGCAAAACAACTGCTCTTTCTTGAGGCTGAAATGACCAACATGATGATCAACTCAGGTTGACAAAGCAGTTGGCTGTGTCAGACCCCAATCTATAATAGGATGTTTTTTAAAAACGTATTTATTTTTAATTGGGGGAATAATTGCTTTACAGTGTTGTGTTGGCTTCTGCCATATATCAACATGAATCAGCCATCGGTTTACCCATGTCCCATCCCTCTTGAACCTCCCTCCCTAATGTGATGCTTTATACTCATTATCTCATCCAACTTTCTGCATGATCACATGAGACAGATAATATTCATTCAGCTGAAGTTTAAGCTCAGCGAGGGTTAAATGCTTTGTCCCAAATACTATGGCCAGTAGGCTGAGTTAGGACAAGGGTGAGATGAACAAGGACCCCCGGATACAAAAGTTGAGGAGACCTCCACCTCCAGGGTTGACCCTGCCCTTGCACAGCCCCAGGGTTTTGGGCCTCCTTTGGTTTTGTGCTCCGGGTGGCTGTTTGCTTCATCTAGTCCTGGCCTAGCGCTGAGTAACCAGGAGATGCAGTGAGGGAGGAGAACATTGAGGCTGGAGGGATTCCACGCAGCCGTGGAGCAATGTGGGCCGTGGCTGGAGTTGTGGGCGTGGGTGTCCTGCTGTGACGGTGGGCTGCACAGAGCTTTGATGACCGCCTTGTCTGTCCAAGCCAACCTGAGGGGTCAGCCCCTTGGCCACACCCCTCTCTTCCTCCCAGAACTCATGGGGCTCTTTGTCTGTGTCTCCCTAGTGGCCCTGGGCCCTTTCCAGAGACTGACATTGTGATCTGCTGTCCTGGTTTGTGCCGCTTATTGACTTTTGGCTATCTAAGAAGAGTGCTTATGTCTGAGCCATCACAGGCACTTAGCAATGGTACCTAATACCTAGAAGATGGGGAATAAGTGTTCTAAAAACAAATGAACAAAACAGCGGGTGACCAGACTAGCAGTAAGCAAATGGCCAGCTCCAGCTTGCAGTCCAAGGATGGAAAAAGGCTTTCCCACGGCCCCATAGCTGGGACCTGGGGTTGAGGCTCAAAGTCCTCTGCATGGCCTCATGGCACCACCTCTGCCTCCTGAAGGCACCAGAAATGGCACAGAAGATATGTTTTTCCCTTTCTGTGCGTTTCACTTTTTGTGCTCAGAGCACACCAACATCTCCTCAGCAAAACCCTGGCGTTTGGCTTTGAGCCTTCGCGTTCAGAGTCACCCAACGCCTGGATTTCCAGCAGTCAGAGGAGGCTGCTCGGGCTTCCCTGATGGCTCAGCTGGAAAAGAATCCGCCTGCCATGCGGGAGACCTGGGTTTGATCCCTGGAGTTGGGAAGATCCCCTGGAGGAGGGAACGGCTACCCACTCCAGTATTCTGGACAGAAGAATTTCATGGACTGTATAGTCCATGGGGTCACAAAGAGTCAGACATGACTGAGCGACCTTCACTTCACTTTCACCTGAAGTCACAGCGTGGTGCTCAGAGAGGGCAAGTGTTTCCTAAACCATGCACCTCTGTACTGATGTGAGCAGCCATCCACCCCAGGGAGGGCGTCCTCGTTCTGGCTTTCTAGAGAACACCGTGAGGATGGCTTTGGGCATAGGGTAGGAAATACCTGACTTGTAGCACAAAGGGGGCCAGAGGGGCCATCCGAGCCCTCCAGGCCTATGGCACCTGAGCATCCTCAAAGATTTCCTCTGTGATTTCAAAACAGCAAAGGGAAAATGACATTACTCTGAGTCATAGGCCTGTCTTCACGGATTGCCATCACACAAAGCAGAAAATCCCAGAGAGGTGAGTGACCAGAGGAGGAATATTTCTTCCAAGTCCAAGAGCATAGGGCTGGCTTATGAATTTCTGAGACACTAATATGTTTCTAAGGACTAAACAGCCCCTTTGCGTAAGTCCCAACCCCTCACCAAAATGTGGGTGAATTACAGAAGTGGGTGAAAGGTAGATCTCACACAGAGACCCATCTGAAGGCAGGTGGTTACTAACATTCTTTCTGACTGTGTGTGTTAGTCACTCAGTCGTGTCTGACTCTTTGCGTCCGCATGGACTGTAGCCTGCCAGGCTCCTCTGTCTGTGGGATTCTGTAGGCAGGAATGATGGAGTGGGTTGCCATACCCTTCTCCAGGGGATCTTCTTGATCCAGGGGTAGAACCAGGGTCTCCCACACTAGAGGCAGATTCTTTACCATCTGAGCCACAAGGGAAGCCCCTCTCTGACTCCTCAATCCTATCATAAGGGCTCTGACCCTGAGTGGCGCTAAGGTGTGATACCTGGGATGACTTAGAGTCAGGACTGGGGTCTAAGTGCCCTCTCTGCTCCCTGGAGATCCAGGCATCACGTTCTCCACTGGATTCCTTGCCTCTGACTCCCTGAGTTCTCTGACGCCCTGGGCTGTCCCTCTATCTTGCTGTGGGTCTTTCTGTCCTCCCCCTCAAGACCTGGAATCTCTGGAGAGCAGAGGTGGCTTCTGCCTTCTCATCATATCCCCCCCAGAGCAGCTAGCACGCTGTGGTGTACACAGGAGGTACACTCAATATTGTTACATCGATCCTGATTTTTGCCAAGAGAACTCTTCAGAGAACTCTTCTTTGATCCTTGCAGATGAGCAGCTGGAGATAACAGCACAGAAAGCGACCCTTGAGGAAAGAGGCCGGAAGCCTCACCAGATTCCAGTCTCAACTCCTGCAAATCCAGGCATGTCCCAAACTCCTCCAGTACCTGGTCATCGTTCTCAGCCCCCTGCTCATCGTCCCCGGCCTGTTGGCCCCCGTGTCCAGCCCCAGCAGAAGAGGCTTCCTCCGACGCCAGGCACACAAGTTCACCAGCAAAAAGGCCCTCCCCTCCCCAAGCCTCGCGTTCAAACGAAACCTCCCAGTGACGCCGAAGAAAACTCCTAATTCTGTGCCGCGGCTGTCCTCTTCCTCTCATCAAAAGAGATGAATACCCGTCCTTTCCCATAAAAGGCACTGTGGAATTTCTCCACTCTGGGTGTGCACACCCACACCTCCATCCTCCAGCAAGGGTGCTCTCCAAACAGACCATGATCGCCTCCCCAGCCCGTGAGCCACAGTCTGTGCCTTTTAACACAGCCACGTGGTCTGACGTCTGGAGTCTCTGGCCCCCTTCCCCGATCACCACTTCACCAGGAAGGGAAAAAACAATAAAAGTGCGCACATTTGGACTGGGTGACAGAGCACAGAATCCTAGAGGTCTCCCTGTTCCCTCTCAGAGCATGTGCCCGTGTCTGATGTCAAGCAGTCACTGTGGCCATGTCTTATACAAGCAGCTTCCTGCTTGAGACACTCTTGGTTTTCTTTTGTGCTTGGTGGACACTTGCTCACTGTATTGGGAGTAGCAGTGAAATAAAAGCCTTGACTTGACCCCAGGTGTCATCTAGTGCTGAATGGGAAAGAGGCTATTTGGTGTAGTATGACCCCGCCACCAAATCTGGCCATCCCAGTTCAACCGGTTCCCCTTAATCCCCCACCAGAACAACTGACATCCACTCCCCAGGTTCCAGGTGCAAAGCTGGACCCACGGCCCATTGGTAGATTTGTATAAGGAATTGAAATCTCTATGCACAAACTTCAACAAAAGAGGCACCAGAAAACATAACCTCATTTGCAGTTTCACTTCCTTGGTTCTTCAGACATGTTCATGGTGATCTGTAGAACCATCCTTGAAAAGAGGGGGGTCCATAAAGACTGGAGGTGCCACGAGCCTGTCAGAGAACATGCCAAAGGGGCAAGCTGAGACACAGCTCAGTCGAAGCAAACCCCAGGTCTCAAGTGACCATGATTAAAAGGTCAGGCCCCACCCTCAGCTGGCAGTCATGCTAGTTGTACTTTGAGGGAAGTGGGGGAGAAAAAAAAGAAAAAAACGCAGTTTACAGTTAAGGTTCTAAAGCAGTAGATGGTGAGAAGGCACCTGGTTTGCAATGTTGGCACCATGCTGTTTGCGGTCCCGGCCGCCCGCCTTCTCCCGGCTTCTTAGACTTGTTAAACCCTGTCAAGCTCTGGCAGGAAGCTCTGAGGTCTAAACCACAAAGTCTCTGTACATTCAGGACTTCCTGTCAGAGCTCACAGAGGGTTGAGCTGCTCTTTTCTCTGAACCTGGGCTTCTATTGTTTTAACCCCCAAAGTTAATTGTTAAGAATAATGATGAATGAAAGCCCACCGCCTCCTGAAATTCTAACATGGAGTCTAGTCAAGTGACAGGCATCATGAGATCTACTAGGAAGAGAAAGGAAGGTCTTAGCATGGCCGCTTTTCTCCTTCCTCATTGCAGCCCTGTGCCATTACATCAGCCATCCTGCCCGAATAACTCCTAACCCATTCCCTTCCTGAAGCCCTCCCTGGCCTTTGCAGCCCTGCGTTCTGCCTTTTTCCCGCAATCTTGTGGCATACATATAATACAGTGCCTATAACTATTCAATCCCTACATCACTTATCCATTCAACAAACATTTATTGAACTTGTACTACATACCACGCTCTGTGCTAGGTGCTAGAAACACAGAGGCACACACATCTTTGCTTTCAAGGTGCTCAAGTTGCGGGAGGGGTAGACTAATTACAGGATAAATGTAACCATGTGAAAAGTATTGGTTAGAGGCCAATACGGGAGCCCAGAGGAAGGACTTGGAATCTGGATTGGTTGGCAGGACTAGGGGACCCAGAAGGCTTCCCGGAGGAGGTGGCATTTGAATTGAGTTGTAATAGATGAGTCAAAAAAACTGCTGAAGCAGAGGTGTAGAATTACCCCTGTAGAGGGAGCATGAACTTTGCTCCTGCTGACAATCTGTTGAGGTAAATATGTTATTCCTTTATCAACTACTATGTTTCATCAGTTTGAAAACACTATTGATTTTAAATGGCACCATTATTTACACACCATTTGAAAGAAAAAGCACTCTCAATTGCACTTTAACAAATGCTAAGATACAATCAATTTGTAGGTTCAACCCTATTCCTGAGGTGTTAAAATATGAAAAAAAATGTGTTTAGAACTAATGAAATGCATAGTTAAAAAGCCTCCTGAGGACTTTGGCCATTTCTCAGCATTGCCCCTACCACTTTACTGAAAATTTCACTGGCCAGTTGATTCAATGGGTGAGTACAGTCTTGATGAAAGAAAAAGAAACAACCACCATGGCATCTATTGGGTTGGCCAACAAGTCTGTTTGGGTTTTTCTCTAACACCTTACTGAAAAACCCAAACAAACCTGCTGGCCAACTCCAAACATATGTAAAATACACTTCCTGGCCTGCTGGAATCTCTGCCACGAGGCGGAAAACACTGGCCTTGCTTGAAATTTGTGCTGTGGTCACCACTGCTGATGTTGTGTAACCTCCCACTGACCTTGTCCCAGAGTGTGGACTTTCTGAGATGTGGTCAGGCCAGCTACAGAATAGCTTGTGAAGCCTGTGGAAAAAAAAAAAAAATGATGATTCAGTAGCTTAGGTTGGGGCCCAATCTTCTGTTGTTTTTAACAATAACAATTCTAAGGGGTTTTCAAGTAGGGAACCGCAGGTCTCCCGGTCCTGTGACTGGTCAAACCTGAGGACTTGATAGATAATACAGCACTGTAAGAAAAAACAATAACAGCCCTGTTAAATAATCCCCCGTAGGTAACATCTACTACAAGGAATGAAGCCTGGTTGAAAGACATATTTAGGTAATTGGAGACACTCTGGAGTGTCACATGAAGGAAAATTCCAGTCTTTTTAATAGATTCTCTGCTCTTCCTAAAAGCAGTCTGATGCCAGCAGCTGGGTCAGCCTAGCTCACGGGGACCTTGGCTGTGGACTGGCAATTTCATCTCAGTCTTTCTTATAACGTCTCTAGCATGGAACTCACCTGTGCTGGCTGGGCTGCAGCCACACGGTTCCTCAAGCTCACCGACGTGTCCCCCACCGCAGGGCCATTGCACATGCTGACCCCACTGTCCACACTCCTCACCTGGATTTTCATCTAGCCACTCTTCTCTCTGGACTCAGATTGAGGGTCACGAAAGAGACCTTTCCTGAACTCTGCTGTGACTTGAGGCTGGTGAGACTGTTTCATCTCTATGTCTCACTCTGTGGCCCCCCAGGTCAAAGGAGGAGGAGGCCCACAGGTATTGCAGCCGAAAGGTTCTGACTCTTTCTCATTGGCTTTGCGAGCTTGAGCTATTTACTCAGCCTCTTTGAATATTGGTTTCTTTATCTCTAAAATGGAGATAACACCTCATGGGGTTGAAATGAGGATTAACTAGAAGTAACATGCGTAAATGTGACTGGTATGTCCTGTGTACAGAAGAAATCTAATAACCGTGAGCTTTCTTTCTGGCTTGATATCTGAGAATAGATACGCTGGATAGCAGATATAAATGGCCCAGTTATTGGAAAAAGACACAGCCCATTTTGAATTAATAAATAAGCACTCTGTAAGGTGACTTGGGTTTCCCTGGTGACTCAGTGGTAAAGAATCTGCCTGCCCATACAGGAGATGCAGGACACATGGATTTGATCTCTGGGTTGGGAAGGTCCTCTGAAGAAGGAAATGGCAACCCACTCTAGTATTCTTGCCTGGGAAATCCCATGAGTGAGGAGCCTGACGGGCTGTGGTCCATGGGGTCACAAAGAGACTGAACAACAATAAAGTGACTTCGTGTGCGGTGAGTTTGATTCACCTGAGTGAGTAGCTTAATATCTGGTCACGCAGGACAAACAGATAAAATTCTATCCCAGACAATTAAAAGTGGAAGAACATGATCTCTGAGACTGCCCCACAAAGCCAAGTTTGAGCCACCAGCCACCTGCCACCTTGCTGGGCGCCCTGATGCAGGGCCACCCTGATGACACATCTGGACACCACTTCACAGATGGTTTAAAACCACAAAAGGTGGTTTGTTCACAGCAACACAGAGCAGGGGAGAGGGAGGCAGGGGAGGTCGTGATGTTTCTGATAGCCTACCTCTGATAAGGTCTGAGATCTACCTAGGGGTCAGAGCTGGCACCAGGAAGGGGCTTACAGCAAATGCTGGCAGAGGGCAAACAATTTCATGAATTTTATCGAACAATCAAGCAGTCCCAGAGGTCCCAAATGAACTGTGACAGCAGAACCCAGCCAATGGACTGGGGAGGTAAAATCTGGATTGTAGCCTGCATGCATGCTAAGTCGTGTCCGACCCTTTGTGACCCTATGGCCGATAGCCCACAAGGTTCCTCTGTCCATGAAATTCTCCAGGCAAAAATACTGGAGGGGGTTACCATGTTCTTCTCCAGGGAATCTTCCTGACCCAGGGATTGAACCCTTGTCTCTTCCATCTCCTGAATTGGTAAGTGGGTTCTTTACCACTAGCGCCACCTGAGAGCTGATTTCAAGCTGAGAACAGGGAAGGAGTGATGGTAAGACTGGGCAGTTTCTAGTTAAGGGTAGCAGCTTAACTCATGTGTTAGCCTTTACTCTCTTCTGAAACCCAACAAAAATAACATTAAGCTTAAAAAAAGAAAAGACACCAACCACAAGGACAAAGAGAACAGAGGAAGAAAACGTAGCATAATTAAAAACAGAGAGATCAAAGACAACATTTCTGATGATTGTTGCCACGAGGCTCTTCCCCCACCTAGTTTGCAGAAATCAGATAGAGTATTCATGATATTTTCAGGCAGAATACTGGGAGAGATTCATCATATCAAAAAGAATCTTATCAAATAACCTCACCGAAAAAGATCTAATGACACTGACACCCAGAGTTTCCCAATAAAACCACCCAGCTAAGTGGACCCGGAGTAAAGTCTGTGGTCATTAAGCACCTTCTACTCAGAGAGATTGTGGTCTTTACTCTTCCTTCATCTCCAAATATAGTCACACCAGGGATTAGGGTTTCAACATGTAAATTTTGGTGGATATAATTAGTCCATAACAATGCTGAAGTGCTGTCTAATGTGCCTAAGGGCCAGAAGGCTCTATGTGTCCTATGGAGAAAGACCCATGTGTTACATAAGCTTCACTATAGCATGAGTTATGGTGCTGTTGGCCATGAGTTCAGCACTAATGTGGCAGCCATGTATTCTAAATTAGGTGTCTTTGAGCAGAGACACACATAAAACAAAGTTCTGTATTGATCACTGGATAAAAATGTTGTGACCAGAGGCTCACAGGAACCCAACCTTGTATTTCCCCTGGGAGCAAAGGTTCAGGATTTGCCAAGTCAGTGTTCGTAGTGGCTTTATAGAACACAACCACTGTGAATAATAGTTGACTGCATATATGTTTCTTTTTTTCCTCTTGCACTGCCTTCAGATTCACTCCCCTCACTCTCTCTGCCATCACCAGACTGACAGGACTATTGCCCATGATCACTGTGGTGATAAGGCACCCCAGGCAGGGCCAGGAGAGCATAAATGGTTTACAAATTCCCCTGACCTACCCTTTTCTCCCCCAGGTTGTGGACATATATCCCATTGGGTCCCCTTGCTCACACTCCTGTTCACAAAGAGCCTTTGGTCTTCTCAGAGGGTTCTGTTTTATGTGAGTTTTTCATATCCATGTTTTTTTCCCTCCAATAGTTCTATAGTTTGCCAAGAGTTAATTTTGGAGGACAGGACCATCAGCCGAAGCTGGTTCATTGGCTTGTCAGAAACACAATCAGGGAGGATATTAGTAACATGATGTAAGAACAACCAAGTGGAAATATCAAATATGAAAAACACAGTAGTTGAAACAGAAGACATAATAGTTGGGATAAGTAGCAAGATAGATACAGTGAAAGAATGAATTAAGAAGCTGTCAAGTAATCCTGAAGACTTATTCCAGAAGGCAGGGGAAAATAAAGAGATTTTAAAAAAGAAGAGAAATATTTAAGAGATATGAGGGATAAAACAACAACAGTCAGATAAAAAGGATCTCACAAGAGGAAAAAAAACAAAGGGGAGAAAATGAAGGCTATGATATGGAGGCAAACAGAAGACATAGAAACCCTCCAAATTAGATGCGTTACTCTGAATTAGAATCAGTGAAGACTAAGAGAAAACTCTGAAATGTTTTCAGAGAGAGAAAGCAGCACACATACAAAAAACAAGCATCGGATTTACTTTATACCTCTCAGTAGCAACAGGATGCAAGAAGATAAAAAAGCAATGCTATTTTTAAAATATTGTACATAGAATTTTATATTCAGCCAAACTGACACTGAAATGTGAGGATGTAAGAAAAACTATTCTGGATATAATAAATATATTTTCTGACATACAAAACCCCAGAAACTATGCTATACATAGACTCATTTTGAAAAACCATTAGAGGAAATATTCAAAAAAGAGGAAATAAACCCAGCAGATACTGTGGAGAAATGTGGAGTTAGGGTGATCAAAGAACCTAGCAAAACTGTTGAGCGAAAAAAAAAAAAAACAAACCAATATGAGGGTTAAAGATAAAAAGCAAAGGAAAAACTATGTTCATAAGAATCCAGAACTAAAATCTGATCTGGGCTACATTAGTTTAGTGTGTGTGTGTGTGTGTTGTTTCCTCTGTTGTAGTGTGTACTGTGGGTGAGATGGGGGAGCAGAGTCCAAATACGTGAGAGAGCATGTAAATTGCCTTCCTTGTCAGAGAGAGGAAATAGACATTGACATTCAATGAGTCAGGAAGAATAAACAAACAAATATGTATCTTAAGGTAAGGACAACCTCTGTACGAACAAAAATTAAACATATTCTTTTAAGCCAGCAGAAGAAAATCACATCCACTCAATAAACAGTCAAGAAGGTTAAAACAGAAAAAATATATATATCAGGTATGGAAACTAGAAAATAAGAAGCAGAAACAAGTCCTAATATAGAGATTATAATAAATGTACATGAATTAAGATGAATTAATCAAAAGACATCAAATGTCAAATTGGACATTTTAAAAGATCCAACAATATATTATCTACAGAGGAGACATTTACAACAAAAGAATATAGAAAGGCTGAATATAAAAAGATATCAAGCAAAAATAAATAAATAAACAGATATCAATCTGAAAAGATGAGACTGCTGCTGCTGCTGCTAGGTCGCTTCAGTTGTGTCTGACTCTGTGCGACCCCATAGACCGCAGCCCACCAGGCTACCCTGAACCTGGGATTCTCCAGGCAAGAACACTGGAGTGAGTTGCCATTTCCTTCTCCAATGCATGAAAGTGAAAAGTGAAAGTGAAGTTGCTCAGTCGTGTCTGACTCTTAGTGACCCCATGGACTGCAGCCTACCAGGCTCCTCCGTCCATGGGATTTTCCAGGCAATAGTACTGGAGTGGGTTGCCATTGCCTTCTCCGAAAGATGAGACAGGAGTCTTAAAACTTGATGAAAGAAAATTCAGGGGACAAGGAAATCATATACTGGTAGAAAGAACAGTAGAGCAAATACATATGAACATAAGAATATTACCTCAAAAAACATAAAAGACAGGGGCTTTCCTGGTGGTCTGGTGATTAAGACTTCACACTTCCAATATAGGGGCATGGGTTTAATCCCTGGTTGGTGAACTAAGATCCTACATGCTATGTGGGGGGTTACCAATATAAATGTCTGTGTGTGTGTGTATATATACACACAAACATACATATATATATTTATATATAATGAAAACTGATAGAACTTGATAAGAAATACCCAAATTAATAATTTTGGTTGGAAATTTTAACATAAAAAATCATAGAGGAGAAAGCTGAGTCTTCAGAAATGAATAAGTTAAACAGAAAAAAAAAAGCAGTGATACAGATAATCAGAATGTTTCAATCGAAAAGTTCATTTCATCTATACCCAACAGAATACATATTCTTTTTGAGTATAGATAAAAGAGTTTTAAAAAATTAATCACATACTAGGCCACAAAGGAAATTACTAGGAAGTCTAAAGAATGAGTGTTATTCAGATTACATTTTTCAATCATAATGAATTAAATTGAAAAATATTTTTTAAGAGATAGTGAAAAGAAATTTATGTCAGATTATCAGAAAACATTACTTTTCTAGACATACATTATTTCTAGAAAAATAGAAGATATATTGTTAAGTAATTCTTGGGTTAATACTAAAATCACCAAGGAAGTAAATATGTAAAACCAAATGATAACGAAACTACTACATGTTAAAATTTGAAGACCGCATTTACAGCAGTACTGAGAGACAAATATGTAGTTTTAAATAGATTTATCAAGATATGATACAGGTGGAAAGCAAACAAAGGATAGTAGACAGGAGGATGAGAAAAGAATAAGCAAAGAAACAGAAAGAATAATAATAAAGATGGAATAGAAATCAAAGAAATAGGGCTTCCCTGGTGATCCAATGGTTAAGAATCTGCTTTGCAATGTAGGGAACACTGGTTTGATCCCTGGTTTGGGAAGATCTTACATGCCACGTGTGCATGTGCCACATGGCACATGTGCCACAACTACTGAGCCCTCACGCCCTGGAGCCCATGCTCCACAACAAGAGACGCCACCTCAGTGAGAAGCCCACACACTGCAAGTAGAGAGTATCTCCCACTCACCACGGCTAGAGGAATTCTGAGCACAGCAACGAAGACGCAGTGTAGCCATAAACAAATGACAGTTAAAAATAAATGTCTTAAAAGAATCAATGAGATAGCAAGTCACAACAGCAAAACTAGAGAATATTAATAAAAAATAAACTGGTGTTTTAGAAAGACTAACAAGACAGCCCTGTGGTGAGACCATTTAGGGAAAAAAAGAGAGCTAGAAGATTGAAATTAAAAAAAAAATACAGAATGTAAGTGAGGGAAAAACTACAGATACAGCAGAAATTTACAAATTAATAGAGTATTATGAATAACTATATACTAATATTTTTAAGGCTAAGGAAATCTGTTACATTTCTTGAAAAATATAAAAAGCAAAATTGGCACAAGAGGCACAAAATTAGAATAAACTATAAAGTGTTTAAAAAATGGATATATTAGCACTCTCCCTTTAAAAAAATTTCCAGTATATTTTACAGGTGACATTTAGGAAATGTCCATGGAATGTTAATTTCTATCTTATACAAGTAATTTCAGAAATTGGAGAAAGAATGAAAACTACCTAGTTCAATTTATGAGGTTAATATAATACTGATTCTAAAACTGAAATAAGAGTAATATAAAAAAGAAAGTATGAGTTCATTTCACTTACAAATGGAGATTTTTTTAAGATCTTAGATAAAATATTAACAAACAAAGCCATCATTATATTTTTTAAAATACATCATGATCAAATAGAGTTTATCCAAGAAATGCAGGGAAATATAAACTTAAAAATAATGTGGTCTTTCTTGATGGTTCAGTGGTAAAGAGTCTGCCTGCCAAGCAAGAGACCTGGGTTTGTTCCCTGCCTGAGTCAGAGAAGATCCTCTGGAGAAGGAAATGATTCTGCCTGCCAAGCAAGAGACCTGGGTTTGTTCCTTGAGTCAGGGAAGATCCTCTGGAGAAGGAACCCACTCCGGGATTCTTGCCTGAAAAATCCCATGGACAGAGGAGCCTGGTGGGCAACAGTCCATGGGGTTGCAAAGAATTCAACTTGACTTAGTGACTAAACAGCAGCAGCAGCATCAATAAAATTACAAAATAGCTGAAAGGAGAAAAATCATAATTATATGATTAGCATATAAAAAAGTGGAAAACAATAACATTTGACTAAAAGCTTTAGCACAGGAGGAAATAGAAGATATAGCCATGGTCACTAATTGGCTCCCCTTGGATTGATGAAAGTTGACCTGGATGCATGGTTACCAAAGTAAAGACTACATTTCCCATCCACCCTTGCTACTAGATGTAGACAAATATTTAGGCTCTCTCTAAAGGGATGTGCTCTGAGCCATCTGGCAGTGCAGAGTCAAATCAAGAATTCATACAGCATTTGACCTGACAAATCTATCTTTGGGTGTATACATCTTAGAGAAATACCTGCACAAGCCCATATCTATTCTTATAAAGAATTATAGGTAATCTAGATGGTGACCAAGAGAATGGGTAAGCTATTATAGAATTCTTGTGCTTGTATAGGGTTCTATGCAATTAGAAGCAAAACACTGATGAGTACACAGCAGTAAGGAGACATCTTAAAAATAATAGAGCTAATAAATTAGTGTTTGCCAGGGAAAGTGATTATAAAGGGATAGATGAGACAGTTCTTCACGGTGAAGGAGTAGTTCAGTATTTATAGATTCATTGCATAAGTCTGTTGGAGAAGTAAATGGCAACCCACTCCAGTATTCTTGCCTGGAGAATCCTGTGGACAGAGGAGCCTGGTGGGCTGCTGTCCATGGGGTCGCACAGAGTCGGACATGACTGAAGTGACTTAGCATGCGTGCATGCATAAATCTGTACATGGACCTAATTGCATAGAGCTACACACACGCACACACACCCCCAGAATTCATGTGAAAACCAAATAAAATCAGTGATTTAGTCAATAGGATCGTAGCAATATGTATTTCCTAGTTTTGAAATTGTAATATTGTTATACTATAAGATGTGACCATTGGATGACATCTGGGTGAAGGATTTACTGGACTCTAGATAAAATTTTTGCAACTTCCTATGAATCTATAATTATTTAACCATAAAAAGAAAAAAAACTAGAAAGAAAGTTGGGTGGATAAGTCTATCGACTATTCCAGAACAATGAGACACTTTTGCAATAAATTATAAGACTAAAGGAAAGACCAAAGGCAAGCCAGGAAAAGCCATCCATATAAATACTATGCAATCAGAGTCCAGAAGCAATTGCAGAACCAGGGGCAAAGATGTCAGAGATGTCATTAGATCTTTGCTCTCCTGCTGTAATTTCATTTCCTGATCAAGAATATTTTAATATACTTGTGTAGCAGAAGGTTGGTGTTTGGCTCATAGGGTATAAGACTGTGGAGAGCTTGGTGCTCAGGCATTAATGCTCTGCTCTCTTTAATACAGCAGTGAATAAATCCTAATCTTAAAAAAAAAAGTTATAAGAAGCTTCCCTAGTGGCTCAGTGGTAAAGAATCCACCTGCCAACGTAGGCGACACGGGTTCGATCCCTGGTCCAGAAAGATCCCGTATGCTGTGAGGCAACTAGGCCGGTGCACCACAGCTATTGGACCTGTGCTCTAGAACCTGGGAGCCGCAGCGCCTGGGCCCACATGCCCTAGAGCCCGCAACAGGATTCGCCACTGCAACGAGAAGCCCACACATCGCAACTAGAGAGTAGTTGCAGTGCGCTCTTCACAACTAGAGAAAAGCCTGTATGGCAACAAAGACCCAGCACAGCCAAAAATAAATAAATAAACAAAACTATAAAACCAAGCTTTAAAAAAGCTACAAAATACCAGTGCTGCTTAAGAGGCAGTCTTATTTCCATGTCCTCTAAGAAAAGGCCAAACACTTTACTGCCACGTTTTAAAGCGCCTCCCAACCTCACTTCAGCCTGCCTCTCAAGTAGCTTCTCACACTTATCTAAATTCTAGGCACGTGAACTTTCTTCAGTTCTTTTCAATATATTTAAACTCTCACATCTGCTGCTGCTGCTGCTGCTAAGTCACTTCAGTTGTGGCCTTTGCATATACCAGTCTTGCTTGCTTACTTGCCTAATTTCTATTTGTCCTTCAAGTTCCAGACTAAATATCACTCTTCTTGCCTCAAACCCCAGTCATGTTCCCTAATAGGCTAGAGTACTAGGCCCCCATCCTGAATTCCTCACAGGACCATGACCATCCCCTTCCACAACTTTCCAAACATTTTAGACAGTCACTTGCTTACTGCTGTCTTTTGTGCTAGACTGTGTGTCCTGGGTCTCTCTTGTTTGCCTCGAAGTCACAGTATGGTGCTTGAAACATACTAGGTGCTCAATAAATATTTTAAGCAAATTCATCCATTTAATCATTAAAATATATTTGCATAGGCATAACTGGTTCAGAGGGTTTCCCAAGTGGCTCGTTGGTAAATAATATGCTTACAATGCAGGAGATGTGGGTTCGATCTCAGGGTTGGGAAGACCCCTGGAGGACATAGCAACCCACTCCAGCATTCTTGCCTGGGAAATTCCATGGACAGAGGAGCTGGTGGGCTACAGTCCATGGGGTCACAAAGAGTCAGGTTTGACTGAGTGACTAAACGACAAAAACAAAGCAGAGGCGTCAGAGGCCTGCCTCAGGAACCACATCGCCTGACCAGAAGTACAGTGTAGTCAATGTGTAGGTTTTTCTCACAAGAACAGGATGTGCCTGATCAGGCTTCATCTGAGAACTAGGACAGTGCTGTGTCCACAGATAAGGCGATGACCAGGACCACCTGTGAGACGTGGGCAGGTGGCAGCCAGGGAAGAACCCAGAGACCTGAGGCAAGTTCCCCGCCCATGCTACCTGGTCCCCAGGTGGAGTGAGCTTAAGGAAACAGGGAAGCGACCCTGAGGGACGGGATGGGGAGGGAGGTGAGAGGGGGGTTCAGGATGGGGAACACATGTATACCCAAGGCTGATTCACGTCAATGTATGGCAAAACCCACTACAATATTGTAAAGTAATTAGCCTCCAATTAAAATATATAAATTAAAAAAAGAAAATGGGGAAGCAATTTCCAGTGTGGATATTTATATCTTTTCCACCTCTGCAATTAGCAGACTGAAAGTTGACCCTCAGAAGACTTTGGAAGAAGGCAGGTGGTCTGAAGAGGTGGGTTTCCTGCCAGAGAGCTGCCCACAGAGACCCTAGCTGCTTCCTTTTTCTCTGTTTCAAAGTCAGACCATTGAGACTGACTTTATGAGACACTGCTGGGGTGAAACTGGCTACATGTGCCTTAAGAGTGCTGACATTAGCTGTAGCCTGATGACAGCAGAACAGCTCACCCCAAGTGAAAATGCTGAATAACCTGTGTGTGAATGAATGGGTCCCACGTCACTGTTTACCAGGGAAGGCAAACCCTGACGGGAAAAGCAAGGTAATCGTAACCTAGATTGGTCACACTGGTCATCAACACCTGCTCTTAGAGAACTGATAAAAAGACCCAGCATGACTGTTGGTTATACACAGAAACATATTTCCCTAAGAATGTAAGGGGGAAAAGTAGCAGAAATTTCTGTTCTAGGAGCAGGCCTGTCATCAGTGTATCCTACTGCTCGCTTCCCAGGGTAGGGTCTTCTGTGAAGCTGTGAGAAGGTAAAGTCCCTTCTATGCTTCAGAGACCCATGTCTCAGGGCCAGGCCAGGAGTGCTCAATGGTATGATGTCTAAGGGACCAGGAAGCCCCCTGCTCCCCCATCCCCTTGATGGCTCCCATCCCACTGGTTGATAACTGAAATCCCATGTGAAAGCTTCAAGTTTTTCAGTGTGGAGCAGGAACAACCTGAGGACTCAGAGCTATGTGTGAGACCATCAGACTGACCAATGATATTAGGATGAGCATCCTAATTTTATAGTGATTAGGGAGCTATGTCAGTTTCCTCACTGACATTCTTTTAGTCAGGCAGGTATTCCAGGTTCTAAGATACCTTTTTTTTTTCTTCACATATTCTCTGCATTGGAAAGCAGACTGGGCCTGTGCACATTTTATTTTTCCTGTGCATGGAGAAGTTCCCTCACCTCTGGCTTAAGGGTTTAAGCCCTACTAGAATGCAAGTCCTCCCAGAAAAGTGCATAAAGAGAATTTTTGTGTGGAAAGAAGGGCACGTTGGCACTGTGCCGAAGGTATAGAAAGGGTAGAATGAGGTTGGGGGGCTGAGGGTGTAGTTTAGGGGCATGAGAATAATGTGGGGAGGGGATTGGGGCAAGCTTTGCCACCTCAGAATCCGACCTGAGCCCTCCCTGCTCAGAGTACATCAGGCCTTGGAGCCCCAGAGCAGAGGGGCTGCTCCTGGCAGGCAGGGCAGCAGGCCCAGAATTTTCCTGAGCAGTTGTCAGGCCCATGGAGCCACCTCTCACCCCATGGGTAGCCTTCAAGAGCTGCTTGGAAGGTGAAAGAGAAAGCTGTCCTCTTCTAAGGAGGAAAGTCCCCTGTTCTAAGGGAGAGAGTGTTTCCACTACCCAGAGCCCAGGGGAGAATCCTTAGGGAAGAGGCAAGAGGAATCTTGCTCAGTGGAAGCCATCTCAGGGGGGCTCTCCTCAGGGAGATTCCTCAGGGGAGCATCCCTCAGGGGGAGTCTCCTCAGTCATCATGCTTTTCTGGGGTGGGCAGTTCTGTGGGGAGGTGCCCAGGGGAGCACTTCTCAGGGGTAGCAGTCCTGAGGGGACACTCTCCTCAGGGACAGCTCTCCTCAGGGAGAACTTGTTTTCTCTTCTACCCTTCCTGTCAGGTGGATTCTAGCCATCTCCCAGAGCCAGATCTGTTTCTGCTTCCTCACAGGACAGGATCACATACCATTATTTACACCCTCATGGAATTTCAGTCACACATGCACAACAGTGCTTCCCCTCAGCTGGCCATGAGCCATTTATGGAGAAAGTTGGCGCCCTCTAGGAATCCCAGCAGGTGTGTGAAGAACAGGGCAAGGGCTGCATGACAGCCTTTCTCTTTCTGCCTCAAACCATACTCTGCTGGTCCCTTCCTGGAGTGTAGCATTCTTTTAGGGCTCCTGGAGAGACTGGGGACAGATAATCAACTCTCTCTTCTGTCTGCTGCCCTGGGATGAGGAAGCAGCTGGCCTGGAACTCTGCACAATGAACTGTTATAACTTCAGCCCAGTGACCTGAACCCTCAGGCTGTCAGGACCTCTCAAGAGCACCCACCATAAGAGTGTGTGATACCTCACACCAGCCAGAACGGCCATCATCAAAAAATCCACAAACAGTAAATGCTGGAGAGGGTGTGGAGAGAAGGGAACCCTCCTACACTGTTGGTGGGAATGTAAACTGGTACAGCCACTGTGGAGAACGGTATGAAGGTTCCTTAAAAACTAAAAATAGAGCTACCATATGACTCTGAAATCCCACTCTTGGGCATATTTCCGGAGAAAAACATGATCCAAAAGGATACATGCACTCCAATGTTCTTTGCACACTGTTTACAATAGCCAAGGCATGGAAGCAACATAAACGTCCATTGACAGAAGAATGAATAAAGAAGATGTGGTACATATATACAATGAACTCAGCCATTAAAAGAATGAAATAATACCAGTTGCAGCAAATGGTTGGACCTAGAGATTGTCATACTGAGTGAAGTAAGTCAGATAGAGAAGGAGAAATATTGTATGACATCCTTTATATGTGGAATCTGAAAAGATTCAAATTGAATCTGAAAAGATACAAATGAACTTACAAAACAGTAAGAGACTCAGACCTAGAGAATAAATTTAGACAGACTCAGACCTGTCATTCTCACAGACCTAGAGAATGAACTTATGGCTGCTAGGGGGAAGGACAGGAAGGAAGGGATAGTTAGAGAGTTTGGGATGGTCATGTACACACTGCTATATTTAAAATGGATAACCAACAAGGACCTACCATATAGCACATGGAACTCTACTCAATTTATGTGGAAGCCTATCTGGGAGGGGAGTTTGGGGGAGACTGTATGGCTGAGTTCTTCTGCTGTTCACCTGAAACCCTTATATCACAACATTGTTGACCAGCTATACCCCAATACAAAATTAAAAGTTAAAAAAAAAAAGGAATTTGTGATACAGCATAGGTATGGAGGGACAGCCCGATGACATCCTAAGGATGAACAGACCTTGTGCAGTGGGGAAGGAGGGCAACATGAGGCAATTCTGAATTTTCACTGGCATTAATGAGCATATAAAATTGCTTGAAACATTCAGGAAATGCTCAGGACCCTTCTGAAGCTACTGTGCCTCCTTTCTCTTCAACTTTATTTTTTGTTTGCTAGTTTGGTTTTCAGTTCAGAGAACTGGGAAATTGTAAGATGTGCTTTTCATTTTGCCTTTCATTCAGTCATCCATTTCTTCAGTAATTTTCTATATGAACATCTATCAGGCCAGGTACTATATTAGGCACTGGGACTAGAAGGATGAAAAATATTATATTGTGGTTTTCTCAGGATATATGCCCAGTAGAGAGATTGCTGAGCCAGATGATAGTTTTATTCCTAGTTTTTAAGGACTCTCCATACTGTTCTCCATAGTGGCTGAGTCAATTTACATTCCCAAAGGAGGGTTTCCTTTTCTCCACATCCTCTTCAGCATTTATTGTTTATAGATTTTTTTTTGATGATGGCCATTCAGATTGGTATGAGGTGATACCTCATTGTAGTTTTGATGGCCATTGACAGATGAATGGATAAAGAAAATGTGGTACATATATACAATGGAATGCTGTTGTTGTTGTCTAACTGCAAACTTGTGTCTCCTTATGACCCCATGAACTGTAGCCCATCAGGCTCCTCTGTCCATGGGATTTCCCAGGCAAGGATACGGGAGTGGGTTGCCATTTCCTTCTCCAGGGGATCTTGCTGACCCAGGGATCAAACCTATGTCTTCTGCATTGCAGGTGGATTCTTTACCATTGAGCCACCTGGGAAGCCCACAATGGAGTATTACTCAGCCATAAAAAGGAATGAATTTGAGGCAGCTGTAGTGAGGTAGATGAATCTAGAGCTGTTATACAGAGTGAAGTAAGTCAAAAAGAGAGAAACAAATATCATATATTAACACATCTATGTGGAATCTAGGGACTTCCCCAGTGACTCAGCTGTAAAGAATCCACCTGCAATATGGTAGCCACAGATGTGGGTTCAGTCCCTGGGTGGAGAAGATCCCCTGGAGGAGGGCATGACAACCCACTCCAGTATTCTTGCCTGTGGAATCTCATGGACAGAGGAGCCTGGAGGGCTATACAGTCCATGGGGTCACAAAGAGTCAGACACGACTGAAGCAACTTAGCACACATGCATGCGTGGAATCTAGAAAATTAGATGAACCTATTTGCAGGGAAGGAATAAAGATGCAGACGAAGATGCAGAGAATGGACTTGTGGACACAGTGAGGGAAGAAGAAGTTGGGGCAAATTGCGAAAGTAGCGTTGACAGATATACACTATCATGTGTAAATAGCTAGCTAGTAGGAAGCTGCTGTAAAACACACGGAGCCCAGCCTGGTGCTCTGTGATAACCTAGAGGGGTGGGATGGGGGGACGGGAGGGAGGCTCAAGAGGGAGGGGATATATATGTAATTATGACTCATTCTCATTGTTGTAAAACAGAAACCAGCACAACATTATTAAGCAATTTTCCTCCAATTAAAAATAAATTGTAAAACAGTTTAAAAAGATATTATAGCTGGCCTAGAAAACTCACCATCCAGTTGAGGTGCACACACCTTTATTTCCCAAGTTTCATCAGCCCTGGGAATAAACAAGAGTGGAATGACAGTACAGTGGAATTTGACTTGGGTCACTGGCAGGCAATTGTTGAATATCAAGCCGCACTTTGCCTCCAGGAGGCAAGCCCCCCTGGAGCTACAGTTGTCCCCTGCCTTGCCTCCTTTGTTGCCTCCGGTTTTCCCCCACCTCCACGTCCCAGACAGAGCCCTGCCACCCTGCTCCTGCCTCTGCATGGGGAACTTCGGGTGAGCTCTTTAACTAGTTTCTGTTGAACCTTTCTGCTGTGTCTTTCAAGATTTCCAGGCTCTCAGATAAAGCCCAGTAGCTCAGATATCTCTTTTTATCTGAGCAGTCACACTTCCATGGTATCTCAAACACAGCATCTACAATTTTTCTGAATCATCTAGTTATCTCACCTGAAGCAATTTCTGTCAAAATACACATGCTATCAGACCTTTTCCTGTTTTGCAAGCAAGTTGAGAGCAAGAAAGCGCTGACTGGGGTAGAAGAGGAGGGGAGATTCCTGGGGGTTGTGGGACCGACAGGTGAGCAGGAGAGACAAGGTCAGGTGTCTTCACTTCAAACCCTCCCGGGGCCAGCCCTGCGGGACTGCAGCAGACAAATAAGGGCCCGTGGCATCCACACCTTTTTAGGCCACAGGGAGTGCCTTTAGATCAAACCAAACTTATTTCACCTTTAAAAAAAAAAAAGGAATCATTTGAAGACATAATGTGCTCAGTTGTTCAGTCATGTCCAACTCTTTGCAACCCTTTGAAGTGAAGCCCACTGGGCTTCTCTGTCCATGGGATTTCCCAAACAAGAACACTGGAGTAGGTAGCCATTTCCTCCTCCAGGTGATCTTCCCAACCCAGAGATCAAACCTGCATCTATTACACTGGCAGGAGGGTTCTTTACTGCTGAGCCACCAGGGACCCCAAAGGCATAATATGTACCATCAAACATCAGAACACGACATTTTCTCCGCTAGATTAGTTTCACAGTCCCTCCATCCATTAAACAAGTATTTGTTGATCTACTCTGTACAAGGACTGAGGAAGGTATGAGAAAACAGCTCATTCTCTCAAAATGTTTAATTTCTAGCCAGGGAGGTAATTGGAAGGATGGGGTTTTCTTTTCTTCCTCATCCCCACCCCTTCCCAGAAAATAAACCTCTCAAGGCTACAGTGATAAATGAGATTGTTCTGTTGTTATGAAATCCACATCTTGGAAAGAGACAGTCTTTTCACATGATAGATACAGGAGATACTCAGGTAAGAGTTTAACTTTTGCCTCCTGAGAGATCTGGGGCTTCCCCGGGGGCTCAGACAGTAAAGAATCCACCTGCAATTCAGGAGACCGGGGTTCGATCCCTGGGTCAGGAAGATTGTCTTCCTCTTCTCGGGCTCCAAAATCACTGTGGACGGTGACTGCAGCCATGAAATCAGAAGACAATTGCTTCTTGGCAGGCAAGCAATGACAAACCCAGACAGTGTGTTGAAGAGCAGAGACATTACGCTGCCAACAAAGATCTGTATACCCAAGGCTATGGTCTTCGCAGTGGTCACCTACGGTTGTGAGAGCTAGACTGTAAAGAAGGCAGAATGCTGAAGAATCGATGCCTGTGGGGCTAGAGAAGACTTCTGAAAGTCCCTTGGACAGCAAGGAGATCAAACCAGTCAATCTTCAGGGAGATCAACCCTGATTATTCACTGGAAGGACTGATGCTGAAGCTGAAGCGCCAGTATTTTGGTCATCTGATGCGAACAGACCACTCATTGGAAAAGTCCTGATCCTGGGAAAGATTGAGGGCAGAAGGAGAAGGGAGCATCAGAGGATGAGATGGCTGGATGGCATCACCAATGCAATAAACATGAACTTGGGCAAACTCCAGGAGATGGTGAGGGACAGGAAGGCCTGGCGTGCTGCAGTCCATGGGGTTACAAGTAGTAGGACATGGTTGGGTGACAGAACAACAATAACCCACTCCAGTATTCTTGCCTGGAGGATTCCATGGACAGAAGATCCTGGTGGGTTGTAGTCCATGGGGTCACGAAGAGTCGGACATGACTGAGTGACTAACACACACACTCTGAGAGATCTTACATTAATTTTAAATATTCCGTCTGATGGTCAGCCATCATGAGGGCTCCTTCCTCAACTTTCTTCTAGCATTCGATGTTCCCCTTCTCCCCCATCCAAGAGCAGAAGGAGATGAAACAGAGAGTAAGTCATCTGGAAGCTTAGACACAGGAAGAAGTGGGACCTGAGGGTGTGCGCCATGGAGGGAAAGGGTTAAAATAACTGCCTGGGAGGGGAAAAGTGGGCAGCAGCAGGAAGGTCTGGGGAATGGACCCTACCACACAGAGCAGTCGCTCTATGTGGACCCCAAGTTTTGAACAGGGAGATCTGTGCCCATGAGCCAAAGAACAAATTAAAAGATGAAGTAAACTAACCACTGGGGCCATGAATTCTTTAGATGACAAGGCAGGAGGCAGAAATAAAGAGCTGGTTTTACATTCCCTATGAGTCCATGGTGTGTCTGACTCCATGATACCTGGATTAGGTCACCTTTCCCATCCCCACCCACCTCCCACCCTTCCTTCACCAGCACACTCCTGGACCACAGAAGGTGGGGAAGTGAAGATGACCACTCCTGGAACTGACTGACGAACAGCTGAGAGATCATTCTTGTTTGGCTTTACCACCTTCCATGGCAGGCATGGAGGGATGGTGCCAGGTTACGGACATACACACGAATATTAAGTAGAACTCACAAAGTGCTTTGTGAGCCCAGAGAAGAGAGATGTTAATTCCTTTGGCTGTGATGAAAGGAAGGCTTGATGGAGGAAGCAGCATGAAAAGGGAGCTTTAAAGGACAACTATAATCTAGGTCTGCAGAGACAGAAGGGGAGGAAATTCCAAGCAGAGGGAGCAAAGGTGAAATGGGAATGGAAATGAGACGCATAGTCTTTATTTATCAGGGGTGTCATGGGATATCATGTGGAAAATCATTGTGATTATTTATCTCCATGATGCTGACCTCTTTGCATCTTTGTAATAATAACCTTGGCAGGAACTTACATAAAATCCCAACTAGAACTGAATATTCATTTCTTACTTTTAACTAAGCCACAGATCAAACCAAACTTGAACACACACACACACACACACACACACACACATCACTGTACTCCTAAATTTGAACCAGACAATAGAATTCTGCATAATTTAAAAAGTCATTGAATAGTAATTGTTCACAAGAAAGGTTTTAAGTTCTAAATTATATTTCCCTTCTAAATATAATATCACATTTATTTTGGTACTCTGAGTTTGTAAGCCTTCTCTTTATTAGCCCACAGAATTCAATGAGGTGGGACCATATGTAATGATATTGATTTCTGCATGTAGCTTGCAGAATCAGTCTTCATAATTAAACCTCTTTACTTTGCTATATCCACAGGCTATCAGTCAGAGTCCTTAATTGAAAACACCATCACCTGCTTAGCTAGTTTAAGCAAAAAGGGAATTTATTATAGGCTGTTGGGTATCACACAGACTGAGAGGGCCAGTTGGGCTTAGAAGCTGCACATCCAAGTGTATAACTCATCACAGGATTGTACCAGAAAGACCACCCCGGACAGCACTGTAGTGCCCACAGCTGATGCCAGGCACTGTGCATCAGAAGCTCTGCCACTGTTCCCCCCCAAAGCAGGCATTCTGCTGTTCTTCTAACCAAAAGATATCCCCAGGTATTCCTGTTCTTCACGTTGCTCTTTTCCAAATTGAATTCTTACCTTGGGGCATCAGACAGGCGGAGTCTAGATAGTATGCCTGTCTCCTGTACCCACGTGTCAAGATGGGGAACTGAGCTCTGGCTTCTATCTTAGGAAGTCCAAGTTTGCACCAGCACTCCATAATACAGGAAGTTTCCCAAATACAGGAAGCTGTTCAAACAACACGTGCCTTTGTGCGTACTAAGTCGCTTCAGTCATGTCCAACTCTCTGCGACCCCATGCACTATAACTCACCAGGCTTCTCTGCCCATGGGATTCTCCAGGCAAGAACACTGGACTGGGTTGCCATGTTCTCCTCCATGGGATCTTCCTGATCCAGAGATCAGACCTGCCTCTTTTATGACTCCTGCATTGGCAGGTGGGTTCATTACCTCTGGGTAACGAGACCTCTAGGTTACCTCTAGGTAACCTCTAGGTAACTAGCACCACCTTGAAAGCCCAAGGTGGTCACAAAATGGCCAAAGTCCACTACACATGGCTATGGTACCGTGTGCCATGGTGCTATGTCAGTCAATTTTACTGCCATAAAATTCTCTGTGTTCAATTTTTTTAGCAGTCTGGAGATTTCCGTTTCTGGCAATATTGTGAGTGAAATAGTCAGAGAAAATATCCCACTACAAGACATCTAGAAATTCTGGACAAAATGTATCAAATCTCCTCTAAAAGTCATTACTGATCTTGACAAAAAAGGTTGTGAAATATGTACCGGAATGAAGCTGAAGCTGGAAAACTTAGCCATGAGCTGACTCTGAAGCTGTAGCTGCCCTTTGGATATTTACTGATTCCTATAACTCAGAGTTTTTAGTTTAGCGGTTGTGTAGGGACTGCAGTTAAAGCCTCGAGCCCATCGTAAGGTGAGAGTTGGAACAGAGAACTCCATATAATGTTGACACAGTGAAAGAACCTCTTTGAGAAGGTATCTATGGAAAAGCTGCTCAAAAGCAAAGGGAGTCATTAAAGGAATTTTTTCAACCTGTGTTGAAGCCGGCTGTGGAAAAAGTCTCTCCTAGAACGTTAAGTCTTGACTCCACACTACTGGTGTCTTCGTACGCCAGTAGTGTACCAAGAAGACACAAGTTGAGAAATTTAGCAAAGGGCCTCCAGGTTTGAAGTGTCCACCTGGCTCTCTCTTTCCTGCCCTCCCCGTGGGCCCCTGCCTGTTACACCACACTTCCCGTAGAAGCCTGCCTCCACCCTCTCATCCTCCACAGTTCTTGCCCTGAAAAACTTTAGCACAGAGAAAGAGAGAGGAATGTGTTCTAAGCCAGTTTCAACTCTCTTGACTATCAAAAGGTTCTCTAAGAAAAATCAAATATAGGACTTGTCATTGGGGTAGTTCTGGAAATGATGGAATAATCAAAGAAAATAAATGTACATCATCCAGAAATTTTTGCTTAAGCTAAGTAGAATTTAGTTGTATAGATAAGGACTATGAGGGAGAATAAGAAGAAGGAGGGAGATGATATTTTTGTGATTAAAATGATCTTCTCCATATAAATCTTATTTTTAAAAATGTTTGTGAGGATTTCCCTGGTAGTCCAGTGGTTAAGACTCCATACTTCCAATGCAGGGGGCCTGGGTTCTGTCCCTGATCAGGGAAGTAGATTCCACATGCCACAACTAAGACCTGGCATAGTCAAAAAAAATAAATAGATAAAAATAATATTTAAAAAAAATTTGTGGTACACATTACTTTGTTCTCCTGGAGCTCTCCTACCCTTCCAGAAGGTGCCAGCCCAGAGTTTTAAGGGTGAGGAAATACGAGATGAGAAAAGTACAACTGTGGAGCGTGGTGAAGTGTGATACAACACATTACCAAGGTGCCCATATTCACAAGGAGTCAGGAAGAAAACACATTCTCAGGTGGAATTTCCTCTGGATATGTGGCAAGAAAAATCTGCGCCTCCGTGCTTTATTTGGAAGGGAGAGAGGAAGAGAAGATGTTATGTGTGACTCTTGCCATCTCCTGCCTCCCATTGGCCAAGGTTTACCCCAGGGCTGAATTCGCTCCCCCTCTGCTTTGGAGGACATCACTCAGCTGCTCAGAAAGCCAGATCCCATGCATCCAAGTTCCAGAAATGGAAATGTGACATGGAGTCGATCAGGCTTGGTGTCTGAGATGTCAGAACTTTGCTGGTCTTAACCTCGTCTCCAGCTCAGAAATCTTGGTATGGTGTCAGCAGATTGGTGATGCTGATAGGATCACTAGCAACGGGAACAGTTGGGAACACAAGCAACACCTTTGGAAAGAAGGAGGCAATTAAGGGAATCAAAGAAGGCACACAAATTTTGAGTCCCATGGACTCCTAAAACACTGTGGGAAACATGCTTACCAGCCCAAACTTGAAGAATGGACTTGGAGACATGAGGTGCAGTGGGAAGCAAGGCTTCAATAATGGTCTTGCAAGATGAGCTGTCTGGTGGGCAGGCACACTGAGCAAGAAGTCTGCCTAATTTTTATCCCTGGGACACAGGTTCCCTCCCCTGGTTCCTCATAGGCTGAGGAAGAGAGAGTCACAATCTTCCTGGAAGTCTTTTATTGGTTGATGCGGCCATGAGTAATACCTGTAGGCTTCTGAGCGGAGAATTTATATTAACTGTTTTCCCCATCCCTTTCGTTCTCTGCACAAGTCCAGAGTAAAGCCTGTGAAATTTGCCCACCAAATTGTTCTTATGAGGAAGGGGAACTAGGAAGGGAAGAGAACAAAAGACTGGCAATGAGCCGCCACCTTTAGGAACCTTATACATAAGCTGGGCACACACACACACACACACACACACACACACACATCTTTCTATTTAAATATTTTTTTAAAAATGAATATGGATCATTTCTTTACTTCTTATATCTTTATCTTTGGTAGAAAACACCATATTTTTCTTTTTTTTTCTAGGCCAGCACATTTTATTAGTGATAAAGTCAGCGATTAAGAGTGGTATTGGAAATCCTTGCAATTCTTGTTTTGGTGCTTCGTTCAGAAAGGGAGAGTGTCTCCAAGGTCCAAACATCTTATCAGGTGAGGTGCTTAGTGGCTCAGTCATGTCTGCCTCTTTGCAACCCATGGGCCGTAGCCCTCCAGGCTCCTCTGTCGGTGGGGATTCTCCAGGCAAGAATAATGGAGTGGGTTGCCATGCCCTCCTCCAGGGGATCTTCCAACCCAGGAATCGAACCCAGGTCTCCCGCTTTGCAGGCAGATTCTTTAGTGTCTGAGCCACGGGGGAAACCCAAGAATACTGGAGTGGGTAGCCTATCCCTTCTCCAGGGGATCTTCTCGACCCAGGAATCAGACTGTGGTCTCCTGCACTGCAGACAGATTCTTTACCAGCTGAGCTACCAGGGAAATTTAATTATCCTGGATGGTGACTCAGCGCCTTCCCAAGTTGCCAAATAGGGCACCGACTAGGCTTGTTTCAGTAAACCAATAAGAATTCGTATTCCTTGAGAGACCATCAGAACTAATTTATCACAATCAGCTGCCACATGCCCCTTCTAGCCTATGCTACTTCTAGGAATGTAGCTGGTTTAGAGGCAAGAAAGGCCCTTTAGTGACTTTCCAGGGCACTGAAAGAAAATCCAAACTCCTCACCATGAAGCCTGTGCTGAGCTGCTCCTGTCTTCCAGCCCGTCTTCATTTTATCTCATGCTCTCCTGCTGCAGGTGTTAATTTCTTTTTTTTTTTTTTAATTTTTTAAATTTATTTATTTATTTATTTTTTCAGTGGGTTTTGTCATACATTGACACGAACCAGCAATAGATTTACACGTATTCCCCATCCCGATCCCCCCTCCCACCCCCGTCTCCACCCGACTCCTCTGGGTCTTCCCAGTGCACCAGGCCCGAGCACTTGGAGAAAAGACCATATTTTTCTTACAAACACTTTTTCTTCCATTAAGTTAACAATGTGTTGTTTGTTGTTTAGTCACTAAGGTGTGTCCAACTCTCTTGCAAGCCCACGGATTGTATCCTGCCAGGCTCCTCTGTCCATCGGATTTCCTAGGCAAGAATACTAGAATGGATTGCCATTTCCTTTTCCAGGGGGTCTTCCCCACCCAGCGATCAAACCCACATCTCCTGCACTGCAGGCAGACTGTTTACCACTGGGCCAGCTGGGAAGCCCAATTTAACAATCTGGGTGGAGATTAAATCTGTGTTATTGGCCTTAGAACTATTCTCTAACTAAGCCAGATTTTTAAAAATATTTTTGACTGAAAATTAAAGAAAAAAAACCAAAAAGTACCAATCAAGATAAGGTGGGTTGTGCTGTGATAATAAACAGTCTAAAGTCTCAGAGCATGGCATAGCAAAGTTTTTTCTCATTCATGCAACATCCATTAAGGTCCCAAGAGACTCTGCAAGGCAATCATCCTCCATGAGAGACCTCAGGGATCCAGGTTGAGAGAGGCTCTTCCATATTTTGCTGCTCCATCTGGGCTTGTGATCTCTTCATGAAATGGCAGAAGAGGAGGACAGAGAGTCATGCACCTGCCCTTAAAAGCTTCCTCCTGGAAGTAATAGAATCACGTTAGCCAACAACAGTCTTCACACTTAGTCATGTGGTTCTGCCTGGCTTCTATGGAGCAGGAAAATCTAATCTCTGTGTGTCTGAAAGTGGAGATCCCTCGGAGAACACAGTCATGTGTACCACAAACGTTTCTAAAACTAGAATTTATGTTGAGAATGTCATCTTAACCACAAAAATATCATCTCCCTTATTCTTCTTATTCCCTCTCATCATCCTCCTCTGTACACCTCAACTCTATTTAGCTTAAGCATAAACTTCAGGAGGATGTAAATTTATTTTCTTTGATCATTCTGTTATTTCCAGAACAATCCTAATGACAAGTCCTATATTTGATTTTTCTTAGAGAATGTTTTGATAGTCAGTAGAGTTGAAATTGGCTCAGAACAAATAGGTTGGTTCCGAATTGAAAATGACTTTAGAATGTTACCAAAAAAACACGTTTTTAGGAGAATCAGAAGAAATTGTCAAAATAAGAGTTTGATTTTCGTGTCAATCAACACTCCTTTTGGCACCTCTGTCAGTATCACCATTTTGTCCTTTCCCGCTGCCTTGCCCTAAGGTAGAATCATCTTCCCTCCCTGGACCACTTAATTGCCTCTTGACAGTCTGCTTGCCTCCCCAGTCTCCATCCAACCCGTATCCCAAGATGAGGCCTGATCTTGACACTCATTTGCATTCATATCTGGTTTTAAATATTAGACACTGTCTCTCGGATTTTCTCATTATTTCCTAAGTGTGTTTTGTCTCTCTGTCAAAACTGAAAGCTCCTGAGGATTAGAAACATTTCATATATTGTGGCATATTTTCTCCCATCCTTGTTTCCTGCCTTCTCCAGCACCTGGCCCTGAACACTGTGTGTTCACAGTGCACTCAATAAATACTAGATGAATTGAATTCTCTAGACTATACTAATTATTCATTCTGCTCAAGTCCCTGCGTCTATGTAGAATGATGGATTTCCAGACACCAGGACTGAGGGTCAATTCAAATCTCTTGAGAGCCTATTGGATTTACAGTTCCACAGCACCTTCCCCTCTCCCCACTGGTAAATAGAGGGCACAGGATGATGTCCCCCAGGATGGCTAGGCAGCTGCCCTGCATTTTATGCCATCCCCAGAATTACTCCTAATGGCAGCATGAAAATAAACCCACTTTTTTCTCCATTCTGTCAACAAAAGGCCCAATGAATGTCAAATTAATGACTCATTGAAAGTCCACTGCATCCTGTGTCTGACTTCTTGGAGGAAGTGGACCCCAAGGTTTCCGAGAACACTCAGCAATTTCACCACTAAGCACTCTTTCAGATGTTTGCAAAAGTGACAATGTCTCCATTATTATAAGTCTAAGACTTCGAAGGCATTCTGGTGTGTGATATTTAAATATTATCATAGTTTATTTCTAGTTTGAACTGAAAGGGTGAGTAGATGAGAGGAATGCTATAAGTCTCACCTCTTTCCTTGTTCTTTTGTAATGTGATCATGCAGGTACAAACAAGAAATATGTATTACATAACCGAAGACACTTCTAGTTGTTGGGATCAATTTTAATACTCCATCAAATAAATTGGCAAAACAGCAGTGCCATAGAGAGCAAAAAGTAATAGCGAAAACTGCACAAGTTATAACACATACAAACTTTGTCACTGAAATGTGTTTGATAACTCACTGTGTGTCACGGGGACATACAAGAACTTCTTTGAAGATGCCAGAATCTTCCTAGTGTTAGGTAATTCCACACGAGCTGTCTGACCTGGTTAAGGTATATTATTTAAACTGTGGGTTTTTCAGCATTGTTTGTAATGCTGCCGACTGTGAGTACCAAGTTTTCATTTTTCATAGTGAAGTTCAAGACAGGATGTTGGTATAAATAATTCAAATGAGACAAGAAATCCCCCTGGGGGAGCCTGATAAAGAGATCCCACTCTTTAAATATCTCTGTAATGTAACGTAGCTGCACAAGCCTGTATCTCTTACTAACTTTTAGTAAGTTCAGTAAAATCATTGTGGCTGCGTACGGTAACAATGTCACTGGGCTTACAACTACACAGAGTGTCAGACATGAAACTGAAAGTGTGGAACCAATATGAAAAATGTCAGATTCACTGTTTTGAAGTGAAATGCACCTTTATCAATGGCAAAAACTAAGTTCCATATGAAACTTTGTAAAAGGTCATAGATTAAAATATCCTGGTATCAAAAGTTACCATACAGTTAAAATGTATTTTCTTCCAAATAGTGGAGACATATTATCTGAGGGTCCATTTATTCATGCTCCCCACATAGAATAATAATAAACAGTTAAAGAATGACAACCCTTATTAGATATTGTTAATGACTGAACTTTGAAACAGTCACAAGACTATTCCTTTTTCAAGTTTCTAGAACAATTATGTTAAGGAGCATTGTTAGATTTTAAGCAAGCTATTTTTTTAAAAAATAAGTTTTGTGATTTCTATTCTGGGTAATTAGGATTTCTCAAAATTATATCTTCAAAACAAAAAACAGAGATCAATTGACTAACATGAGATTCAACTGTTATTTGTAACTTCAGATTTAAAGTCATCAAAACAGCCGTATTTTGACTGATTGATTTAACAACAAATAAATGGTATAAACTTGAAGTTTAAAAATAAACTTAAACTGATAAAAAATCAGGGATTCTGACAAAAATTTTTAATTTAATAAAAATATTTTTGTTAATAAAAATGTTTCTTTAAAGTGAAACAAATTTTAATTATGAAGTCTTTGGAGTTCTAGAACCATAACTGTATCATATTGGGGCACTTTATGTGTAAATAATTATTGTTTAATAGGTAAATCTGTAGAATTCGAAAAGTGCATGATAAAACAACATTCATGATTCATGTATCATTTTACATTTGCTGGGACACTTTCATATTCATTAGCTCATGTAATCTTCAGAACAATCCCATGACATAGAAAATAGCCTTTTAGGGAGTTTGGGGGAAAATGAATACATGTATATGTATGATTGTATCCCTTCGCTATTCACCTGAACCTATCACAACATTGTCAGTCAGCTACACCCCAATACAAAATAAAAAGCTTTTTAAAAAAGAAAATAGCCTTTTAGGGCTAGGTGGACTGTGGGCAATGTGCCACAGGGCTCTGGATTTGTGTTGGATTACTTCAGAGTAAGAATGATGAGAAAGATTAGTGGATTTGGGGAAGTGATTCCGGGCAAATGAGGAATGGACTGTAACAATGGAGTCAAACAGTTCCTTGACTCTTGTACAGAATTCTTGAGGGGTGTCATGTGGGCATAGCAAGGAAGTTGAAACTAGGGGAGTCATTTTTCATTCTTCAACCCTGGGGGAGTCGAAATGAATGAAAGCTAACCAGATACACACGGAGGAAAGCCACTGTGAGTCGCCCACTGAGAACCTAGTCAAAGCTGGTTACACTGATGTGGTTTCTCTTGGTAAAGGACTCATCAAAGTGTTTTACTCAGAGCTGGGGAAGCTCAATGGCCCCTTGCTGATAAGTGCACAAGACTGGCAGAAATTTCTAGGTAGCTAAGATACAGAAGGAAACATTTAAAAACTCCTTGGAATAGAACACATTTACTTTAATGCAAAAGCAGAGCAGAGGAGACTGAGTGAGAAGTTAAGTCTGAAGTCTACCACGGAGACTTTTAGGCAAAATCACAGAATTGTAGAAATCAACATTTTCTGAGCACCTGTGTTATTGTCTGCTCCTGCTGCTGCTGCTGCTAAGTCGCTTCAGTCATGTCCGACTCTGTGTGACCCATAGACGGCAGCCCACCAGGCTCCCCCGTCCCTGGGATTCTGAAGGCAAGAATAGTGGAGTGGGTTGCCATTTCCTTCTCCAATGCATGAAAGTGAAAAGTGAAAGTGAAGTTGCTCAGTCGTGTCTGACTCCTAGAGACCCCACGGACTGCAGCCCATCAGGCTCCTCCGTCCATGGGATTTTCCAGGTAACAGTACTGGAGTGGGTTGCCATTGCCTTCTCCGTGTTATTGTCTAATATCCTCCAAACTTTCCTTTAGCCCTATGGAAAAAGCAAGTCTCAAATAGTTTCTCTCCCAACATCACATGGCCATTGAAGTAGCCTGTGTGGGACTTAAACTTGTTTCTTATAACTAACACAGGCAGGGGTCTTTCCAGTTCTCTAAGCACTTTTCTGATATGTTGTAAGAAAAACTGTAAAGACTTTTAATGCCAGTGGAAAATTAAGAGTTAACATAGCCGCCTAAGACTGCTATCCTTGGAAAGACCTGTTTGCAAGGTTGGCCTTTGGCACCTGGGAATTTGAATGTTAAACAATTCCCTAGACTGATACAAAACTTTCCCTAAATGATGAGTGGCCCATTGTGCATGAAGTCTGTGTAAAGACTGTAGCTTGTGCTGAACACCTGCTTTCCTTCTGGGAGTCTGGAGTTTTACAATGTGCTGGGCAGAGGGTATCTATGTGACCAGCCCCCAATAAACACCTTGAATGCTGAGTCTCTAATGAGCTTTGCTGGTAGATGACATTTCACACATGCTGTCTCTAGTCATTGCTGGAAGAATTAAACGTGTTTTGAGTGAATGCACTGGAGAGGACTCTCAGAAGCTGGTGCTGGTTCCCTCTGGAGTTGGCCCCAAGCTTCTTGTTCATTTGCCAATTTTATTTCGCACCCTTTAGCTCTAATAAAGCATGAATATAACTATATGCCAAGTTCTGTGAGTCCCAGCAAGTCACCAAACCCAGTGGTGGTCTTGGAGGCCCCTGATAGGATGTCCCATAAATAGCAAAAATAATAGTGATGGGTTTCAAGTCATTGAAATTCTATGTTTTCACATTTAGGGTTTTTTTTTTTAAAGATTTTTTTTAAGTGTGGACCACTTTTAATGTCTTTATTAAGTTTGTTAAATATTACTTCTGTTTTGTATGTTTTGGGTTTTTTGGTCACGAGCCTTGAGGGATCTTAGCTCCCTGAACAAGGATCGAACTGGTGCCCCCCGCATTGGATGGCAAAGTCTTAACCACTGGACTGTCAGGGAAGTCCCTCACATTTAGTTATTGATTCACATGATACCTAAATAGAGTATTAAAGTTCAACAAGAGAAGGGTAAACAAGGGCAGTCTCTTGCTTACATCTTCCTTATATTCCCAGCTCTATTCGTTATAAAGAACATTCCCAACTCTTTCAGACATTTCTTCCAATATTTATATCCATATTGATATATGTGCTTATACTTAGTATTTCTGGATTTTTCAAGTTTAGTTATTACCTATTGCCTTCTAAGAAGAATGAGGATTTAATTACCTTACACCCACCTGCCCTTCCAACACACCCACACAAACTATTCTCTTTCTCCTCCCTTGTAGTATGGTTTTTTCCAAGCGTGATTTTTTCGTTAAAAAAAGTCAATATTCAGTGTTAACATTACTATGACTAACTATTATTCACAGCTGAGCCACAAACTGTAGTATGATTAATTTCCTTGCTTATATGAGTTTGTTTTTTTTTAATGGCTTGGAGGTAATTATTTATATTTTAATTTGGTCTATCACTAACTCTTATTCTAAATTCTCTGTCAAAGCTTTAAAACTCCTCTTAGCAAGTCACACAAGTAAAGCAATCTATCATGTTCACTTCTTGTTCTGAGATTTCCCTTTAGGGTTCTCTGTCCTCCTCTCCTGCTAGGGATGTGTTGTCTGGGAATTATCTGGGCTTCTCTCCTATGCTGGATGTCCTGCTTCACGGCTCTCATACTGTTCCCATTCTTGGTTGGATGAAGCCCGTCTCCAGTAGCCTGCCAGAAGTGGCATAAGGGAGTGAAATGTTTGAGCCTTCCATGTCTGGAAATGTCTTCATTCTACTCTCACACTTGGTTGATAGCTTGGCTGGAAGTAGAAATCTAAATTGATCATTGTTTCTCTTCAGAATTGGGCAGGCAGTCCTTCACTATATTCCAGTTTTTAGTGTTGTTGATTAGAAGTCTAGTGATTTTCTGGTTTTAGATTTTTTTATCTAATTGTCTAAAATTTCACAGTGATGCCTCTCTGTGCCATTGTCTGGGAAATTAGCTGGCCTTGTACAATAGGGAAGTTCATGTCCTTCAGGCCCAAAAGATTTAATTGTATTATTTTCTTGAAAAATTTCTAACTTTATTTTCTGTTGTCTCTTTCTAGAATGTCTCTTAATATAATTATACATCTTAGATTGATGCTCTAATTTTTGTGTTTTTTCATATCTTTACCTTTCTGGTTAAATTCTAGAGGATTTCCTCCACTTTGTCTTCCAATCTTCTGTCGAGCTTTTGACTATCACATTTTTAACTTCCAAGAGCCCTTTTTCATTTTCTGAATGTTCACTTAAGAGCTTTTTCTTTTTCCCTTATGAATGCACTATCTCATAACTTGGGTGATATTAAGCCCAGGATGTTTTCTTTTAATTCATTTTGTTCTGCTTCTTTGTTACTAAAATTTTGTTACTAAAACTATTTTTTATAGTGAAAATTTCCTCAGGCTCCTAGTGATTCTCAGGTATGTATTCGTATTTATAAGCAAGGAACAAAAAGCTGGTTACCTGCATAAATAGAGCTTTCTGACCAATGGCTTCATTGCAGGGCTATAATGTGGAGCCTGGTCACTTTGTTGCAAAACCTCAACCTGTCAGTGATATAAACCTTTTCTCCCACATCAGTCAGTTTCTCTCTGGAGGGATCCTCCTGCCTGAGAGCTATGATCCTGCATGCTAGTGTTTTGGGAGTCAAGGAAAGAAGGAAACTGTGGATCTCACCTTCAAATATGAGGATTTTTATTCCCTGCTTTAAAAACTTTGCACTATATCAAAAGACAAAACCACACTAGTAATTCAAATAGATGAAAATTTAATATAAAGAAATGTTTACTGTTAAAAGTGGTTAACTACTTTTTTAAAAAAGAGTCTAAAAGCTCCAGAAGTAGAAAAACAGTTACTAGCTTTAGATTATTTAGACAGAGGAAGTATGGACCATAAAGGAAATGGGACTAGGAACTAGGAGTAGTCTGCTCCCCATTCCCACACCACACACAAGCTGAGATTAGATCTCAAAGAATACACAGCTACTGTCCATCTTAAAGGAGATCAGTCCTGGGTGTTCATCGGAAGGACTGATGCTGAAGCTGAAACTCCAATACTTTGGCCACCTCATGCGAAGAGTTGACTCATTGGAAAAGACCCTGATGCTGGGAGGGATTGGGGGCAGGAGGAGAAGGGGACGACAGAGGATGAGATGGCTGGATGGCATCACCGACTCGATGGATGTGAGTTTGAGTAAACTCCGGGATTTGGTGATGAACAGGGAGGCCTGGCGTGCTGTGATTCACGGGGTCGCAAAGAGTTGGACACGACTGAGCGACTTAACTGAACTGACCTGAACAGGAACATGCAACCTACCTGGGGCAAAGAGACCTTCCAGAAAAAACCTATAGAGGTGGCCTTTTACTGCAGAAGGCATGGATGGGCTAAGTTGTTATTTAGTTGCTAAGTCATGTCTGACTCTTTGGCGACATCATGGACTGTCCTCTGTCCATGGGATTTCCCAGGCAAGAATACTAGAGTGGGTTGCCATTTCCTTCTCCAGGAAATCTTCCCGACACAGGGATTGAATCCGTGTCTCCTACATTGGCAAGTGGGTTCTTTCCCACTGAGCCACCAAGGATGGACGTGCTCCTGGAGAAATGGTCAGTTGGTGGGGGCAGTGTCTGGAGGGCCCAGCTAGAGCTGCCGTGGAAGTGGCAGTCAGACAGACAGCATGGGCTGAGTGTGGCTGGAACTGATCACGAGGGTCACTGAAGTAAGCACCACTAGGCGCCCCCACATAAGTCCACTAGCTCCCTCACAGAATGAAATGGTGGGAGAAACAGATCCAGAAGGTTGCAAGCACCTTTGTGCTGCCATCACCTTGTAGTGCCATTCCAGAATCTTCTATTGACAAAGCCTAATACCAAGCCAGTCAGGTCCACAAAGAAAATGTTCATAGGGTCCAGCTTCCATATAACAAATCGGGACATGAAGGGTAAGCCTGTGAGAGGCAGTGGGCGGATAACTACACACCTGCCGTACACTGGCCGGGTATCTCTGAGCCTAGAGCCTCTTTGCCAATGTCAAGAGCACGCATCTCTCTCTTGCTGGCATAGGAGAAGAGACCTGTGGTCTGACTGCTGCTTACACAGACTGTGAATCTATGCTCCTCTTTTCAGCCCCCATTCCTCATCCCTAGGTTCAGAGGTTTTGGGTACCCCTGATCACCAGGCATCTATGAGGCTCACTTGAGCAAACTGACCTCCCATTGTCACTTTCCCCATGGCCTATGGAGATTTCTATTGCCTCCACACCAGTACATCATTTACCTCTTGTCTATCCACTTTATGAGTCCCAAAATCTTGTTGACATCTTTCTTCTAGTGTCTTTTCTCCTGCTTTTCTTTGTTTTTGTGGATTTATGGCTTTTACAAAAAATCCATCCACAGTCATTTTATTGTTATTTCCGGTGAGATGAAAATAAGTATATTCTTCAATTCCCCATGTTTAATCCACCCATCCTTTACTGAAAATTTAAATATTTATTTATAAAATCAACAAAATTAGCTAAATTAAGCAGTGATTAACAAGTAATTCTTAGTTTGGAAGGTACTGAGTTTCTATCCATGGGTATATACTTCTTCAAACCTTACTTTATAACTGTCAAAGTTACTCTCAGAAACACAAGCATCAAAATTAACTTATCATATCTGTTCAAAAGGCACATTCTTGAATCCATCGTAGATCATACGCATGAGACTCTTGAGAGGTTGAGCCAACTAGTCTGCATTTTAAACACGTTCCTCAGATAATTAAAACAGCTCTAAAGTTTAAGAACCACTGTTCTATTTTGTATTATTAATGAATGATAGAATACTTTGATATTTTGATGAAAAGGTACATTTTATAAGGGAATAGACCATTAAAAAACCACTCTCAAGTAAATAATATCTTGTTCATTTTCTTGCTTTTTGGCCTAAACAGTCTTAAGTACCATCATTCATCTGCTGTTTGCTGCCTGAAACTAAAGGAAAAGAGCCTAAGAATTCATGGATTCCTAAGATTCAGACACATGAATGTGACAGTGAATGGTAATGCCTCTGTTAGACTGTGGATAAAAATGAACGCCTGTTCCAAGGCCTTGGTGAGCTAAACCAGTTATGCAAAGTGAAACTCTTTGCATAGTCTTTTGTTCCATTCCTAATCTCTAGTTGACTGTACAGTGGGAAATCAACCTCCAGGGGGTTCCAGAAAGGCCTGAAGCAAACTCCACCCTCCAGGCCTTAGCCACACAGAGGTAGATTTTGTTCTCTAGCAAGCTCCGGGAGTCGATGATGGACAGGGAAGCCTGGGGTACTGCAGTCCATGGGGTCACAAAGAGTCAGACAAGACTGAGCAATGGAACTGAACTGAAGGCAATTGGTACTCAAGATTGTTTCCTTTTCTTTTAAAATGATACATTTATGTTCTTTCTGATTGTGAAAGCAATATATGCTCATTGAATAAAAATTAGAAAACTAGGAAGAATTAAGAAGAAAATAAAAATTTACCACAATCCCAGAGATAACCTGTGTTAACATGCTCATATATTGCTGTCTAGACTTTTTCCTGCACTTATGTATTTTACATTGTTGAGATAAGGCCTTTTAGTTGGGTCCTCTGCTTTTTTCCACTTGATATTTTGTAAGCTTGTCTCCACACAATGTAAGTTCTTCATAAACCCTTTTAAAAGTTGTATATTATTAGTTGTATATCTATGCATTCATTTAGCTACTTGCCAACTGTGGGATATTTGTGATGTTTCCAACTTGTTACTGTAACAAATAATATAATATGAGGCTTTGCATATACATTTTAGCCTACATTGCTAGCTTCATCTAAAGGATATATTCCTAGAGGTGATGAATATTTTTTTTGAGGTGATGAATATTTTAAGACTTGATAACTGGCACACTATTTCCCAGAAAACTTGTCTCAATACATATCTCTACCAGCAACAGAGAAGAGGGCTCTTTTCACTAACATTTCAATAGATCTGGATATTAAAAATATTTTTTTAAATGGCATATGCATATTGTCTCAAAAACTAAACATTATCAAAAAGTATAATAGAAAACACTAGTATCCTGGCTCACTGAGCTCCCCTTCCTGTTCACAGCCCAGGGCCACTCAAATTTTTAGTTATTGTTTTAGATGCTTACCTCCAGTAATACGTTTATTCTGTAATCTCAAAGCTGTAGGCATTATTCACTTACTGTTGTGATATGTTAAGATTTAGCTCGTTTATATCAGTTGCCCCTGCCCCACTTTTCATTCCCATATCCTTCCAATAAACATATCTCTATGTAGTTTGGTAATATTGTTCAGTCGTTAGTTAAGTCACGTCCAACTCTTTGGCGACCCCATGGACTGTAGCCCACGAGGTTCCTCTATCCATGGGATTTCCCAGCAAGAATACTGAAGTGGGTTGCCATTTCCTTCTCCAGGGGATCTTCCCAACCCACAGACCAAAACTGCATCTCCAGCACTGCAGGCAGATTTTTTTTTTTTTTTAAACCACTAAACCATCAGAGAAGCCCATGTTTAGTTTAGCCAGAAGTAAGTCAATAATTAATTATTAAGTAATATAACAATGATATCTCTGTGATTATAATTATATATTTATTCATACTTATGATTAATTTAATATGAATTATTATAACTGCATAAATACTATTCACCACAGACCCTTGCTGTGTATTTATATTAGTTACTTTCCCTTCCCTTTTTGTTTGGGCTGTAGTTTCCAGTTGTCCTTTTCTTCTTCCATTGTCTTCTTTGTCATTGTTCACATTTTTAAAAATTACCATTATATCAGGTATTATGTTAAGTCCACCGTGTTCATGAAGATCTTTCTGCCTCAGTTCTTCATAATCCTGCTTCAAGATGGATCAGGAATCAAAATGTTCTTTGAACAGCCTTCTACTTAATCCTCTGGGCTTTAGTTCTCCAAGTCTTTTCTTCCTTTTGGTGTGTAATCTTTCTAAGCTGAGAGGTGATGCAGGTGTGTTCTGCACCCTACGGTGGCTCAGTGGGCACAAAAAGCTTTGGCTTCCTCCAGCCTGTTACATCCAACATCACTCTTCAAGAATTTTTTTGAGATCCTTCACCATCAGATAGCCCTTATCCAGTGGTTCTCAACTGTGGGCACACTTGCCCCCCAGGGAACTTTTGGTCATAACTGCAGATGTTTCTGGTTGTCACAACCAGGGTGAGGGGTTGGTACTGACTTCTAGTGGGTAGAGATCTGGGACGATGCTAAACATCCTCAATGCTTATGACAGCTCCTACAACAACTAATTATTTATCATTTTAGTAGCACAGAGAGGACATCAACATATATATTCAAATTGACATAGTTTATTACTCAATCTCTTAGAGATTCAGTTTCTTCATTCATACAATGGGATGAACACTTAGGACTAAAGGAGATAATGTATAAACAGAATGCAAAGCATAAAAAATTCTTCATCATTAGCCAGAAATTTGTTAAAAATCAAACACAAATGGAAACCAGACTTGAAAATTAGCTGAGTAGACAAAATCAGTTCAGTTATACAAGCAAAGCTTAAATTAAGCTTACTTTGCAAGACAAGTCTGGCTAACTTGCCTTTGGTCACTTCTTTGCTTACACTTCAAAAAACTGTAAGGGAAACTTTAACTGTTCCCTTGCATTTATATGAGGTAAACACTAGTAACCAATTATCTTCATTTAAGAAAATTCTATTAATAATATTGTAACAATCACTGTGAAGAACAAACATTCACTGCTTCCACCCATAAAAGTTGCTTTCTTACAACATTCCTCTGAGCCTCATTCCCTGTTTTAGTCTGAGTGCTCTTGGTTTGCAAATTGTCTTCTTGGTGTGTGTGCAATAAATTTTAACTAATTACCACTTCAGTGATTCATTGGTTTTACTTCTGTTTTTTTTTTTTTCCTAAACTCTTGACAAGTTATAATTTAAAAATGTGATGGTTTGACAGATTTTAATGTACTATCTTGCTTACATTTCTTCGTACAGGTAAGACTGAAATATTTTCATAAGCTTATTTTGCAATTTGCATTCATTCTGCTAAATCCTTTACAAACATTTATGGACATTCTATGTTTTCTATAACTCAAGCACTCTGGCCCCACCAGTTTGTGACTGTAAAATAGAGCCTCATTTACTATAATACCCAAATTATCACTCTGAATTGCTCTCAATGAGAAATCCACTGTATTTCAGCGTTGCTCAAGCATTACTGCGAGTCGCTTGAATTAAATACCGCTCCTCGGCCCTTGCTGCCCCCTGCTGGGAGAGCAGGAACTTACATCCACTCTGCACCAGAGGGGCGGCACTTTGTGGTTTACCCTTCCTGCCCTCGCTCTCGAAGACCCCACCTACAGGTTTTATGGTGCCTCCCATGCCACGTTCAGCCCCGGATGGCCGCCAGTGGTGTACAGGATAACATGATGGAAGCCTGCAGGCCTGCGGAGATAAAGCCCAGCTGGTCACCTCCCTGTCCTCTTGACTTCCTGCCACTGGGGTAAGAACTGGCCAGTCCTTCCAGGTGGAGATCAGGCCTCCGGATATGATGAAGACCTCAGTATCCCTTAGTTGTTTGGCTGAGTCTGGTCTTAGTTGCATCATGCAGGATCTCTTGTTGCAGTGCACGGACTCAAGTTGTGGCATGCCAGCTCGCAGTGCACCGGCTTAGTTGCTCTGAAGCTTGTGGAACCTTAGTTTCCCTACCAGGATTGAACCCACCTCCCTGCATTGCAAGGCAAACTCTTGACCACTGAACCACCAGGAAGTCCCCGAGACCTCAGTATTCTTGTTGCCAAGGTCACCATTATCTCCACTGAATGAGTCACATTTTGTGAGATCCCTGTGAAGAGTTTCTAGGGCTGGGACCTGTGTCTGCCCACGCAGAAAATTATAAAAACCCAAATCTTGATCATCTATTTCCACATTTCAATCTAAGTTTGACCCAGGAGAGAGAAAATGCTCCATAAGTTTCAAGCTTATCTAGTAATAGAAAGACCTAAATGTGATTATGAGAATCCCTGCAATTTTAAAGTTTGTATTTAAATTCACAATTTAACTGGGTCTTGATTTTTTTTTTTCTCTCTTGAAAGCAAAAACACAAAACCTCTAGAGGCTTTTTTAGAAGTAAGAGGGTACTACCAAATCATACGTGTGTCTGAAATAAATGTGAATGAGTGCAAATAATGAAGCTGTTTCCACACATGGTACTGAGCACCTTGCTTCTTCATGCCGAATGAAGTTGCAATTAGCCAGAACCAGTTACATTTCTATCTCATTCTGTCATGGGAGTAACTAATGTTCTGCATTTAATTTATAATTATTATTCTAAGCCACCATCATGAATTTCTTTTTGTTTTCATTTTTAATCACTGTCACCATAATTATCTTTTAAAAAATTTTGGAGTATAGTTGACTGACATTGTTGACTTAGTTTCAGGTATGCAACACAGTGATTTAGTTATACAGATAGCCATTCTTTTTTTTTTCTCATACAGATTATCACAGAATGTTGAGCAGGGTTCCCTGTGCAGTAGGTCCTTGCCCGTTGTCTGTCTTATACATAGTAGTGTGTGTGTGTGTGTTCATTCCAAGCTCTTGATTTATCCCTCCTCCCCCATCTTTCCTCTTTGGTAGCCCTAAGTTTGTTCCTGATATCTGTAAGTCTGTTTCTGTTTTGTAAATAAGTTCATTTGTATATAAATTTATTTCTTAACTCTTGCTAAAGAAGGGGTGACATTTTTGGGTCATCACAACTGTGTGTGCCCATGTTGCACTCACTGGCCCATTCTGCCCCTGGCCGGTTCCTGACTGGGATTCCCATGTGTCAGAGACTTTAGTCTCCTGGGGAAATTACTCACCTTCTCAGACCTCTTCTCAGAGGGAGACACTTGCTACTCTGTCCCTCCCATTTTCTCTCCTGTGGTCCTCCAGGTCTTTTTGGCTGCATGTCGAAAGCTCCGGGCTCTGGCTCCCCCTGCTCCCCTCCGAGGCCCAGCCTCAGCTCTCACTGCCCTGAGGAGGAAGTCCCTCCCCACATCTATCTCCCCTGTCTCACCCTGTGGACGCTCAGGGAGCAGACGGCAGTCTACAGTTTTGGAACCTGGTTCTTAGATCTGACTGGTTTTGTGTCCTAGTACCCGGACTCCTGCCTAGAACCAAAGTATGAGTTGGGGGTCCTCGGTGTCTTATTTTGTTGACGTTTGGGCCTGGATCCCTGTCCTAGAGCCCATGCGTACTCAGATCTCTGAATGTCCTCTGCCCATCTTCCTGACCGTGAGGATTGACAACTGTGGCATCTCTGGTTTGGCTGCCCATTCTTTCTGAGTCTACTTCTGGTCATGCCTGAACTCACGCTTCCTTTCAGGCATGTGACTTCTTTATTTATGTACTTGCTAATCCCTGTAACCAGCCTGTTTCTCCCACCCTGATTCTGGGTCCTGGCCCCTTGCCTGCTCTGTTCCATCTTCCTCCAGTTGCCCCTCCTGACTGGGCCTCAAGTTCTGATGTGGACCATAGCTCAGTTAAAGGGATACTGCAGGGCTGGAACAACCGGACCCGGAGAGTATGCCTTAATGGAGTACACTGTGAATTCCAGACTGAGATTGATGGGGGCCAGGCCGTCTTCATCTTTGTCAGCTGAGTTCTTCGTGCAGTCACTGGATAAATTAATATTTATTTGGTAAGTGTGTATTCAAACAAATGAGCAAGCAAACCTGAGGGAGTTCCCAGGTAGAAGTCTCCTGAACTCTCTCCTTGGCCCTGCCCAGTTCAACGTTTTCGTCAATGGCTGCATTCTGTGAAAACCCAGTAAATGGTACTATGGAGGATATGTTTAGCAAATTGCAAATGACAGAACATGAGAGATTATTAATACCATATTTCACTAAATCTAAGATGCACATCTTAATATGTCTAAAATTGCATGTATCATACAGTCAGTTGCATGTCATAGTTTAATTGGCAATATTTCTTCTTTGTGGTAATTTTTAAAAATAGTGCATCTTACAATTAAGAGTCTTATATCCCATGAAATATGGTCTATTGGTTGATGTAATACAAATCAAAAATTATCAATAGGATAGAACAAATAGGAGTGGCTCTAACAGGATGGAATTTTGTAGTGATAAACAACTTAGTCCTGCACTTAAGTTCAAAAAATCAATTGCACAAGTATAAGATGAAGACAGCTTGGCTTAAATTCAGTTCCTGTCACAGCAGCAGGAGTAAGTTTGAGTAGACACTAACAAAGAGTCAATACCAGTGGCGCTCTGCAAAAAGCTAATGCAATTGTAAGCTGTGTTAATAGAAATATAGTTTTCCCAAACAGGCAGTAATTTTCTTTGGTTAGATTGAATTTGAAATGTTTTATTGCCAGATTTTAAGAGGCACATTAGCACACTGGAGTGTCTGCTTTTATTGAAATTATGCTTTGGAGTTAAGATTTCGATCTACATTGAGAGATAACTTTCTAAGAAACAGTTCAAGTAAGTGTATTATTGAATTTATCATAAGAAAATTGTTGGGTGTGTTTTTCAGGAAGACTCAGAAAATTTTCTTTCATTTCCAGATACAGGCATAGCAGTGTCTCCTATTTGCTCTTAAGGACACTAAATTGTATAACCACCCATATTTTTGTTTTTCCTTTGGTTGTCAGCAAGTTCAAAAGGCAAATTTAGGGACTACACGGGGCTACGTTCAGAGAACCGTATGGCACATGTCTGTGTACTAGGCTTACTTGGCTTGGTATTTCCTGCATTTATTTTCACTTCACTAATATCTCCATTGCTTTTATAAACCTGCTGTTATCATTTATGCCTTGTAAACTTCAAGTCTCTTTTGGAAAACACTGGTAATATGAATGAATAAACAAGAAAATAACTAAGTGGAAAATGGATGCATATTCAGAGAAGAGCAACTTGCAAGGCAAGTGATAAGGAAATCATTCCTGAGAGACAGGAGTGAAAAAATGCGAACTTTTTATAAAGCACAAGATTTCTTGGGACAGGAGAGCAATCCTATCAATGTTTACAAATTTAAATACTCTTGTGTCAGAAAGCTGTGGAATACATTCTATGCAACTCTAAGTAAAATCAGTGGAAGTTAGAGGGAGATATATATTTTTTTCTTGATATGGAAGAATAATTTGCTAAAAAAAAAAAAAAAAAGGCCCCGAATTAGAACAGCTGCATTGTGAGGTAATGTGCTCCCTGTTTTTGTTTTGGAAGACCACCTGTCAAGGATGTGAAAGGTGGGATACCCAAAGAAGCTCCAAGTCCCACCTGCCCTGAGTCAGCGTTTTGGCGAGATGCGGGGAGGGGTCCCTGCCGAGGGACGGGTCTCAGCGGAGAACCTTGCCTTGTGGGCCAGGATTCAGGGAGGCAAGGGCCTGCGGGGAGAGGGGCCACCTCCCGGGGAGGGCTGTGCCCCCGCCCCGTGGGGCCCTTCTCCCCAGCACACTGAAGACAGCACAAAAGGAAATCTGGAGCACAAAGGTTAACTCGGAGCCGCACGGGCCGCGACCGGCCTTCCCGCTCCGTGCCGTCCTCTTTCACACGGTCTCAAGGGGGCCACAAGAATGTGGCACTCTTAGTTCCCCAGGGGTCTTTTCTCTTCCCTTTCCCCGGTTCAAATTCCATTCTTCACTCCGATTGGCCCACAATTACCTCATTGTTCCTCACTTGTTAGAAAATCACATCCGCCCCCCGCCCGGCTCCTCTCCCAATCCCTCTTACTCCAGACTGGCAGAGAGTATTTCCCTGGCTGTGTCTTCTTCCCCTCAAGTTCACAGCTCCCCACTGTCCGCGACCTGCTGTCCCAGGCTCCCAGCCCGCTCTGTCCTGACTTCATTAGCCATGCAGATTTATGCAGCTCTTCTCCCCGTCCCCCACAGCTTCCCTGCTCAGCTAATATTCAACGTTTCCCTTCTCCCCGCTCTGCTTTCAGCAGACTACACTCCAAACTGCCTCAGACCCTCTCTCCCAGCTTGGTGGGAGCAGAGCTGGCTAGCGGAGGGGACAGGGAAGCCCCCCGGCCCGCTGCTGAGAGATGGAGCTGGGAGGAGGAGGCGAGGCCGTAGCCAGGGCCACCGGCAGAGGCTGGAAATAGACCCGGCTGCCTCCTAGGTTCGCAGGATTAGGACCTTCTTCCTCCTTCTCCATTCCTGCCATCACTCCAAAATAGCCAAACTGCAAATCTCACAACCTTCTGCGGCTTCTCCTGTCAAAGCCACTCAGCACGTTTATCCTGGTGTGCTTTTTTGACAGGCACGAGGAGGGGGGGGTGGGGGGGGGAGGAGCAGAGCCCACAGCGCCGGCTGGCTGTCCTGCCTACACCCGCCTCCAAGGGCAGCCGGGCCCAGCCAGCAGGATCTACAGCTTGGGGATGATTTACAGTCAGAGACCTCAGAAGGCTGGCCCCCAGCTAAGGCCATAAAATTGGTTCCCAGTGCTGTTTGATAGTTTATGGTGAAGGAAGATGCTGCTTCCTGACCTGGGGCTGGTCCCTTGGTTACTGAGCGCCCCTGGTTGCTGTTCTTCTCATAAGGTCCACAGAGGTCTGGAGTCCAACCACAAATGGATCCTGGGCCCTGGGTCTTCACACACCCAGTCTTCGTTCAACCAGGTCCTCACATGTCCAGGTCCTTGCATGCCTGAGTCCTTACGTGCCTGGCTGTTGGGCACAAAGACAGAGGACAGTGTCACAGAGTATGCATGTAAAGCCCCAGTATCTCCTGTGTCAAGTTCTCCCCCAGTATCTCCCATGTCATCAAGTTCTCCCTCCACTGGGCTATTTGCAACACACTTTTGTTCCATCTTTAAAAAAGAAAAAGACACATGAAAAGATGCTCTATATTGTTAGCCATGAGGGAAATGCCAATCAAAGCCACGATGATACATAACTTCACACCTACTATTGATAGAATGGCTATAATCAAAAGAATGAATTAAAAAGTGTTGGGGAGGATGTGGAGAAATTGGAACTCTCCCACACTTCTGGTGGGAATGTAAAATGGTACAGCCACTTTGGAAGCAGTCTGGGAGTTCCAAAAAAAGCTAAATGAAAAGTTACTTCATGACCCAGAAATTCCACTTCTAGGCATACACCCAAGTAAAATGAAAATGAATGTCCACGCAAAAACCTATACATGGATTTCATGGCAGCATCCTTCATAATAGCCAAAAAGTGGAAACAACTCAAATGTCCATCACCTGATGAATGGATAAGTCAAATGTGATATATCCACACACGGAATATTATTTGGTAGTAAAAGAAATGAACTGCTGATACATGCTACAACATAGATGAACCTTGGAAACTATGCTAAGTGAAAGAAGCCAGCCACAAAAGGCCCCATGTTATATGATTCCACTTATAGCAATGTCCAAACAGACAAATCTATAGACATGAAGAAAATGAAGCTTAGTTGTTGCCAAGGGATGAAGGAGTTGGGGAAAATTGGGAGTGACTGCTAATAGGAATGGGGTTTCTCTTTTTGGGGTCATGAGAATATTCTATAATTGATTATGGTAATGATTGCACAACTTTGTGAGAATACTAAAACCCACTGAATTTTGTACTTTATATGAGGAAATTGCATGGTATGTTAATTATATCTCAATAAGGATATTCTTTAAAAAAAGAAAAAAGAAAAAAGATCTTCTTTGAGCCCTCATTCCGCTTCATCTACTACCTTATTCTTTGTTCTCCTTAAGAGCAAAACTTTTTGAAAGAGTTGCTTTTACCTACTATCTCTACTTTCTCACCTTTTCCCATCATGTATCATCATCATCATTGTTATTGTTACTATTGTTGTTACAAAATTGGTGTTATTGTTTTGGAGCCACAGGTGCAAGGAGCTGAGTTATTCCTACTGCTCAGCCTGTGAGTATCATCTTCAGTGTGGACAAGGCCCTTTGTGCTTTGTTTAGTTCTTTACCCTTCGTTACTGATCTCAACTCTCCTTTCCCTCTCTACCACATACACACACAAGTTTGTTTTGCTTGAGTACCTGAATTTGCATTATTTTTTTAAGACCATTTTACTGTACAGTATTAAAAAACAGTACTGTACCATTCTCACTTAGAGACCACAAGCATGCTGATGACAATGTGGTCTTGGCATCACATCTCTGTCACCTACTCACGAGGTGACTTTATGCAAGTTATATAACCCTTAGTTTTTGCATACTATGTGTGTAAAAGGAGGACTTACTCAACAAAGATTCACAAATATTTATTGAGGGCCTGCATGTGCCAAGCACTGTTCCAGGTACAGAATCCTTCCCCTCATGAAGCTTATAATTGCTGTGAGGATGAAATAAATTAAATAATGAATTTAAATTAATAAATTAAATCATGATTCATAGTTATCAATAATAAATAAATAAAAATAATTCAATCGTGTCCAACTCTTTGCACCCCTCTGGACTGTAGCCCACCAGACTCCTCTCTCCATGGGATTTTTCAGGCAAGAATGCTATAGTAGGTTACCATTTCCTCTTCCAGGGGATCATCCTGACCCAAGGATCAAACCGGAGTCTCCTCTGTCTCCATTGCAGGCAGATTCTTTACCCTCTGAGCCATCAGGGAAGCCCAAAGAAAAAATTTAAATTAATAAATTAAATTAAACAGTGGTTAATAAAGATTAATTAATAATAAATGATTATATTAAAATAATTCATATTTTTAAGTATCTGTGAACTATATATATTGGGTTGGCCAAAAAGTTCATGAAGATTTTTCCATAACATCTTATGGAAAAATCTGAACAAAATTTTTGGCCAACGCAGTGTCTCCTTCTTCCTAATAACTGCTAGTGGTTTTCCATGGTTTGCACCCCCACATTATGTTGTAGGAGATGACTCAGAGACAACGTTATTTAGAAAAGAAAGGCAGTTTACATGCAAAGAGGTGCGAAGGAGTCAGCATCCAGAAGAACTGGTTTTTCAAACAAAAACCACAAGGGGTATCTAAATGGAAATGTTGTTGTTTAGTCTCTAAGTCATGTCTGACTCTTTGCGACTTTGGACTATAGCCCTCCAGGCTCCTCTGTGCATGGGCTTTCCCAGGCAAGAATACTGGAGTGGGTTGCCATGCCCTCCTCCTCCAGGGGATCTTCCTGATAAGGTACAGAGTTACCAGTGTTACCAAGCTCTCATATATCAGTTCACAGTGGGAAAAAGAGCATATGTCCTTTTTATATGATTTTCTTATCCAGTGGAGAAGGTGATCACCAGCCTTCAGACATCAGCATGGCTAAGGTCAGTGGTAGAATGGTTTCCTCTAGTTCTGTTCTCCAAAATAAATGAAAGGACAGATAAACCTGTCCTTTGCCATAGTTGTTATTGTTATATACCATATCTCAGTATTGATAGAACAAGTAGATTTAAAAAAAAAAAATAGAAAGGGCTCAGAATATGTGAAAAAACAGTATTCAGCCAAATATCAGTTAATTACAGTGTGCAAAATGCCCTGTCCCGAGATGGCAGGAAATGCACACACTCATAACTGCATGAAGACAAAGGCGTTTTGCTTCCATGATTGCTTCAGAATTCTTACAAGGATAGTACTGTGATGTACAGTCTTGCACATGCCCTCATGGACCTATGCATGAGTTCTGTGCAAAATTACTCAGGAGTGGAAATGCTGAGACATAGAGTAAAAGATACAGTAAGCAATATATTTAAATAGTACCCAAATATGGGTAAACCATCTAGTAATAAATTTAAAAGGAGCAGTAGAGGTGGCAGGACAAATGTTGCTGTCTTCTAGTCGCTAAGTTGTCTCCAAATCCTTTGTGACCCCATGGACTGTCGCCTGTCAGGCTCCCCTGTCTATGGGGTTTCCAAGGAAAGAATACTGGAGTGGGTTGCTATTTCCTTCTCTAGGGGATCTTTTTGGCCCAGGGATCGAATCCAAGTTTCCTGCAATGGCAGGCAGGTTCTTTACCACTGGGCTATCAGGGAAGCCCATGGACAAATATACCAGAATATATTACATAAAATTAAATGGAATAATTGCTGCAATCAAAACAAACAAAGATTGTCAGATTTAATCAAGTATTTTGATAGACTGCCTAAACCTAAGGCTATAGAAAGTGTAAATGGAGAAGATTAAAAAAAAAAAAGTGCTGTGTAAAAACTAACAAAAAAAAAAAGGTTAGTGTTACTATGTTAAAATTACACAAAGTGAATGTTAAGGCAAAAAGCATTACTAGCAGCAAAGAGATACTCTTTATAATGATAAAAAGAGTTAATCCACCAGGAAGATATAAAATTTTAAGTCTATATGCAGCTACAAAATAGCCTCAAAATATATAAAGTAAAAATTGACAAATGTAAAAAAAATAAATAAACATATAATGATAGTTGGAGATTTTAATATATCTTATCTCAGTATTGATAGAACAAGCAGATTTTAAAAAATAGAAAGGGCTCAGAATATATGAAAAAACAGTATCAGCAAAACTGACCTAATTAACATATATAGAGCATAGCACACAACATCTGCAGATACACATTCTTTTTAATTGCACATGAAATATTTAAGAAAAAATGACCATATGTTTGGCCATAAGACAAGTCTCAACAAGTTTTGATGAACTGAAATCTTGCAAAAATTATTCTCTAGTCAAAATAATTTAACTAAGTCAATAACAAAAATATAGCTAGAAAAACCCCCCAAATGTTTAAAAATAAAGCAATTTGATTCTAAATAAGCTACAGATAAAAGATTAAATCACACTGAAAAATATAAAATAGTTAGAACTAAGATGAAGTTGAATGGTTCTATGAAGACCTGCAAGATCTTCTAAAACTAACACCAGAAAAAGATGTCCTTTTCATCATAGGGAACTGGAATGCAAAAGTAGGAAGTCAAAAGATACCTGGAATAATAGGCAAGTTTGGCCTCAGAGTACAAAATAAAGTGGAACAAAGGCTAACAGGGTTTTGTCAACAGAATACACTGGTCATAGCACAACACAAGAGACGACTAACGACTAACAACTAACGACTCTCCTAACAACACAAGAGACAACTCTACACATGAATATCACCAAATCAGTTCAATTCAGTTCAGTTGCTCCATCATGTCTGACTCTTTGTGACCCCACGGACTGTAGCACGCCAGGCTGCCCTGTCCATCACCAACTCCCAGAGCTTGCTCAAACTCATGTCCATTGCGTTGGTGATGCCATCCAACCATCTCATCCTCTGTTGTCCCCTTCTCCTCCTGCCTTCAATCTTTCCCAGCATCAGGGTATTTTCCAATGAGTCAGTTCTTCGCACCAGGTGGCCAAAGTATTGGAGCTTCAGCTTCAGCATCAGTCCTTCCAATGAATATTTAGCACTGATTTCCTCTAGAATTGACTGGTTGGATCTCCTTGCAGTCCAAGAGATTTTCAAGAGTCCACAGTTCAAAAGCATCAATTCTTTAGCACTCAGCCTTCTTTATGGTCCAACTCTCACGTCCATACATGACTACTGGAAAAACCATAGCTTTGACTAGAAGGACCTTTGTCGGCAAAGTGATGTCTCTGCTTCTTAATACACTGTCTAGGTTGGTCATAGCTTTTCTTCCAAGGAGCAAGCGTCTTTTAATTTTATTGCTGCAGTCACCATCTGCAGTGATTTTGGAGCCCAAGAAAATTAAGTCTGTCATTGTTTCCATTGTTTCCCCATCTATTTGCCATGAAGTGATGGGGCTGGATGCCATGATCTTAGGTTTTTGAACGTTGAGTTTTAAGCCAGATGAGTTTTTAAATGGTCAATACCGAAATAAAGAATACTCCACATCAAAATTTGTAGGGTAGTTCTTAGAAGAACATTTTCAATTCTTAATGCATATATAGAAAAGAGGAAAGGCCAATATTCATCCCAACAAAGTAGAAAAAGATCAGCCAATTGAAATCAAGGAAAGTAGAACAAGTAAAATAATAAAGACCAGAAATTTATGGAATGTAGAACAAATATACAATAGAAATAGTCAATAAAATAAAAGGTCAGTCCTTTGAAAAGATTAATAAAATTGTTAGACCACTGGCAAGATTGATTGTAAGAGAGAGAGAGGAGATACAAATAAACAATATCAGGAATAGAAAAGGAACATCACCTGTAGGGAGGAAATCGGGAAGAAATACTCTGACTTCACGCTTCTCTTTTTTCTGAATTCCTGTGAGAGAATCAAAAATAATTTAAAATAAATTATTAGATAATAAGAAATTATAAATAATTTTTTGCCAATAAATTTGAAATTTTTAGTGAAATAAACTCCTAGAATAATATAATCTACCAAAAGAATGAAAACTTCTAAATCACAAATTATTACAAAAATTGCGTCCATAATTGAAAATCTCTCAAGGAAAATTTCAGGCTCAGATGACTTCCCCAGCAAATTCTACCAGCCACTTAAGGCAGGAAAATGTCAATATTCTATAAATCCAGAGAACAGAAAACCAGGGAACATTCCCCAATTCATTTTGTGAAGCCTACATAAGCTGGATCCTAAAGTTGTTCAGCTAGGAGTTCATAACAAGGAAGAAAAATGTTAAGCTGATCCCACTTATGAACACAGATGTAAAAATCCCAAACAAAAAATTATTATAGCAAGCTAAATCCAGCAATATATAAAAAGGACATCACATCATAATCAAGTTGGGTTTATTCAAGAATGCAAATTGGTTTAGCATTCAAAAATTAATAAATGTAATTAACAGAGAAAACAGGAAAAATCATATGATTATCTCATTTAATTAAATTCAACATATGTTTGTGGTTTTATTTTTTAAAGCTCCTAGCAAACTAGGGATTAGCTGTAATTCCTTCAATCTAAGAAATATTTTAGAAATTAACTACAGTGCAGCTAGAATAAGAATGCTTGCTATCTTAACTTATTTACAGCACTGTACCCGAAAGCCTATCAAGTGTAACATAGCACTGAAAAAAATGAAAAGAATTGGAAAAGGAATTAAACTGCTATTATTCACAAGTGACACACTTGTATACAGAGAATTTTTTTTAATTTAATATAAATTACTAGAATTTTTAGGGAAAATTAGCAAGAGTGCTAACAAAAAACAATCTTTTACCTGTCTATATTTCAGCAACAGAATTAGAATATGAAAATTTTAAAAATATAACAAAAAATATAAAAACTCTCTAGTTATAAATCTAAAAATAACATGTAAGATTTACATAGGAAAAGCTATAAACACTTTTAAGAAAAATTAAATGCTTAAATAATTGGAGTCGGGTATACACTATTGATGAATAAGAAGACTTGATGCTGTAAAAATGTATATTTTCCCCAAATTGATCTATGAATTCAATTCAATCTCAGTGAAAATTCCAAGGATATGTTGGGAATTTCTGGTGGAATTTGACAGACTCATTCTAGAATATACATGGGAATGCAATGGCCCAAGGATAACCCAGACTCTCTTGAAGAACAAAGGGTAAAGATTTGCTCTGCTTGAAATCAAGACTTATTGATGCTACAGCAGTCAATGCACTGTGGTGTTGCTGCAATGATAGAAAAGAGAAGCCAGGAACAGACTCACATGTATACAGAAATTTGCTATGACAAAGGTGGAAACTCCAGGTACGTCAATTCTGCATCTAAATGTGACGTAGAAATAAGCTAGAAATTTATAAAGAAGAATATCTTCATGACCTCAAGTTGCGTGCCTTCATGAGGGCTAAGTTGCTTCAGTCATTCCAACTCTTTGTGACCCCATGGACTGTAGCCCATCAGCCTCCTCTGTCCATGGAATTCTCCAGGCAAGAATATTAGCGTGGGTTGCCATGTCCTCCTCCAGGAGATCTTCCTGACCTGGGGATTCAACCTTTGTCTCCTGTGTCTCCTGCATTGCAGGTGGGTTATTTACCAATGAGCCACCAGGGAAGCCCAGATCTCAAGTAAATATTTTTAAGATAGAACACAGAACTAACCATGAAGATTTTGATAAATGAGACTACACTAAAATTAAGAATTTCTGTTTATTGAAAGACACCATTAGCGGACTTCCCTGGTGGCCCAGTGGTTAAAACTCCATGCTCCCATTATAGAGGGCACGAGTTCTACCCCTGGTTGGGAAACCAAGATGTTGCATGCCACACAGTGTGGCAAAAAACAAAACAAACAAGCAAAAACTCATGCTACTGAATAGATTTCATTCAATTCTTAAAAAAAAAAAAAAAATCCATTAAAAGGGCAAAAAAGACAGCCATGTAGTGATGTGATATTGTGACTTTATAAGAAATATTTATATTATATTATAAATATATAATACACACATATATATATTGTTTTTCTTCATCCCATTTCTGGCACAGAGCTCCTAAAACCCTTAGAATTTCCTAAGGGTTAAGAGCAACAATGGTGTCTTTTGTTATGATGATAATGGCAGTTTCTGGAAAGCACCTAAATATGAGGACCATGAGATTTGAGGATTGGAACTTTCAGCCCAAACCCCTGACCTCCTGAGAAGGGAGAAAGGCTAGAGGTCCACTCAGTTGCCGATGGCTAATGATTTAACCAATTTTGCCTATGTAATGAAGCCTCCATAAAAACCCAAGAGAATGGGGGTTTGAATAGCTTGAGGGGTTGGAGGTAAGCACATGGAAATTCGCAGAGTGGAGCAACCAGACAGGAAATGAAAGCTTTTTCCTTTGCTCTATGTATCTCTTCCATTTGGCTGTTTCTGAGCTATTCCTTTAATCATTACTGGTAATAAAGTAAGCACAATGTTTCCTGAGCTCTGTAAGCCATTCTGGCAAATTAATTAAACACAGGAAGGGAATGGTGGAAACCTCTGATTTATAGCCAGTTGGTCAGACATATAGGTAATAAGCTGGGCTTGTGACTGGCATCTGAACTGGAGTTTTATGGGACTGAGCCTTGAACCTGTGGAATCTGATGCTATTGCCAGTTAGACAGTGTCAGTATTGAGTTGAATTATGATACCCAGCTGGTGTTGGAGAACTGCTTGATGGTATTGAAACATACAGACACATGCACATTGGCCTGGGTATAGAATCATTTACAGTGGTAAAAGATATCTGCAAGATAAATAATTGACAAAGGGCATAAATTCAGGCTATTTAAATGTCTACAAATAACGAGAAAAAAGTGGTAGAAAAAAGTGCCAAAATCTTGAATAAGCACTCCCACCTCCATACACACACACAAAAGAAACTCAAATGGCTAAAACCATATGAAAAAGATGTTTGTACCAGATTAGATGTCTTCTATTTGCTCCTCCACATTCATCAAATATCCCATCCCTGTGAGGAGTCCCATAAGAGTTCAGAAAAAGGATGAGAGTGAGGAGGTATTTATCCCTTGCTTTCTTCCCTGAGAGCAATTGCCTTGACCAGCTATATTCTTCAAAGGGCAGTGCTTCTTTGAAGGTGGCCTGCTCAATGGAACTCTGTCTCTACCATTTTGACCTAGGTTAGATTGTAACAGATTCACAGCTACTAGCCTTGAGCTTCTGTATTATTTCCAGTATTCGCTATACACCTAAAATGTACTATACACACGCACACAAACACACACAATTATCCTAAGTCAAGTATAAAGTGTGCCATCTTCTTCCTGTTGGGGATATCTTATACACTGCTCAATTTCGTTGGTTACAATGTGAATTGCAAATTAAAGCAATGACAAAATATCACTTCATACCCCCCAGAATATCTAAAGTAAGAAGACTGACAAAACCAACTGCTGCTAACAATATGGAAGATCAAGGACTTTCATATAGAATTGGTAAAGTTTAAGTTGGTATAATCATTTTGGAAAACAGATTGATTTTGTCTAACAAAGTTGAACACAAACCCAGCAATTTAATTCCTAAAGACATACCCTAGAGCATAGGTTTCAAACTTCACTCTGCCATTAGCACATCTGGGGAGGTTTGTTAAAACTGATTACTGGAGCCCTCTCCCAACATTTTTTATTTAATAGGTCTGGAGGGGAAGTCAAGATTGTGCATTTCTAACAAGTTCCAAAGTGATCTGATGCTGAGACCATACTTTGAGAACAACTTTCCTAGAAAAATTCTTGCATGTGTGCAACAGAAAACATGAACAAGAAATTCTATTGCACCGAAGATTTAGTGACTACAACAACAGCAACAAAAATGGAAATAATCCAAATGCCCATCAACTGTGCATGCTAAGTCACTTCAGTTGTGTCCAACTTTTTGCAACCCTGTGAACTGTAGCACACCAGGCTCCTCTGTCCGCGGGATGCTCCTCTGTCCATGGGATTCTCCAAGCAAGAATACTGGAATGGGTTGCCATGCCCTGCTCCAGGGGATCTTCCCTACCCAGGGATCAAATCTGCATCTGTTATGTCTCCTGCATTGGCAGGCGGGTTCTTTACCATTAGCACCACCTGGGAAGCCCCCCGCTTCAACTGTAAATTGGACAAATAAACTGTGGTATTGTCTTCAGCAAAGCCCGTTAGCAATTCCTGGGAAATAAAAATAGAATCTTGGTAGTAACATCTAACATTTTTTGTTCTCTTTCTTTTTCTTTTCACTTGCTCCTAGGGTGCCACGTGCATAGGCTGTATACCTAGCACTTCAGGCTGTTTCTAATGCTAAATGGCCACCCCAGTATGTCAGCTACTGGACCGTGTGCAGAGATGCTGTAACCGGCAATGTGATCTGGAGCACCGTGAACAGTACAGGTTAACCAATGTGCAAGAACTCCACACCCCACAAGACTGGCAAGAACCCTAGAAAGCTGCCCTGCCCATGGCCTAGCAGGTAGAGCATGTACTCTCGAGTGTGAACTCACACCTTCCCATTCTTTGATCAAAAATAAAACTTTCCTTTGCTTTTGAACTGAACTCAGCCTCGTTCTGTTGACTCAAATGACACAGGGCAGGAGGACCCTTGTTGGGGCCCAACTCAGAAGTATCAGTAACAAATTTTGGCAACCCAGATAAGATGGACCATGGCCTTTAACTCATACCTTTCCACCAGGCTATGGGCTCACTCTGGCTCTAGTGGAAGGACAGCTAAGGCTTTAGGAAGTTCACATGATGAGGACTGACCCTGGTCTTTAAGTACACTCTGACAGGGTAGAAGAGTAATAGCTTTTGATCAAATTCAGAGCAACTCTACCCAGTAACCTGATACCCAGGTGTGGTGCACACACAGCATAGCCTCCAGAGTAGCCTGGACTGCACCCCCTTCAGAGGATCATACTGTGGCGTTACAGGGGATGGAAGACTGAAACTCACATGTATCTGTCCACTACCTCTGGCCGGTCTTCCCTCAGTTCTGGATGCCCAGGGACAGTGGGGACTTGTGGATGAGCTGGAGCCATGTCAGTCTTGTCTGCTTTCTCACCAGTGGTACTGTCCTCTTGACTCCCCTACAAGGCAGTAGCAGCTCCACCAGGCCTTTTCGCCTTCCTTGCTGATGCCCAGGGGTCAACAATAGCGTTCTCGATTGTTACTTTTGTTGTGGTGAAGAAAAGTGGCCAGCCCCATGAACCAAGAGGTGAGATCAGGAAAAGGCCCAGGTAATGAGGACTGCCTGACAAATCAGAATGAGGAAACGGGATCTGAAATCAGGAAAAGGCTGATCTGAAACTGGATCTGAAATCAGGAAAAGGGACACCCAAGTGAAAAAGGGTCCCTAGGTAGGTTGCAACCAGTGACTTGACACCTCTTTGGGTCAACAATTGTTGCTCACAAGAACAGTAACCCCATTATTGGTCAGCCCTGTGAGCTGCTGGCAAAAACAGGAAAGAGTCACCACCTAACCTCCCCTTCCCCCTCTGTTTGTGAGGCAAACCTTGGGTGATTATCAGCTGAGATTCTGGGGTAGAGAATTTCCTGGTATAAGCTCAGAATACCAGTTGCCCTAGTGATCTGGTACCTAGAATACTCTGTGGGAATTCCCTGTGCTTTTAACTCTCACCCAGAGGAAAGTCTGAAAACTCCTCTTTTTCTGCTCACCCGTTCCTTCTTCCCCTCAGGCAGCTGTACCAATCTCTAGCAGACCCAGTTGGTTAGGAACTAGCATGACGGCTGCTCTGCCTGGGCAGTAGTCCTGTCTATCATCTGGTGGGCTATTCTGACTAAGAAGGGACTGACTATCTCAAGCATGGGCCGTTACACATTCAAGGCAGACCCTCAGTTATACCAGAGTCCATGCATTTGGACGCCTCCCATTTTGGCTTCAAAAATTCTCCAAGCCAGGCTTCAGCAATACGTGAACTGTGAATTTCCAGATGTTCAAGCTGGTTTTAGAAAAGGCAGAGGAACCAGAGATCAAATTGCCAACATCCACTGGATCATTGAAAAAGCAAGAGAGTTCCAGAAAAACATCTATTTCTGCTTTATTGACTATGCCAAAGCCTTTGACTGTGTGGATCACAATAAACTGTGGAAAATTCTGAAGGAGATGGGAACACCAGACCACCTGACCTGCCTCTTGAGAAACCTATATGCATGTCAGGAAGCAACGAACTGGACATGGAATAACAGACTGGTTCCAAATAGGAAAAGGAGTACTTCAAGGCTATGTATTGTCACCCTGCTTATTTAACCTCTATGCAGAGTACATCATGAGAAATGCTGGGCTGGATGAAGCACAAGCTGGAATCAAGATTGCCAGGAGTAATATCAATAAGCTCAGATATGAGGATGACACCACTCTTAGGGCAGAAAGTGAAGAAGAACTAAAGGGCCTCTTAATGAGAGTGAAAGAGGAGAGCGAAAAAGTTGGCTTAAAGCTCAACATTCAGAAAACTGAGATCATGGCATCTGGTCCCATCACTTCATGGCAAATAGATGGGGAAACAGTGGAAGCGGTGGCTGACTTTATTTTTCTGGGCTCCAAAATCACTGCAGATGGTGACTGCAGCCATGAAATTAAAAGATGCTTGCTCCTTGGAAGGAAAGTCATGACCAACCTAGACAGCATGTTAAAAAGCAGAGACGTTACTTTGTCCACATTCTGTCTAGTCAAGACGATGGTTTTTCCAATAGTCATGTTTGGATGTGAGAGTTAGACTATAAAGAAAGTTGAGCACCGGAAAATTGATGCTTTTGAACTGTGGTGTTGGGGAAGACTCTTGAGAGTCCCTTGGACTGCAAGGAGATCCAACCAGTCCATCCTAAAGGAGATCAGTCCTGGGTGTTCATTGGAAGGACTGATGCTGAAGCTGAAACTCCAATCCTTTGGCCACCTGATGTGAAGAGCTGACTCATTTGAAAAGACCCTAATGCTTGGAGGGATTGGGGGCAGGAAGGGAAGGGGACAACAGAGGATGAGATGGTTGGATGGCATCACTGACTCGATGGACATGGGTTTGGGTGGACTCCGGCAGTTGGTGATGGACAGGGAGGCCTGGCGTGCTGAGGTTCATGGAGTTGCAAAGAGTTGGACACGACTGAGCGACTGAACTGAACTGAACTATTTTCGCCTTCTGAGGAATTCTTTAATAGCTTGGTGCTGGAAATTTCTCACACTGGAGATCTTATTTGGGTCAAATCTTGTGATTGGTGTCCTCTTAGACCAAGGGCACAAGGTGATGATATTAATGGCTGAGGACAAAGCTCTCCAGGCAGAGCAAGTTGACCGCTCTGGAGTAAATCCTGAGGTTTGGACCCAGGGAAAGTTGGGAGAAGCTGTAAGGCCCAGTCCTGTGATAGTCCATCTACAACCTCCGACATATATGGCCCAAGAAAAAATAATACCCTCTCTGTTGGGAGGCCTTATTGAGCATTGCCCTGATATGCAGATCCTCATTGGTCAGGGCCTTATTAGACCATGCCAATCAGCCTGTCATACCCCCATTCTCCCCACAGAGAAACCCAACATGGAATCCCAGATGGTACAGGGCTGCAAGTCAGTCAATGAAACCACTGAGGATATATATTCAGTAGTCTCTAATCCCTGCACTTCTCTGGCCACTCTACCCTGGACCTGCTATTCTGTATTAAATTAAAAAGATGTCTTGTTCTGTATTCCAGTAGCCCCAGAGTCACGAAAGTTTTTTGCTTTTGAGTGGCAGAAGCCAAACAAGAAACAAAAACAATACTGGTGGACAATCCTGCCCCAAGTGTTAAAAAGTTCCCCCACTGTCTTTAGGAAAATTTTACCTAAAGGGCATGAAAGATCTACCTCTGGAGAAGAGAACCCTCCTCCAGTATGAGAAAGACATTCTGATCACTAGCCCTACTATGGAGGCCTCTGATAAAAACATTAACTACTCTGAACCACCTAACTGATTAAGGATAAAAGGTGTCCAAGAAAAAGGCTCAAATACCACAAACTAGGGTGTGCTTCCCAGGCTTTATTCTCATAGAAGATCAGAGAGGCCTATCCCAGGAAAGGAAAGAAGGTATTTGAAGCCTCATCGCTCCTAATACTAGAAGACAGCTTAGGGGATTCCTGGGAATGGCCAATTTTTGCCCCATCTGGATCTTTAACTATGGTCTCATAGCAAGGCTTCTATATGAAAAATTTAAAGGAAAACATTATTATCCTTTTGAATGGAATTCAGAATGTGCAGGGGTCTTTCAAGAATTGAGAGAGAAATTACTTCAGGCCCCTGCCCTGGCCCTCCCAGATGTAGCTAAACCCTTTGACCTTCATATTCATGAGAGGAGGGGACTCGCCTTTGAGGGTATTAGCTTAAACACTGGGAACCCTGGCTTGGGTGATTTCTTATTTCTCTAAACAGAGGGCTGGCCTCCTATGGGTAGCAGCTGCTACTGTGTGCGTGTGCTCAGTCGCTCAATCACGTCAGACTCTTTGCCACCCCATGGACTCTAGCTTGCCAGGCTCCTCTGTCCCTGGAATTTTCCAGGCAAGAATACTGGAGCAGGTTGCCATTTCCTACTTCAGGGGATCTTCCCGACCCAGGGTTTGATCCCACGTCTCTTGCACCTCCTGCATTGGTAGGTGGATTCTTTACCACTCCACCACCTGGCAAGCCCAGTGGTAGCTACTGCAGCCCTGGTCAAAGGAGGCTGAAAAGTTAGCGTTTGGTCAGCCCATCTCTGTGTGGACTCCACACCGGGGTTAGGCTTTACTAAGTTCAAAGAGAACAGAACGGCTACCCCCTGGGAGGTTGATTCAAGTTCAGTTTATGCTTTTAGACAACCCAGTGGCTACTACAAAAACCTGTCACTCACTGAATCCTGCCACCCTGCTGCCCACAGAAACAGGGGCCCTGAAGCACAGTTGTGTAGAAAACGATGCTGCTGCTGCTAAGTCACCCCAGTCGTGTCCGACTCTGTGCGACCCCATAGATGGCAGCCCACCAGGCTCCGCTCTCCCTGGGATTCTCCAGGCAAGAACACTGGAGTGGGGTGCCATTGCCTTCTCCGGTGTAGAAAATGATAGACATGATCTATTCCAGTCGCCCTGAACTAGGAAGTGAGCCTCTCCCCAATGCCAAAGAGGAATGGTTCACAGGTGGGAGCAGTTTTATGCAAGAGGGAAAAAGGCTAGCAGGGTCTGCAGGGACCTTTGAGACCCAAGTCGTAGAAGCAAGAAGCCTACCCCCAGGAACTTCTGCCCAAAAAGCAGAGCTGATAGCCCTCACCTGAGCTTTACAGCTCAGGACTGGGAAGATCTTACATGTTTACACAGATTCCCCATATGAATACACCATCCTAAATGCACACAGGTCTATTTGGAGGCAAAGAGTTATGCTTATTGCAGAGAATAAACAGGTGAAACATGGCTTAAGCATATTGCAGCTCTTAGAAGCAGTACAGTGTCCCCCAAAATTAGCAATGATTCACTGTAGGGGTCACCTAAAGGGGATGCAGAGGTGATGAAGGGAAACAATAAGGCAGATACAGCTGCCAAAAGGGCAGCTCTAGAACCAGTGACTTGGCAACAACCCCTCATACCTCAAAGGTCAGATCCATCCAATTCCCCCTCAACATACACAAAAGGAAGATTTAGACAGAATCTGAAAATGGGGCTTCAGTGGAGATCCCAGAGCCCATGTGTGGCTGGTTAATGAATATAGGCAATACTTCTTTCCCCAAACTGCAACTTGTCAAGTCATCAGGGAGGCTCATCAAGCAACTTACTATTGGAGGGATGCCCTGAGTAATTGATTAGTTGAGGTCTTGGTAATTCTTCACATGAAAAGTATAATCAGTCAGATAGTTGAGACATGCCCTATCTGCATAATAAACAACCCCAACACCAGCTCCCCCCAAGCCCCAGAGGTTCCCAGATAAGGCCCATTCAGACCAGAGGGACGTATCCTGGGGAAGATTGAGACTCATTTCTCTGCATGCTGAGTGTACCAGTCAGTGTCAGATATCTCTTGGTGCTCTGCTGTTGTTCAGTTGCTAAGTCATGTTTGCCTCTTTGCCACCCCATGGACTGCAGCATGCCAGGCTTCCCCATCCTTCACCATCGCCTGGACTCATCTCCGTCTCCGTTGATCTCCTGACGCTCAAACTCATCTGCATTGACTCGGTGATGCCATCCAACCATTTCATCCTTGGTCATCCCCTTCTCCTCCTTTCTTCAATCTTTCCCAGCATCAAGGGCTTTCTAATGAATTGGCTTGGTGCTGGTAGACAAATTTTCTGGGTAGACAGAAATTCCCTGCTAGAACTGAACCCACAGTTGAAGTGGCTATGGCACTACTAAAAGAAATAATCCCCAGGTTTGGGCTCCCAGGATTCCTGCAAAGCAATAATGGTCCAGTGTACACTCTTCTATATTTAAAATGGATAACCAAAAAGGTCCTATTGTATAGCACAAGGAACTCTGCTCAATATTATGTGGCAGCCTGGATGGGAGGGGGTTTGGGGGAGAACAGATACATGCATATGTATGACTGAGTCCTTTGGCTATTCACCTGTAACTATAACAGCATTGTTTATTAATCAGCTATACCCAAATACAAAATAAAAGCTTTTAAAAAAATTATGTTCCAGTATTTTTATCTCAAGTGATGAAGAGGTAATGAATGCCCTGGATATAAAATGGACCTTGCTCTTAGCCTGGAGATCCCAATCACTTCGGAAAGCAGAGAAATGCAGGCAGATCTTAAAACACGCTTTAGCCAAGCTATGTCAGGAAACTCTAGAAAATTGGATTAAATTGCTTCTGATTGCCCTTCTCCGCATCTGGTTAGCCACAAGGGATAAGTCAATGTTAAGAGCATTTGAACTCCTGTATGGTAGACCCACTCCCCGATCCCGAGAGAAGGGACTCTAGACCCCCTGAAATGGAACAAATCATGTGTGCCCTCCAGGGAAGAGAAAATGTGAAAGCTCTCACTGCATATAGTAACCAAGTGCTATCTGCACCCACTGACCTGGCCCTGTACCCCTTCCAGCCAGGAAACGGGTAGACCTAAAAACCTGAAAAACTGGTATCATCAATAAGATCAGCTCACCCCTAAATTGAAAAGAGCCCACTTGGTGATCCTAACCACCCTCTTTGCCCTGAAGCTGCAGGGCTCACTCTGGGCGAGAGAAGGGACTCTTTAGACCCCCTGAAATGGAACAAATCATGTGTGCCCTCCAGGGAAGAGAAAATGTGAAAGCTCTCACTGCATATAGTAACCAAGTGCTATCTGCACCCACTGGCCTGGCCCTGTACCCCTTCCAGCCAGGAAACGGGTAGACCTAAAAACCTGAAAAACTGGTATCATCAATAAGATCAGCTCACCCCTAAATTGAAAAGAGCCCACTTGGTGATCCTAACCATCCTCTTTGTCCTGAAGCTGCAGGGCTCACTCTGGGCACGTCGTGCTCAAGTGAAGAGGGCCCTGAACCCCAGCCTCCATACGACAACCTGGGGCACCAGACCCCTTGGCTATTTGTGCGAATCTCTCTCCAAACTGAAGCTTCTCTTCGTAAAAACAACAAAATGAGGCCAGGGAGATTCAGGCCATGGCAGGGATCCCGCTACACCAAGGCACACTTGTGCCTTCAGGCAAAAGACTTACAGGCCTATATTTTTCTCCTTTGTCTCCAAAAGTTTAGAAAAATGGCAGTTGCTCAGGGATACAAACAGGGCTGCAGCCTGGTGACCATCAAACGCATCTAAAGGCAGCTGGAAGGAAGTTCTGCTCCTCTGTTCCGGGTGATGACGACACTCCAAAATCAGTAGGAAGCAGTTACAGAGGGCAGACCTACACCCTCAGTGCCCTTCAAGAAGGAGGAGCAGGACAAAAGACAGAGGAGGGATTTGTCACCAGCAAAGCCCATTAACAGTCCCCCAGGAATAAAAATATAACCTGGGTAATAAAATAAAGTCTAACCGTTTTTTCCTTTGTGCTTAGTCTGGCTTCACTTGCTCACCGGGAACTACATGTAGAGACCTCACAACTGGCACTTCGGGGTGTGTGCAAAAGAGGCACACAACATTCAATTCGACCTGGCAACGGGCTGTGTGCAGAGAAAGAGCTGCACCCCACGTTGTAATCTGGAACGTAAGCAACAGGCCTGTGCCCTCCTTGTGAGAGCTCTGTCCCGTCCCCTCTGTGCTGACGAGATCCCCATGCAGCAGCCCGGTCGGGAGAGCCTGTGGACACCAGTGGGAGAGCCTGCACCTCTCCATTCCTCAATCAAACAGTAAAACTTTCCTTTGCTTTGAACAGAACTCAGTCTTACTCTATTGGCTCAAATGACATCAGGCAGGAGGACCCTTGTTGAGGCCCTACTTGATCAGATCAGTGACAATATAAGACTGCTAATGCCCCAGAATAGAATGAAACACAGCATTAGATATCAACATGGGTGAATCATGAGTAAAAAGAGCCAGTCAAAGAAGAATACATGGACGATGAATCAATCTAATTAAAATTATAAAACAGACAAAAGTAAGAAAATGGTCTTTAGGGATGCCCAGATGTTAAAACTAAAGACAAGCAATGGGACAATAATCACAAAATCATCTTACTGGTTCCATCTCTGGGAAAGAGAGGAGCTGTGATTGGAAGACAGTGGGTACTTGATCTTGAAATCAGTGGTCTATTCTGATTGCTGATTGATTACAGGGATGTTCGTTTTATAATTATTTTTTAAATTATCCTTTTTTGAGCTGCACCAGGCCTTAGTTTGAAGCATACGGGATCTTTAGTTGCGGCATGCAAGCTGTTAGTTGTGGTAGGTGGGACCTAGTTCCCTGACCAGGGTTCGAACCCGGGTCTCCTGCTCTGGGAGCACGGAGTCTTAGTCACTGAACCACCAGGGAAGTCTCCTAAATTATTCTTTAAATCTATCCTTGGATCAGGCTCTGAGGAACACTGGCCCAGAGTCTCCACATGAATCCATCAAAACCTAAAAATTCTATACCAGTAGTTTGCCCACGTCTGGTTCGCTCATTCCTGGAGAGTGAGTGGGACATAAATAGTCTGAACTGTGACTCCAGCTCAGGATGAAGGCAGGCTAGCTTGGTCCTCCCACAATCTTCTGAATCTCTCCTGAGGTAACTGCTGAGACAAAACACACATTCACACACCTCCACAGGGACAAGTCATAATATATAAATAGTGCATAGACTCCAAATCTGCATTTAGGAAACATTTTTCTCCCAGAAGCTCAATCAGTAGAGATGCAACTTTTCCCACAAAAAAATGAAAAATATTTTTCATTATTATGCAAGCAGTTTAGCTCCTGAGAGTTAGGGTCTCAAACCTGTCATTCTAGAAAAGGGTCATTGTACTATATTTGCATTACCAAAGATTCTTCAGGAGGTTTTTTTCCCCCCAGAACAATGAAGCAGTCTGACTCAAAATTATCTGAAGGCAGAAAACTACTTCCAACCTTCAAATGAAATCAGAATGTGTTGTTACTTCTGAATAGAAGCCTCTGGTTTTCTTTTTCTTTCTTTCTTTCTTTCTTCTTTTCTCCCTCCTTTTTCTTCCTTTAAGTCTGCAGCAACACCCAAGTCACTTCCATTTATGGATACGCCTGCCCTGTTAGAAAGCTCTGTCTTTATTGAAGGATTTCACACCGGGGGCTTTCAGTCAGTTGGTTCTGTTTCCGCCCCTTGGGGCCAGAGTATAAATCTAATCCCTCTTCAACATGACAGCCTTTCAAATAGGTTAAGACAGTTACCACATCTTCCTGGAATTTTCTTTTTCTCTCAGTCCCTTGGCCATCTCCCAAAGGGCAGTTCTGAACCCCTTCTTATCCTGGTTGATGTGTTCCTAGGCTCCACTTTATCTCCCCCTAGCACAAGGAGGGAGCCCAGGCCTGAAGTTAAGTTTCAATGTAGGGAAAAATAAACTGTCTTTCCTTTACCTATCTCATGTTCATTGTCTGGGGCTCTGCAAATTAGACTGACAAAAGACATTTTAACAAGAGAAAAACAAACAGCAGTTTACTAGTGTGTGTTTTCCACTTACACAGGGGAGTGCTCAGTTATGAGTAACTCAAAGTGGTGGCTAGAACTTGGGCTTATATTAATAAGCATCTTAACAAGATGCTTAACAACAAACTTTCAGAGAAGTAACAAGGACCAGAACTTTGAGCTTCTAGGAGCAAGAAATTGCTGGAAGGCAAATATATAGGGAAAGTAATTGTAAATAAGGGCTTGTTTTAGCAGAGGTCATTATGTAGATTTCTTTGATGTTGGTGTCTGGTCTGAGAAGGGTCTCCAGTTATCTCTGGTGATTAACTTCTCCCTCTCCTAGTAGGGAAGGGACAGGGGACCCCTTATTAAATGTGTGTCCTGCTTTGAGGCAAATAGAGGGAGGACAGAGAGCTTTCCTGCTTCTTCTCAAATGCCTTTAGCTAAAAATAATCCTTGTGCCAAGGGGGCATATTTGGGGTGGCATATTGTGCTACTCCTCACGGTCATAATGTGACCAGCCTAGATTGAAGCAAGATCATCAGCCCCTACGTTCTAGAAATGTTATGCCTATTAATCCTACAGTTTTAAGGATGATAATGTGCATAGCATCAGAAGCAATTTTTGACTGATGCCAAGTGTAGGCATCAGTGTAGGTACTGGAGGAGGAAAAAAGGAGGAAATTAGTTTGTCTTTTAAAAAGCAAAAGCTATTACAGCCATTTTTGTGAAATGTTTATTATTGATGCCTAGTTGTCATGCAGCACAATAACAGCTGATGTCAAAACCTGAAGGGCTGCCAAACAAATGAAGGATTTGTCAGATTACATTTGCCATGCATTGAATTTGACAACAGCAGTTAACTCTAGATAAGTGGCCTCCATCTTCACCATTGTGAAGCTCATTGTGTTAGTAACAGATAAACCCTCCAGGCTCAGTGATTTAACACAATAAAAGTTTATTTCTTGTCTCTTTTTATCCCGAAGTGGGGCTCCTGTATGGGTGGTTCTCTTCTAAGCAGGGATTCGGAGATCCAGCCTCCTTCTCTGCCATTGTCAACAGGCTGTTCCCAAGGTTGCTCTGGGGATGAGTGGCTGGGGCGGGGTGGGGGTCAGGGGAAGGGAGAGTCTGTTTCCAACCAGCCTGTGTGGGGAAGAACGTAGATGGTCACCCATAGGAGGACTTTAGGGCCATGTGTGGGAGTGGAGGGCATCACTTCTGTCCAGTGGCTAGAACACAGTCATGGGGCCAACCTAACCATAGGGAGTTTGCAAATATAGTCTAGATATATGCCTAAAATGAAGAATTTACTTCTTGTCTCTTAACATTCCAATGTAGGGGAGACTATATGGAGGATAAATAGCATCTTAATATTGTGAAAATTGTTTTGACGTTCTGGGCCACAGAAAGGATCTCAGAGACCTCCAGAGGTGTCCAGACCATACTTTGAGACAGTGCCCTAGACTATCAGATGATGCTTAGGTGGGCTGATTTCACAATAATACAGTATGATATTTAAAAGACATACAGTAACCTTCCACCTTCCTAAGCATTTTTAAATTTTATTTATTTATTTTTATTTATTTAGGTTTTTATTATTTATTTAGGTTGCTCTAGTCTTCATTGCTTTGCACAGGCGTTTTTTAGTTGTGGCAAGCCGGGGCTTCTCTTGCTGTGGAGCACAGGCTCTAGGCATGCAGGCTTCAGTAGTCGTAGCACTCAGGCTCAGTAGTTGTGGCACATGGGCCTAGTTGCTCTGTGGCATTTGGAATCTTCCAAGACCAGGGATCAAACCCGTGTGCCCTGCATTGGCAGGTGGATTCTTATCCACTGCGCTACAAGGGAAGTCCCCTAAACATTTCTTTCAGTTCAGTTCAGTTCAGTCACTCAGTCGTGTCCGACTCTTTGCGACCCCATGAATCGCAGCACGCCAGGCCTCCCTGTCCGTCACCAACTCCCAGAGTTTACTCAAATTCATGCCCATCGAGTCAGTGATGCCATCCAGCCATCTCATCCTCTGTCGTCCCCTTCTCCTCCTGCCCCCAATCCCTCCAAGCATCAGGGTCTTTTCCAATGAGTCAACTCTGCGCATGAGGTGGCCAAATTATTGGAGTTTCAGCTTCAGCATCAGTCCTTCCAATGAACACCCAGGACTGATCTCCTTTAGGATGGACTGGTTGGATCTCCCTGCAGTCCAAGGGACTCTCAAGAGTCTTCTCCAACACCACAGTTCAAAAGCATCAGTTCTTCAGTGCTCAGCTTTCTTTATAGTCCAACTCTCACATCCATACATGACTACTGGAAAAACCATAGCCTTGACCAGACGGACCTTTGTTGGCAACGTAATGTCTCTGCTTTTTAATATGCTATCTATGATGGTCATGACTTTCCTTCCAAGGAGTAAGCATCTTTTAATTTCATGTTTAGAGTTAAAATATTCTTCTTCAGTGTTCTGCCTTCCCCAAGGCCCAGTTCTAAGGGACTTGGCTGAGTGCCTCTCCTCCAGGTCAGGGACCCCTTCATCTGGCCATAACTTCCCAGTTCTCGGTTATCTCACTGCTGCGCTCTAGTCCGTGGCTTGTGGCCTCTTCCCATCTGTTCCTTTTAGCTCAGACAATGTACGGCTCTCCTGGGGCACCTTGTTCCTGCTGAGTCAGTTCCTACCTCTCTTCCTTGAAAATGACCAACAGAGAAACAGCCATGTTCCCTGATGATCCCCAGTGGAAAGTCCATCCTACACCCCCTCAGACCAGGAAATTAGTTTGTCTTTTAAAAAGCAAAAGCTATTACAGTCTCTCTCCTGGGCTTTCTCAGGAAAAGGAGAGAGCACTGCCCTCCTGCTCAGCCCAAAAAACCTGGGCTGGTCCCATTCCTCACCACTCAGTAGCCCAAGGAACCCTCTCTCCTCTCCTCAAGACTTTCAGACAGCAGACTCTCCAGGCTCTGAGGCAATTCTATTTTGATCCTGTTCCTCCAACTCCTTCCGCCTGGGGATATCTTTTGTCAAGATATCCAAGACATCCAGATTTTTGTACTCTGATTGTCTCCTGCTTCCTGACAAAGACTCTTCTCTGAACTGTCTTCTCATCTGGGTTCTGATTTTGGGGCTTCCATGTTCATCACATGCTAAATCACTTCAATCGTGTCCGACTCTGTGCGAGTCTATGATCTGTAGCCTGCCAGGCTCCTCTGTCCATGGGATTCTCCAAGAGAAGAATACTGGAGTGGTTTGCCATGCCCTCCTCCAGGGGATTTTCCTGACCCAGGGATTGAACCCGAGTATCCTGTGTCTCCTGCATTGGCTGGGGAGTTCTTTACCACTAGTTCCACGTGGAAAGCCACTGTCTAAATTGAGCAAGAATCCTATTTAGTCAGCTTAGCAAGAACTCCCATCTTGATATCTGATCATCTAAAATATCTGATCAGCTTCCTCCTCCCCCACCATGCCCTAGGTGATGTCCCATCACCCTGGGCTGTCTTCAGCAAGAATCCTGGTAGGCCAGTTGAGGCAGAACCCTTCTTTATGCCTTAGGCTTCCTCACAGCAATTTTCTGTCAGCCTGTTCCTTGGTCATAAATTATCTCTTTTCCTCATTATATTCAGAGTCGAGTCCGATCACTGTTTCCTACTGCAAAACTCCATTGCACCTGAATAAAGTCTGCCTTGTCATGCTTTAATATGTTTCATAATCTTTTTCCTTAACAGAATAATTTGTTGTTGTGTCCAACTCTTTTGAGACCTCATGGATTTTAGCCCACCCGTCTCCTCTGTCCATGGGATTTTTCAGGCTAGCATACTGGTGTGTGTTCAGTCACAGTTGTGTCCAACTCTTTGCAACCTCATGAGCTGTAGCCCACCAGGCTCTTCTTTCCATGAAATTCTCCAGGCAAAAATACTGGAGTGAATTGGCATGCCCTTTTCCAGGGGATCTTCCTGACCCAAGGATTGAACTCAAGTGCCCTGCATTGTAGACAGATTCTTTACTGCTGAGCCATCAGGGAAGCCCAAACAGAGTCATACTTTTTCTTTAACATCTCATACATAAGAGCTCACATGTAGGAACACTGAAGGCAGGAAGCTCCTAATTTTGAGTTCATCTATATATTCCCTAAGAACTCCCAGGGAATACATAGATGAGCTCAAAATAAGTCCTCTCTAAGGCAGCAGGTGAACGATGCATCTTCTCTTGGACTCTTGGGTAGTTTATCCTGTCCACTGGGAGGACATTGGCTCTGTCTTCCCAGCTCCTGGGACCACGAGGATTAGAGGCAGAGAAGACCCTGTGGAGATATTGGGAAATCACAAAGGCGGGAGGGGGGATAAAGTCAAAACAGGTACAGAGTCAACCATGTGGACATCCCTGTGTGTTGCCCACACAGAAGGGAACTTCAAGACAGTAGAGCTAGACGTTCTACCTGGCCGCCACTGCAGTGCTGCACACCCTTCCCAGTTGTGCTAGCAAACACAGATGTATGTATAAAAGTTGGTTTTGATACAATGGACCATGTATTGTGAAACAGCAATGATATGTGAGAAGGAACATTGGGTTGAGCAGGCAGTGGGATGTAGTGCATTCGTGCTAAGTTGCTTAAGTCATGTCTGACTCTTTGCAAAGATATGGACTATAATCCACCAGACTCCTCTGTCCATGGGATTCTCCAGGCAAGAATACTGGAGTAGGTTGCCATGCCCTCCTCCAGGGGATCTTCCCAGCCCAGGGATCAAACCTGCTTCTCCTGCATTGGCAGGTGAATTCTTTACCACTAGTGCCACCTGGGAAGTGGGATATAGAGTTGAGTACAATTTGTGGCAAAAAAAAAAAAAAAGGCAGAGGGTAAGGTGAAGATGGAGACAGTTTTCCCTTTGGCTAAATAATAGAGAATGTTGCCTCTTGAGGATAGGAGTGTCCAGCCAGGGCTGTAAAGCTGTACTCAAATAGAGACCCAAGGTTAAAGGATATCCAAAAGACCAGGGGATTGGCAATAGATACAATTGAATGTCGTCTTATGAATTAATAAATCCTAGTATTTAAACCATGCTGGATGATAGTCAGGGCTCACAGATGCGGAGACATTAGAATGACACAGAAATCATCACATCCCCTGCACCAGATCACTTGCACCTTCGTGAAGCACTCAGTGTTGAGGGGCATTTTTCTGCATGATTGAAGACATTCTAATAATATACACAATATTTCTCAGTTTTTCCAAAACAACCAACAAAGTAGTTTAAAAAACAAAAAGAATAGAAATAAGTAAAGTATTAGTTGCTCAGTCATGTCCGACTCTTTGTGACCCTGTGAACTGTAGCCTGCCAGGCTCCTCTGTCCATGGGGATTCTTCAGGCAAGAATATTGGAGTGGGCTGCCCTGCCCTCCTCCAGGGGATCTTCCCAAACCAGGGATCGAACCCAGGTCTCCCATACTGCAGGTGGATTCTTTACTGACTGAGCCACCAGGGAAGCCTGAAAGAAGTAAGTCATGATGAAAATGATGGTAATTTACAGTTGTGAGAATATGAATGGTTGTTCTTTTCTTTTTTGGATTTTTAAATTTTCTAAAAATAAAAAACTTCCCTGGTGGTCTAGTGGTTGGGAGTCTCCCTGCCAGCGCAGGGGATGTGAGTTCTATCCCTGGCCCAGGAAGATCCCGCATGCCGTGGAGCAGCTAACCCCGGGTGCCATAACTGCTGAGCCCACCTGCTGCAACTACTGAGCCAGTGTTCCCTAGAGCCCACGCTGTGCAATGAGAGAGGCCGCTGCGAGGAGAAGGCTGTGCACCGCAACGAAGACTAGCCCCCACTCACCACAGAGAAAGCCCTCGTGCCGCAACAAAGACTAAGTGCAGCAAAAAGGAAAAGAAAAGAAAAATAATCAAATTTGAAAATCAAAACAAAATGAAAAGGCATAAAGATAATAAAAGCAGCTCAAACAAGGTTGACTGAAACTCGTTTTCATAGGTACAATTTTATATAATTCTCCCCACATCTCTGTGGGACACAATTATTTTTCCCATTTTCAGAAGGAGAAACTGAAGCTAAAGCTGTTCCATATTTTCCTCAAGGTCACACAGCTAGAATGTGAGTGAATCTGGACTTGAACCCTGGTCTTTTGACCCTAGATTCCACGTTTCTCCTTCCACTTCTCTCTGTTTCTCAAGAACAGTAGTCTCTTCTGATGGCTAAAGCAACAGGGTACTTTTCTTTTTTTGGCTAAGCCTCGAAACATGTGGTATCTAAGTTCCCTGATCAGAGATCGAAGTCTCATCCCCTGCATTAGAAGTACGGAGTCCTAACCTTGGACTGCCAGGATCCTTTGGAAGGAAAGGTGACTGGTCTTCTCCTGCCATCACCCAAAATGAGTGACACAGTTGCAAATACCTGGGAATGACCAGGAAAGTGCACTGGACCTTTAACTGGAGACAGGTGACAAAGACATAACTACAGAAGAATGATCAGGACTTGCCCACAGACTCGAGGAATCCTCATATCATAGCTTAGAAGTAGGCCCCCTTTTAAAAAAATCACCCCTGCAGAATGCCTGTAATACATAGGCCTTGTTGACTGAAGAAGAATGCCCAACCTAGGAATTACGAGTTATGTTTCATTCAGTGACCTTACTGAGGACGATAACCTGAGACAGCCTCTCAGACATCTCTGAGGAACTGCTCCAACAAGGTAATGGAAGAGCCAGGATACATAGGAGTTTTTGCTGAAAAAAAACAAAAACCAGAACAAACCTACATAGCCGAACATCAAAAGATTACTGCTAATCACAAAAAAAGTAGACATCTCAGTTTTAGCACTTTCAATATATATGTGTTTGTGTGTTAGTCTCTCAGTCATGTCTGATTCTTTGCAACCCTATGGACTGTAGTCTGCCAGGCTCCTCTGTCCATAGAATTCTCCAGACAAGAATACTGGAGTGTTCCCTTCTCCAGGGGATCTTCCCAAACCAGGAAACTGAACCCAGGTCTCCCACATCGCAGGCAGATCCTTTACGGTCTGAGCCACCAGGGAAGCCCTTCATTGTATGGGAAGAGGCAATAGTCTGTGCTGATTGAAACTATTCCTTTGATATACATCTCAACTAGGTAAGGACAGTATCCTGTTTTCCCCCATCCTAAATTCCCGTCAGGGCACTCTGTTGTAGGGGTGTCTGGAGTGGCTGATGGTTTCATGGTGGCAATGTTCATGGTTTACTAGAATGGCAGGTGGCATTCTTTGTCCACAGCCTACACACAATCTTGATTTGTCACCTATGCAGGAAAGTCCTTCTAGAGCTTTATTCCAGTTACTATTGTGGAATTACAAGTTACCCTAAAACTTGGCAACTTAAAACCACCATGTCATTTTATTTAACAGGTCATGGCTGGGCAATTCACACACAGGTCTTTCATGTGGTTCCAGTCAAATGTCAGCAGGAGCTAACTGGATTGAATGTGCAAAATGGCTCACTGACATGAGTGGCAGTTGATGTTGGCTGATGAACTGTCTGCTAGAAAGTCCACATGTGGCCTCTCCAGTTTGGCCAACTCAGGGCAGTAGGACATCACACCTGATGTCTAGCTTCCCCCAGGACAGGCATTCCCAAAAATCCAGGCAGGAGCTGCAAGTCCTTCTCTGATCTAGCCTTGGAACTCATGCATCACTCCCATGGCATCTGCTGGTTACAAATGAATCTTTAAACAGACTACATTCAAGGGAAGGAAAATTAGGCTCCACCTCTTGATGAAGGTGTGGCAAAATCACATTGTAAAGATGCATGTAATTGGGATTTTTAAAGTATTTTATATTAATTTCTCATTTAAAGGCTTTATTCTCTGCAATCACTCCCCTGGTGTTTTTTTTTTTTTTTTCAGTCTTCTAATGTTATTGAAGCCTTCAACGGCTATGTCAATGACCCCTCTTGATAAATGTCACATTTCTCTTGAAAATAGGTGGGTTATTTTCAAGTATCTTTTGATATTAATCTCTAATGTAATTCCACAGTGATAAGAGAATAGATTCTGCATGATTTCAATACCTTTAGACTATGAAATTTTTGCATCTGGTCTTATGTCCCTGGATATGTTCCAATGTCTTCTAGTTTATAGTCTATAGGAACTTGAATGGACTTTGTATCCTACTGTTGTGTGAAAATTGCATAAATCTTAATTATGTTGAATTGGTTCATACTGCTTTTCAGGTCTACTATATCTTTCTACTTCTTTGTATATTCATTCTATTAATTTTTGAGAGTTTGATATTTAAACTCCCAGTAAAAATCTTAATTTATCTACTTTAAAAAATTGTAAAAAAAATTTAATTCTAATATATAGTGGAACTATATGCAACTTTGTTCTGCATTTTCCAAATTTCCTGTAAATGTGTTACTGTATTTTCATAATTTACAAAAATAAAATAAAGAAGTAAGCAAAAAAACAAAAGAGGCATGTAAGGTGAGAGATGTTTTAGCCAACTCCAGACAGTAAAATCTGCTCAGGCATTTAATCCAGTGTTTCCTGAACTTTGTCACCTCATTGCACACACAGAAAGTGTAATGTACAGAAAGCGTAACAGGCTCATGACACACCTGTTGGGTAGTTCTGACAGGCTCACCATCTGTGATCAACAAATCTTCCTTCCTGTACTTTATGGCCAGTGTGCATTTGAGGACACAATTTCCCACATGCTTCAGAGTAATTTTTAAATTTTATTTTACTAAAGTATAGTTGATTTACAATGTTGCATTTAATTTCTGCTCTACAGCAAAGTGACTCAGTTATACATTTATCAGTTCAGTTCAGTCACACTGAACTGACTCTTTGCGACCCCATGGACTGCAGCACACGAGGCTTCCCTGTCCATCATCAATTCTCAGAGTTAGCTCATGTCCATCGAGTCAAGGATGCCATCCAACCATCTCATCCTTTGTCGTCCCCTTCTCCTCCTGCCTTCAATCTTTCCCAGCATCAGGGTCTTTTCAAATGAGTCAGTTCTTCTCATCAGGTGGCCAAAGTATTGGAGTTTCAGCTTCAGCATCAGTCCTTCCAGTGAATATTCCGGACTGATTTCCTTTAGGATGGGCTGGTTGGATCTCCTTGCAGTCCAAGGGATTCTCAAGAGTCTTCAACACCACAGCTCAAAAACATCAATTCTTCAGCACTCAGCTTTCTTAATAGTCCAACTCTCACAACCATACATGACTACTGGAAAGACCATAGCTTTGACTAGATGGACCTTTGTTGGCAAAGTAATATCTCTACTTTTTAATATGCTGCCTAGGTTGGTCATAGCTTTTCTTCCAAGGAGCAAGCATCTTTTAATTTCATGGTTTCAGTCACCATCTGCAGTGATTTTGGAGCCAAAAAAATATAGTCTGTCATTGTTTCCATTGTTTCCCCATCTATTTGCCATGAAGTGATGGGACTGGATGCCATGATCTTAGTTTTCTGAATGTTGAGCTTTAAGTCAAGTTTTTCACTCTCCTCTTTCACTTTCATCAAGAGGCTCTTTATTTCTTCTTCGCTTTCTGCCATACGGGTGGTGTCATCTGCATATCTGAGATTATTGATATTTCTCGTGGCAATCTTGATTCCAGCTTCTGCTTCATCCAGCCTGGCATTTCACATGATGTACTCTGATACAAGTTAAATAAGCTGGGTGACAATATACAGCCTTTCCCAATTTGGAACCAGTCTGTTGTTTCATGTCCAGTTCTAACTGTTACTTCTTGACCTGTATACAGATTTCTCCAGAGGCAGGTCAGGTGGTCTGGTATTCCCATCTCTTTAAGAATTTTCCACAGTTTATTATGATCCACACAGTCAAAGGCTTTGGCATAGTCAATAAAGGAGAAGTAGATGTTTTTCTGGAACTCTCTTGCTTTTTCAATGATCCAACAGATGTTGGCAATTTGATCTCGAGTTCCTCTGCTTTTTCTAAAGCCAGCTTGAACATCTGGAAGTTTATCGCTCACGTACTGTTGAAGCCTGGCTTCAACTGTTGAAGCTGTGGCTTCAACCCACAGGGGCAGGGGCTCTGGGTGCAGCAGACCTGGGTGTGGCATAAGCCGTCTTGGAAGAAGTCGCCGTTTACCCTACCATAGAGCTGCCAGAACTTACACAGGACTGGGGAAACAGACTCTTGGAGGCACAAACAAACGTGGTGTGCACCAGGACCCAGGAGAAAGGAGCAGTGACCCCACAAGAGACTGACGCAGACTTGCCTGTGAGCGTCCAGGAGTCTCCAGCAGAGGCGTGGGCCGGCAGTGGTCTGCTGCAGGACTGGGGGTGCTGAGTGCAGCAGTGCGTGTGTGGGACCTTTGGAAGGAGGACCTTATCTTCATCACCTCCAGCATAGTTTGGCCTCAGGTCAAACAACAGGGAGGAAACACAGCCCCCACTGCCCACCAACAATAGAAATTGGATTACAATTTTACTGAGCATGGTCCTGCCCACTAAAACAAGACCCAGTTTCCCCTTCAGTCAGTCTCTCCATCAGGAAGCTTCCATAAGCCTCTTATGTATATGTATTCTTTTAATATCCTTTTCCATTATGGTTTATCACAGGATGTTGAATATAGTTCCTTGTGCTGTAGAACCTTGTTCAACAGTAGAACCTTGTTGTTTATCCATTCTTTATATAATAGTTTGCCTCTGCTAATTCCAAATTCCCAGCCCTTCCCTCCTTCACCTGCTCCCACTTGGCAACTATAAGTCTGTTCTTTGTATCTGTTAAGTCTGTTCTGTTTCATAAATATGTTCATTTATGTCATATTTTAGATTCCACACATAAGTGATATCATGTGGTATTTGTCTTTCTGACTTAGTTCGCTTAGTCTGATAATCTCTAGGTCCACCCATGTTACTGCAAATGGCATTATTTCATCCTTTTTACGGCTGAGTAGTATTCCATTGTATATATGTTCCACATGGTCTTTATCCAGTCATCTGTCAATGGACATTTAGCTTATAAATACTGCTACTTCAGAGTAATTTTTGAGCCAATAGAAAAGAAACTCCCAGCTCTGACTCCACTGTACTATAGGTTTCTCTCCTGTAAGAGTTTCTGTGTCCAAAAGCTTTGAGATAGTTTTCCATTTTGTCTTCCATAAACACTAAAGGAGAAAACATGCATTCTTCATGCACTGGGTCTGCTTTAAATATATGCTGCCAATCAAAAAGAATAGCTGAATTGGACACAACAAATATGCTAAAAATTTTAAGTTTATAATGGTTTCCAAACAACAATGACAGCAATAGAAACCATTATGGCAATCTTTGGAGGTTTCCAGGGTACTAACTCATTCAGAAAGCTGGTTAGTAAAGGGAAAAGACAAAGCATTTACCCTGCCTTTCGGATATGAATTACATTTTATGACATGTCAGTTGTCACTGTATCAGCTCCTAATCTACCCTTCCTGTCTCTGTGTTGTGGTACTGGTGCTGGACCCTGTGAATACTTCTCCTGTTGCCACCAGTGGTAAGCTCTGATCAGTAGAGGCTGTTGGAAAGACGCTGCAGGAGGAGGGAGTTTCTCTTTCTGGCTCCACTGTGCATTCCTGCTCGTTCCTGCCGTGTACAGTGGCCAAGAGTGTGGAGGACACTCCATGAGTTTTAGCAGCACTCTGGTTGGCTTCCTATGGAGTTTGTCCACATCCCAGTGGGTAGTTTTGCTTGCCAGGCCTGGCTTAAACTCCTCCACTATCCAGGGAAGTATAGCCACGCTCTCTCCAACCTCAGGGATAGGGAGACCCACGTCCAGTTTGTCACTCCCTTGGGAGCTCTGACTCAGCTCCAGAGCTATAGCTCTTCCCTGGATCTGCTATTCTTTAGAGTTTCTTAATCCCTATTGGTTAATCCTCTATTACTATTTAATAATTTCTTATAATGACATTTTTCTGTTCAAGTCACTGTGTGGTTTCTGTCTCCTATGTGAATCCTGACTCACATGGTAATCTATATATTGACCTGGGATGGTTCTTTTATATAGAAGAAGACCAGCTCATAAATGTTTAAGGAATGACAGAATTAAAATACTTAACAGTTAAAAAAAAAGAATATATCTAGGCAATGATAATCAGTGACGTTTAGCCACTCAGTAAAGCTGATGGGGAACCTAATAACAAATGAATCAGGCTGATTTCACCTGAATCCAGAGGCGGATTTACCCCGAGCAGATATACAGTAGATTTCAGTGGCCCTCACTTCAGCGGTTCTTTTCCAAGTCCTAGACTCTAACTTTATCTTTGGAACTTGGATTTCTTTCTCATAAAGGAAACTTTTCAAATTGAAAATCTTATCTTCCACATACCTGGATTACTGTGATCAATATTAAGATCACAATAAATAAAGACAATCAAACACAGCCCCCTGCTGTGATGGGATAGGAAATAGCACCATTCATGAAACACTTCTGCCGTAAGTTTAACCTCAAACTGATCAAACAGCCAGATAAACCACTGCTGCTGCTGCTGCTGTCACTTCAGTCGTGTCCAACTCTGTGCGACCCCATAGACGGCACTCCAGGCAAGAACACTGGAGTGGGATGCCATTTCCTTCTCCAATTCATGAAAGTGAAAAATGAAAGTGAAGTCGCTCAGTCGTGTCAGACTCTTTGAGACCCCATGAACTGCAGCCTCCCAGGCTCCTCCGCCCATGGGATTTTCCAGGCGAGAGTACTTGCCTTCTCCGAGATAAATCACTAGTTGATATTAATACAAACTACTGGGGACAGAAGAACATGTAAGACACATCAAGAGAATACAACAGCCAAATCCATAATATGGGAGACTTTATAGGACAAATTATCCAATTTTTTCAACTTTTCAATTTTTTGCAATTTCAAATAAATTGCAAGTAATAAAAAAATGGGACAGGGAGAGAGATCATCATATAAATTTAAAAAGACTTCTTGAGAAATATCAGTAAAAGTGATGTGTGTACCTTGTTTGGATCCTGATTCAGATAAAATAACTGATATAATCAGAATTTTTATACTGACTGAATATTAGATGGTATTAGGGAATTATTGTTTATTTCTTCTAGATGTGATAATGGTGATGGATATATTTTTTAAAGGGCCCTTATCTCTTAGAGATATATATTTAAGGATATTTGAATGAAATGACATAAAGTCTGAGGTTGTTTAAAAAATAATCAGCAAATGGGATTTCTCTAGTGGTGCAGTGGCTAAGACTCTGTGTTCCCAATGCAGGGAGCTGGGGCGGGATCGATTCCTGGTCCGGGTATTAGATCCCACATGCAGCAACTAAGAGTTTGCATGACACAATTAAAGATCCCACATGCTACAATGAAGACTGAAGATCCCAAGTGCTGCAACTGAGACTGGGCCCAGTCAAATAAATAAATATTCTAAATAAGAAGAATCTAGCAGAGAGTAGGATAATAAAGTTTAGTTGGTCTTACATTGATAAATGGTAAAGTTAGGTAATGGGTACATGGAGGTTTATAACAAATATATTCATTATTTTCAAACACTGTAGTGTATGTTTAAAAATGTTGTCATAAAAACTTTAGTGAAATAAAATACATGTTACCAGAGTTGATATGTTGTCTGGATATTAATAATAACCAAATTCATGTCATATATTGTAGTTCACAGAGAACTTTTTATGCATAACAACATAACCCTAACCTCAAGCCTATGAGATAGGTTTTATTATCCTCTTTTCACAGGAAACAATTTCAGAGTAATTAAGTCAGTGGCTCAAAGGCTTCTAGCTAGCAGGAAGCAGAAATGTGATTTAGATCAAAGTTCTTGATTTTTGTATCTCGTGTTCTATCAGGGGAGGTAGAGGAAATGCTGAATCTTCCTGGTTAAGTCATTTAATTTCTCTGTCTTAGGAGAAAGGAAGCAACACTACTCAACCTGCCTTTTTTTTAGTTGTTGGGAAATTCAAGTCTGAAAAGTTCCAGGAGGGAGCTTTGTTAATTGTCGAGTGCCTTATAAATTTATTTTATTTATTTATTTCTAAATAGTTACTTATTCATTTGACTGTATTGGGCCTTAATTGTGGCATGCAAGCTCTCTAGTTGTGGCTCAGTTGCCTTGCAGACTGTGGGATCTTAGTTTCTGAACAGTGATCAAACCTGGGTCCTTTTCATTGCAAAGCAAATTCTTAACCACTGGACCACCAGGGAAGTCCCAAGGGCTCTAACATTTTAGACTGTCATACATCTATGTTTTCTAGCAGTGTGTGTGTTTGCGTGTTAGTCTCTCAGTTGTGTCTGACTCTTTGCGACCCCATGGACCCACCAGGCTCCTCTGTCCATGGATTTCTCTGGGAAAGAATACTGGAGTGGGTTGCCATTCTCTTCTTCAGGGTATCTTCCCAATGCAGGGATCAAACCTGAGTCTCCTGCATTGCAGGCATATTTTTATCCATCTGAGCCACCAGATAAGCCCTCTCAAGCAGAGCCCTCTACACAAATGCAAGAAAGGGGAGAGCTCTAGGGGCTGGTCTCAGGCAATGCAAAGCTTCCTTTTGGCACTCCTGTCTTCCTTTTCTGTAGACCTCCTCGCATTCCAAACTCCATCCCTTACATCACTATTAACAGACAGTGGTTAAGATGCTTTTCCTTGTGGCACATTTGATTACTTGGCATTGTCTTGATGTGTCATTTTGTAGCTTGTGGGAACAGAGGCTCCACAACAGCTGTTTATAACTGAAAGTTTTATGGCTTGATTTTAGGCTAGTAAAATGAGTATGAAACTGCATAGCATTTTCTGGTGTTGTCCAGAATTCTCTATTAGATTATTTACACTAAGTCATCCAGACCCATGAATTTTCATCAAGCAACACTGGAAAACAAATGAGACACTTTTGATTCTCTGGGGTGGGGGTGGAGGGTAGAAATGAAGAACTACAGCTAAAATGGCCAACATTAAATAACAACTACTACAGAAACCAAACACAAAAACAAACCTCTTTGGGGACTTGGTCTAGACATCTAAACAACCATTTCAAAGTGGCTGCATGCAAACAACCCCTTCAAAATATCTCACTCTGAAACACACATTTAATGATTGTGACGTAATTCTGCCAATGTATTATTTAAACACTAAGAGGAGCACCTAAACATTACTATTTGTTTTAAATATATAAGACATTTCATTTATGATTATTTCTTTTAAAATAATATTTTTAGCTATAAATAACTTTGGAAGTTCCGTTACTTCGATGTGTCTCAATTTTCTTAGCTCTAAATTAGGAACAATAATATCTACCTCATGGATTAAAAATTAGATGATTATATGTGTAAAAGTACCCTGTACCTTGCTTGGGGCCTGGCACAAAGCAGGTACTAAATGTTAGTATGTCTTTGAATATAGGAGGAGGGCATGGCAACTCACTCCAGTAGTCTTGCCTGGAGAATTCCTTGGACAGAGGAGCCTGGCTGGTGGCAGTCCATGGAGCCGCAACAAGTAAGACTCATTAAATGTTAGTATCTCTTTGAATATAAGTACTTATTAAATTGTACATTTAAGTCTATAATTGCCATAGAGCTCAGAGACAGAGTTTCACGGTCACCAGGACCAGCATGGTCGCTGAATACCCGTGGTACTGAAAACAGGAGGCCTGGCTGTTTGACAAAATAGCGTAGAATGTCAAAGTCAGGATCTCAGTGCTGAGTATATGGCTATCCCCCGCACATTTTTTTCAACTTTTCTGAATATTTAAAAATTGTTATAATAAAATGTTGGGAGAAAGAAGGGAGGGACACTTAAGGAGTTTGAGATCGGCACGTACACACTGCTATGTTTAAAATGGATAACCAACAAGGACCTAATGGATAGCACAGGGAACTCTACTCAATGTCATGTGGCAGCCTGGATGGGAGGAGAGTTTGGGGGAGAATGGATACATGTATATGTATGGCTGAGTCTCCTTGCTGTCCACCTGAATCTATTAATGTCATAACATTGTTAATCAGCTATACTCCAATATAAAATCAAAAGCTTTAAAAAATGTTGGGAGAGAAAGTCAAAAATAAAATCTGGTGGCCTCTCTGAGTTATCACGCCATAAGCAGCTTCAGTGGAGTAAATAGAGATGCACTGTTCAGATCTATAAACCCATTAAATTGGCACCAGGGAGGTAGAAATGGAGCTCCCGGCTGCACTGAGGGAAGCAGAGAACGCAGTTCTTTCCTGAAGGGTGGACTCGACCCCGGCTGGGGTGGGAACCCCAGCCCCCAAAGGGTCTTGCTGCTGTAGCCAGGAAAGTCTGCATCACTTAGAACATCTGCATAGGACTTCCCCTGCCAGACAAGCTGTGATCATTTCCAGTTCTGCTTCCAGCCTGCCTGGGGGAGCAGCATTACCAACAAAGACTTTGCTTTCAAAATGGAAAATTGTAGTCCCAGGATCTCAACAGGGGCTTCTGGAGTTTGTGAAAGGCATCTCCCTTCTCGAGAACTGAATTAAATGGGAAAATTTCAGAACTGCTGTAAAAGTGAGTCTCAAATGTCCCGAAAATAGCTTATATGGGACTACTAAGCATTGTGTGGGTGATTCATTGAAACTTTAATGCCTTGTTTTGGTTTAATGGATCACTCGGGACATAGGTTAGGAGAATGGTGCAGTATTTATGCCAAACACACAGCAGAGGATTACTATCATAGTAGCAGTTCATAATGAACAGAGTTATGGTTCCCCTAAAATTTAGTTGAATGTATCATGTATAGTTTAACTCTGGACAAAGTATTTAAATATTTTAAACATTGGCCAATAAACATCTGTTGAGCACCTATGAGCTACTAAGAAGTACAGCAAACACTCCTTTTTCTATAATGCATGAATTGTATAATTTCAGGAGAATGAGATATTCAAAGCTTTGTAGACACCATCGCTTTAGCTGTACTTCTCTGTGAGAATCATTGTTTGGATGTCTTCATAGTCATCCAAGTATCATATGAGGGAAAAATTGAGACGCCATTCAGCTGGCCAGCAATTGTCATTATTATCCAATTGTATTGTCTGAGTGATATAATTTTTAAAATTGTTTTTAAAGAGGAAATGCTCACGGACTGGAAGGATGTAAACTGAAAAGTAAAGTCTATCTCCATGCAACATCCCAATCTCACTTCCCAGAGGTTACCCTAATAACAGATTTTTGCATCCACCTCTAGAGAATTTTTACACATACACAAATATATATGTGACCCAAATGTTGGCTGTCTACCTTATCCTTATGACTGGACCCTCTTTTGGTCCCATGCCATGTTTGAGACAAAACTCAGCCTCTGGTCAAGGGGCGTTTACAAGAAACCCAGTCATACCAAATATATTTGATGAATAAAGTATTATAAAGGTTGATGGGGTTGGGGAGAAGGGCCACATTGCCAGAGGTTGGCATCTCTTTCTTAAACATAACTATGTTTAACATGCCTCTCCTTCATAGTCTTGCCAGCCCATACTGGGCGTTCTCCTCTTTGGCCCCTGTTCACTGACAGACACACACGCACACACACAGTCTCAGTGATTATAGTCATGCCTTTTTTCCAAGGCCTCTGCATCCCCATCCCAACCCTTTCCTTCTCCCAATCACCCCAGCGAAGTTGTAAGGATGCACTATATTTTATTTAATCAGTCCCTTTCTGACGTACATTTAGGCTGCTTCTAGTTCTCTTTTGCTTTGTTAAATGATGTGATTATTAATATCCTGAAAGATAAATCTTTGGATACTTGTTTGTTGTAAACTCTCAGAAGTGCAATGTCTGGGTCAAGAACATGTACCTTCACAATCTGGATATATTTGACAAATTGCTCTTTAAAATATGACATTTACATACATTCCTATCGAGTCTGGGAGCAACTACTTCTCATGCCTTGGCCAACACTAAACTTTATTATTTTTACTAATCTAATGGCAAAAAATAGTACCTGATTATCATTTTAATCTGTACTTCTATATTGATGAGTGGGGTTAAACATCTTTTCAAATACTTATATGACGTATTTTTCGTTTTTTTGTAGGTTCCATAGGTATTGAAACCAGCAAATTCATATCCTCTTGAAATGATCTTTTTCTTTTGCTTCAAGGACACTCCTGTTTTTTGAATCCTTTGTTATCTCTTTTCTGGTGTCTGCTTCTTTACCTCCCTCTGCAATGTTGCTATCCTCCAGAGTTCCAGCCTCATCCTGCTTCCATTTCATTGTATGCGCTTTCCCCCCGTGATTTCATCTACTTATCCAGTAATAGTTACCATTTATTGACCACTTATTATGTTCTAAACATGCTACTAGACATTCTAAATAAATGCTTGCTATAACTCTGTGAGGTTGGTATTATCATCCCCATGTTTACAAATGAGGAAACTAGGGTCCCAGATTAACTTGCTGAAGATCACATATACTACCAGTAAACAACGGAGTTGGGACCTGTTCTCCCTAGTGCACAAGCTCTTTTTAATACTCATGTGCTGTGACCTCATTTACCATCTATAGGGAGAGCATCCCAAATCTGTATTTCCATTCCAAGCCTCTTTCCTGGCCTCCAAACCCAATTCCTCAAGAAATCTCTACATGGACAACTGCAGAAATCTTAGATGCAACATGCTTCCCCATGAATTTCCCTTCCAGTGATCCCTTTCATGGTTTATGGGGCCTCCCAGTCTCCCAGCCTCAGCTAATCAATCAAGTCCCATACAAACAGCTCAGACATCTGAACTTTTCTCTCTTTGCCTCTGCTGCCCCTTAGCTCAGGGCCTTGCCATTTCTCTCCTGGAATGTCACATACTTCCTAAACTATTCTCTCTGCCACCAGGTTTTATCACTCTAGTTTATCCCCTACTCTGTTACCATAAGCAGCTTTTTCCAATAAGCACAATAATCCATAAATGATGATGTTCTCTTTTATAATATAGTAATACTTCTTCTGTTACTTAAAAAATTTTTTTTAATTTATTTATTTTTGTCTGTGTTGGGTCTTCATTGCTGTGTGTGGGGTACTCTCCAGTTATGGTACACCAGCTTCTCATCGTGGTGTCTTCTCTTGTTGAGAAGCATGGGCTCTAGAGTGTGGTCTCGACAGTTGCAGGGTTAATTGCCTTGCCGCATGTGGAATCTTCCTGGGCCAGGGATTAAACCCATGTCACCTGCCTTGGCACGCAGATTTTTTAACCACTGGACCACCATGGAAGTCCGATGATAATGTTTTTTATCTTATAAGGCTCTTATAAGAAAGGAGTGAAGTAATCAGTGTAAGATATGTAGCTTATGTTAATTCTGTGATAAATATTATCAGAACTTACTTTTTGGGAGCAAAAAGTAAATTCTGGTAATACAAATCCTTTTGGCCTGCATAATAAGGCCTAAAGGCCCGATGGGTTCCGAGGGACTGACTTACCACCCTTTCTTCTGGCCTTACACCTCTGCTCTAGTCAATGAAATTTCTCACTTTTCATGTTTCCGTGCTTTTGCATAGACTATTCCCTCTATTTGGAATTCTCTTCCCTGCACTTGCTCCACTAGTGATCTCCTTTGATTAAGATCAAGCTCAAATGGTACCTTATCCATGATGCCAGCCGTGAATTCCTCTGGTCAGATTCCTAGGCCCCTTCTCTGCACCCCTTTGTTTACTTACAGCTTTGCACTGCAAGTACTAGCTTATCTGCCTATCTAGTATGACAAGGCTGAGATCAAGGGTTGTTTCTTATCCATCTTCCTGTCCTCAGCCTGTGGGACACAGGAAGTACTTTCAAAATGTATGTGGAATAAACATGTTCCCTTGCCTGGAAATTCCATGGACAGAGGAGCCTGGTGGGCTACAGTTCAGGAGATTGCAAAGAGTCGGACATGACTGAACACACACACACACACACACACACACACACACACACGTGTTAAAAAGCTCCAGTCACATTCTCCAGTCTCCTGGAGTTAGTGCCCTGCGGGCAGCAGGCCCAGGCCCAGCCTTTAAGTCCCCGCCCTAGGCAGGAAGCTAGATGAGTCACTTAAAGCCTCTGAAACCTCATGTTTAGACCGGCAACCCACTCCAGTATTCTTGCTTGGAGAATCGCATGGACGGAGGAGCCTGGTAGGCTACCAGTCCACGGGGTCACAAAGAGTTGGACACGACTGAGCGACTTCACTTTCACTCTCAGCCAACCTCAGCAGTCTCTTGGACCATTAAGAAGATCAAAGGTCATACATGAGGCAAACTAGGAAGTAGTCAAGATGCAAGATGTTAGGGCTGCCAGTCAAAGCCAGGGGAGGAATGAATGTTTTAGGAAATAGAATGATTCTGGAAAGAATGCAGGCGTTGGGGGCAGATAAATGCAAAGCCACTATGTTACCCTGTGCTCACACCTCAACCCTGAAATATCATCAGCTTAATGCAACAAAGAACCAGGGTCACCCAGCACAAGTCCACCATGAGAATGCGCTCCTGGACCCAGGTGGACTGGTGGCATGCGGCAGGCTGGTGTTCCTGCAAAGCAGGCTCAGATGGGAAATTAACATGCAGGGGGCATGTTAGGGAGCACTCCTGGGATCAACACCTGTGAAAAAGAGCAGGAGGAAATAAAATTGTGCAGAGGGAGGAACTGAGCTGATGTATAGTCCCAGAGATAACCTCAGCCAAACCCACAGGGTCTGCAGCTTGAGTAGTCTTTTAGACCTGTCCCAGGTTGGACCAAGAGGGCTGGATCCTTAGAACCTCCACATCCGTCCCGGGGTGGACCCCAGGCAAGGTGGCTCTCTGCAGCTGAGGTGATCCCCGCAGTGACTGAGCATGGAAGGCTGTCTGCAGGCAGCACTCCGGCCCCTGAGGTGACGAACCTTTCCTAGAAGAGGATGCGAACAGTGCAACCATGTAGAGCATCTGCCTCACATGGTAGCTGCATCCTCAGAACACACATCGAGGTACCCAACTTGAATTCTTGTCTAGAGGCTGATCCTCAGCCCAAGATGTGAGCACAAATAGCTTATCTGGCCATAAAGAAGTGAGATGGGGAACGAAAGGAAATCAGTGTGAAGTGCTTTAAGGAATCGGATGCTGCTAGAAGATCATGGCAGACAGACTAGAACCCGCCCTGCGTCATCCCACTCCAGGGACAAAGAAGATCCTCCAAATCCTGTGTGTCATTACGCAAAGCCACTCCTGGAGGCAGTCACTCCCTGGCAGTTCCCACGCACCTGGCTCACTTGAGCAGACTTGCAGGTGACCGTGGGAAGAAGCAATGGCATGAATGGGAACGGTGAGGACCAGGGAGGGGGAGGGGGGCAGATGTGGGTCCAAGCACTAACAGAACCTACCACACTGCAGAGGAGAGAGCCTGTGCAGTCTCTCGGGGATATCATGTTGCTTCAGTCCAGAAGTGACATATTCACAAGCCCAAGGGCAGAGTAAGTGGCCTGGCACTCCTATGATGGGGCTGGGAGAAGGAGGCTGCCTTGTCTCCAGAGAGGGAGGGGAGGTGGGTGTTATTGAACCCTGATAATGTTTTGGTTCATGATTACTCAGCCATGTCCAACTCTTTGAGGTCCTGTGGACTGTAACCCTCCAGGTTCCTTTGTCCATGGGATTCTTCAGACTAGAATGCTAGAGTGGGTTGCCATGCCTTCCTCTAGGGGATCTTCCCAATGCAGGGATTGAACCTGAGTCTCTTGTGTCTCCTGCATTGGCAAGTGGATTCTTTACCACTGCGCTACCTGGGAAGCACAAAAAAATGACATAACCTAAGGACACAACATAAACTGATTAGAACCATTAATCCAAGATGCTTGCTTTCCTGTTAAGTCACTTCAGTCGTGTCTGACTCTTTGTGATCCTATGGACTGTAGCACACCAGGCTCCTCAGTCCATGGAATTCTCCAGGCAATAATATTGGAGTGAGTTGCCATTTCCTCTTCCAGGGGATCTTCCAGACCCTGAGATCGAATCCAAGTCTCTTGTGTCTCCTGCATTGGCAGGCAGGTTCTTTACCTCCAGTGCCAGCTGATGTTTAGAAGTTGTTTTATCTCTCCGACCCTCAGTTTACTACAGGTTCTTTACCTCTAGTGCCTTCTGATAATGTTTAGTAGTTGCTTTATCTTTCTGACCCTCAGTTTACTAAACTGTATTGCAGAGAATAACACGTATGTCATAAAAATGTGATTAGATGTAACTAAGACACATAGAGAATGTACCACAATGTAGCAGTACTGGTAATATTCTGGGTTCCCATCTTGAATCATGTGATAGTTTCATTTTTATTCATTTTATTGTATATGTATCTATACTCTTTTTATGCATCAAATGTAATGTTAAAATAATAAAGGACACTTGCTTGACTTTACATATTACTGAAATTCCTAGATGAATTTCAAACATGTAAGAGCTGACTCACTAGAAAAGACTCTGATGCTGGGGAAGATTGAGGGAAGGAGGAGAAGGGGGCAACAGAGGATGAGATGGTTGGATGGCATCACCAACTCAATGGATATGAGTTTGAGCAGACTCTGAGAGATAGTGAAGGACAGGGAGGGAAACCTGGCCTCCTGCAGTCCATGGAGTCGCAAAGAGTTGGACACGACTGAGCAACTGAACAACAAAGTATTTGACTATATAAATGTTTTAAATATGCATATTTATATATATATATATTTCTAAATAGTCTACCACAGTTTCTAATACATAGTGTGCACTCAGTTAATGGTAACTATTATTGCTTGGGAAGTCCTGATACTCAATTTCATTAATCACAGGTAAACAGTGGATCTGGAATGTGAGTTTCCCAGATAAATAATCAGCTCGAGGGTCTGCTTGGAGAGGAGAGCTGAACTAGGCCTGTTGACTCACCATGTAAACACAAGTCATGGTAATTTACTAACAGCAAGACCTATTTCCTGCTGAGAATTCCAGAACTAGACACAAGGAAAGAGGTCAAATATACTAGCATGTAACCTGCTTCCCTTTCCACTAACTTTTGAGCAATGAGACGCTTTGCTTGTTGCAATGTCATCAAAATGAGACATGGAGATTTTTCACCTGCCATAGGCTAGACAGAGCTTTAGAGATGCAAACCATAGCCATTCTCAGAGGAGAGCAGTGGAACAGAAGAGAGAAGTCACTTTCAGAGAACCATCCCCCCTGCCTTTCCCTTCGATACACATGCTAAGCACACAGAGCTTTTGCAATCTGCTACGAAAACAGAATTTTAAAATAAACCCTCGTCTGCTCTCTCAAATAAGAATTTAGAGGAAAATGGATTTTTGTAGGGCGAATTTGTTCTCCCAAATTAGTTTCATTCACATACACAGGCACACACACATACACACAATGAAACATTTATTAATAGGCCAAATAATGCAATGAGCGAGTTCACTCTCAGCAACAGAGACATCCGATGATTATGTGAACAGGCTTGAAGCTGTATAAAAATAAAACCCACAGAAGCCAGCAGATGGCACTTAATCATAATTTTTCCTATGATTTCTATTAATTGTTAAATATTTTTTCATTCTGTCTTCCCAGTAAGATGAATGATGTGCTAATATGGCATAGTAAGTAATGTTTTCCCTTTGAGATATTCAGTAGGCTTGTTACATAAAATGCCCCCACCTAACTAACTAGCCCGAGACCCATTTTCTTCATGCATATATTTATCACGTCACAGTATGCATATGCATGCCCACACATCTGTGTGCTTCCAAGCATGCAGAGCGTTTGATAAATGTCTGAGGTAAAACCTCACACCTTCAGTTACCTCCACAGGCAAATCCAAATCAAGGAGTTGTTGTTCTGAAATAGTCACAGAAAACCATCTAAACCACATTGTCTGCCAGAAATAGAAATGTAGAAATACCTCAGGGAGGCTGCTTGGCAATTTCCTTCAAGGCTTCTATTACAAGCATTAACAAGGTGACTGACCCTTTCTAGGCTGTTCTGCCTCACCTGCCAATTCCCTTATACACGCCTCCCACCCCCCTACCCCCCTGCTGTTTTCCCCTCCTCTATGACTCGTCCTTTGCCCCACACTCCGTGAAGCCTCAGCCTTTCCTGCTGCCTACCGCCCCTTCTTTATTCTGATTCTCCTGTTTCCTTTGATCTCTCCTTTTCCCTCTTGAGTGCTGGCGTCAGTCTCTTAAGTCTTGAGTGGGGACAGATGCTGTACCAGTCAGAGTTCTTGGTTTCTGACACCAGAAATTGACTCTGTTAAGGAGAAGAAAAAAATACTGGAAAGCCATCAAGTCGTTAGCGGAATCGACAGGAAGCCTGGAGAATCTAACTCAGCCAACAGGCAAGAACCAAAAGAGACTGGCACCAGAGAGGACAGCCAAGGTCACACCCCTGAAAACCACTCAGCTGGGACAGTGCCATCATCACTGCGGCCACCAGCCGCTAACAGCCACGGCTGCCGCTGGACTCTACTGAAAAAGCGCGCTCTCCCTCCGAGGGCTTGATTCATTTCCTCCAGATTCCCAGTTCAGGCTGGAGGACCCAGTGCCAATGCTGGAAGGACAGCCCTCATGAGCCGCTGCCGAAAGCAGAGCTGTAGTTCTGGCTCGGGCTGGAGTGAGGTGAGGGGCGTAGAGCCCAGGCGCTGGGAGCCTATCGAGAAAGCAGGCAAAAGCAGATCTCAAGAGATACTTGAGATTAGGAAATACCAGGTGTCATAGTCATCACTCATTTCAATTCCTCCCCATTGTGGGATGGCAAGCTCCGTGCTTCCAAGCTGAGTGGGCATAAGGGAAAAGGAAAGCTATTGGGTTGTTAACATATCAACTCCACCAATTCTGGAAAAACAAAGTGAAATTCAGCCGATGCTATAGCCCTGCAGAGTCAACTAAGTTATTTCATACATGCTTTGTCCCAGACAAATGGAGGAGTTATAGTTGCTACTCTGAGCACCCTTCGCTTCCAGGATCTGTTTAGCCAACTTCAGTTCCAGCTCCTAAGCTCTATTCCTCTGACCTCCCACATCTTAACCCTTAAGGGAACAAGATGAACTCCTTTCTAGGGATGAAATTTGTAACATGATTCCTGGCTTGGTGCAAGGGGCCTCTTCTCTCATCCTGCCAGCTGGTCCCAATTATGAGCTGGTTTGGTAATGTGAGAGTTTGGAGGGTGTCTGTGCAGTAGGAGGAGGGTTTTCTTAAGCACTCAGCTTCCCTTAGGACCCTAAACCCCAACTAGAACTAATGGATCCTTTAATAGTCTGAATTATGAGGTGATTTTCACTGGTTTTCCAAAGAAGGGAAATAAAATATATGAATAAAATCACTTGGTGGTGTGCCTGATAACCACTGCCAACGCAGAGTGAAAAATTAAGGCAGCTGTCTATATCATTCGGGCAGAGCTCCAGCTTCGCCTACAGATCTTGGGTGATTGCCTCAATTTTCCTGTGTTTTAACTGAGTGGGCCTGTGTTGCCTCAAGTATCCTTTGTGATAGGTGACACCCAGGCAAGTCTTTGGGGGAACATCAGCCTAGTTTTAAAGGGCCACATACATATCTGACTTCAAGGTTACTTTTTTTTTTTTGTGGTAAGGTTTATTGAGCATCTATTATACCAAGGCACTACAGATTCTGGGACATCAAAACTGGATAACGTTTACTATCAAAGAAGATGAATCTCAAAATAAATAAATAAATAAATAAAAATTAAAAAAAAAAAGAAGAAGATGAATCTCATCCAACCAGTGGCATTCCAAGGTGGTGGAGGGTAAGAGTCAGCCCTTGGCTGGGAGGAGCATTTTGTCAATGACATTATTTAGAATTGCCATGGTGCATGGTGATAATACAAACCAGATGGCTTTTAGTTGGTTTTATTATTATTTTTAAACTCTCTACAGACTAATACATGCTTTATTTGCCTGCACCTGGACTGACTTTTCCTGCTGGCCCCTCACCATAATCTGTTTTCACTCACTCCTCTAGTTTAGGCCATCATAGGCATTCTAACCAGGGGCAAGAGAAAAAGCTTACATTTGAAGACATGAATGTGGGTGGGAAACAAGTGCCCATAACTATGTGGGCATGAGTTCCTTTGGCAGGTCAGTGGCAATCTTAGTTGCTTAAACTTCATCTTTGAGGGCCTAAGGCACATCTCTCACTCCTACTTCTTGAGTCACATTATCAGCATTTAAAAGCCAGCTCTTTTTATTCTCACTAAGTTATTATTTCATGTCTTTGGGCCCAAGTGTCCTCACATGTAGAGTATGGATGAGAGTAGTCCTCCCTGGAATTGTTGTAAGGATTAAATGGGAGAACACATGTGAAATAAATGTTTAGCTATTGTTTTATCATTGCTTTATTAAAAGATTACAATATGATGCTTAACTCCAAGGAACCATTTTTAAAAATCTTTTCATAAAATTTAGTTCAAGCTTGTGATTTAGAAAGGTCATAAGCAATAAGGAAAGAAGCAGCCCAGGAGTCAGGGAAAGGTGTACACCCAGGTCAGCCATGAAGGTGCAGTTCTGAGGGAACCTTGCCTGGCACTGTTACCCACACTGATTCAGGAAAGCCCAGGAGATGTGGGATGCACCTTGGGCCATCTCCTCACCAGACTGTTACCCCTATTCACCACCATCCATTGATGTTTCTTACCTAAATTATTAACACTGATGACTGCCAAATGGTGTATTTCTAATGCCACTATTGCTTCTACATTTATTGGTTGACTTTTTACTGTAAGAAATTTCTTCACATTTATTTGTTAATGTCCATGACTGTATCTGGGGATTCCCTGATGGCTCAGATGGTAAAGAGTGCTGGAGCCCTGGGTTTGATCCCTCGTTGGGAAGATCCCCTGGAGAAGGAAATGACAACCCACTCTAGTATTCTTGCCTGGGAAAGCCCACGGACAGAAGAGCCTGATGGGCTACAGTCCATGGGGTCACAAATAGTCAGACATGATGAGGGACTAACACACATACACATGACTGTATCTACAGACTCATAGCTTCTGCTTTATTCAATGGGTTATCATATTCATTTTGACCCTCAAACTGTCCCAGATTTGATCAACAGAAGCCCCTTCAAGATTGTTTCTGTGTTGTTTCAACATGTGCTCATCATTCTTAGAGAAATTCCTTTCACTGTGGTACAAGATGTTCCAGGTCAATCTTGTTCTTTTCCAGCCCCAACCCTGGAATCAGCCATTTGTCCAAGGAAACCAAGGTTCCTACAAGGAGTGGTGTTGAGCAGCACTGTTCTGAGCACTAAGTGTACTTGTTGCTTCTTGCAGTGTCAGTCATCCCAGGTTCTTTCACTGGACAGAGCTAGAAGATAAATGTTTGGACATGTATACACACATTTACATCTCTTTTCATTCAGCTCTCCATCTATGTATGTCCCTAAACCATAGTATACACGGATAAGCTCTAGTTTCAATCCAACACTGTGAGGTTTATTTTTGTTTCTCCCTTGCCATATTTGTGCCTTCCTTCTTCAACAGTGATAAACTTGCTCCCACCATCCCAAACTATCTCTGTGTAGTCAACGTCTTACCTCACCAGGTCATGCCCCCTAGCTCACTGCTTCTCCAGCTTGCATCCTCCAAACTGGCTACCTACCTCGTTCAGACTTTTCATTGAAGAAAGGAAGCCAGCCAATAAATAATTCCCAAAGACAAGAAGAGAAAAAGAAGATAAGGAAATGGAATAGAAACGTAAAGCAAAAGAGTCGGGTTACCTTTTGATTTGCATTTTTAAAGGAGCACTCAGGCAGATTTGTCGAGAAAGAACTGAAGGGGAACAGAATGGATTGTCCTCTTCCTCCTCTTGGCATTCCTAGTAGCATGCTTTGAGAAAGGCATTAAATAAATGTTTTGAGAAGGAAGGAAGTGGTGGAGGGGAGAAGACAAAAAGACAGGGGAAGGGAGACCAGAGGCTTCCCCACAGGGAGACACCATAGATTAAACTTGTGCTTTGCTTTTCTGCAGCAGGAGTTGCTTCTCTCTATAGCCAAGGACCGAAAATTGCATTAAAGTGTGTCTTTATTTTCTGAAGAACCTCTAAGTAGCTTCTTGCAGTTGCTTACATAACGTAGGAGTGTTGGACCTATTGAATCATCCTGAAGCAGATACTCCTTGCTCAGTGACAAGTCACTCATCATCTTAGTTGCATAAATGTAGGACAAATAGGTCCTTTGTCCTAGGAGAACTTTTGTGTGTGTGTTGGTCGCTCAGTTGTGTCCGACTCTTTGCAACACAATAGACTGTAGCCCGCCAGGCTCCTCTGTCCATGGAATTCTCCAGGCAAGAGTACTGGAGTGGGTTGTCATTTCTTTCTCCAGGGGAATCTTCCCAACCCAGGGATTGGACCTGGGTCTTCCTCATTGCAGCCAGATTCTTTACCATCTGAGCCACCAGGGAAACCCTTTGGGAAGAAGTTTTAGTAGGTTGATTTTTTTTCCCCTCCCCCTTCTTTCACTCCTTCCTGGTGAAAACCTTCCCCAATCTTTCATATGCAGATTTAGGTCTTCTGGAAGTAGACGACTTGTTTGCCTGAGAGTTCAATGCCTCCTGGGAGGGAAAGGATTAAAGTTCAAGCCCCTGCTCCCTGAACCTCCCTGAGTTATCTCGTGGTGGCGTGTGACTCAGGGTCCAGGCAATAAAATTCCCAGGAGGCAGGAGAGCAACGGGCATTCCTAGTCCTTGATAGAAAGCTTTACCAAGTGGTCAGATCCCCAGCAAGTCAGATGATCCACCAGGTGACAAAGGCTGGCACCAGCCCTAAACTCACTGTATCTGGCCAGCTTGACACCAGGGAAGTGGGGGTGTGTGTGTGTACAAAAGAGTTGGCTGGCAAGAGCTATAAACCCGTGGAATTCTGGAAGTCACTCATAATGGCTTGCAAGAATTGATGGTAAATTTTTCAGAAATGGTGCAAGCCAGTTGTTAAATATAATCATTATTAAATATTAAATTATGTAAATTTTTAATTAAATAATTATATTAAAAACAAAGACAATAAACGCTTGAAACTCATCACCTACTAATTATTTTCTCACATTTTACTATTATCCATGTTCTGGAGGTTATTTACATCTATTGTTGCTGTATGGGGGACATTTTGTACATAATGGTGAGCCACTATGGATTACCAACTCAGCCTTCAGTGATGTCCACATTGCTAGCTTGAAATCAGTCATGGTGAGAGTGCTTATACCTTAAAAATGGACAGACTCTATTAATCAATGCTTCCTCCCAACCCGCACTCCCTGGGGGAGCCAGTTGTTATACACTTAGCAATACATCCAGGACTAGAACCTATAACCCTGAAACCAGTGAGGGTGTAAGGTCCTCATGACTGAGCACGCTTAGCATACACTGGAGGATCTGGAGCAGCTCGGGTACTACCACTATTCTCCAGGCTTGACTGATTCTGGAATTGCTACCTGTGCTGAGTCACTTCAGTCGTGTCCAACTCTGTGCAACCCTATGAACTGTAGCCTGCCAGGCTCATCTGTCCATGGGATTCTCCAGGCAAGAATACTGGAGTGGATTGCCATTCCTTTCTCCAGAGGATCTTCCTGACCCAGGGATCAAACTGGCGTGTCTTGCGTCTAACCTGCATTGGCAGGCAAGTTTTTTACCATTAGCATCACCTGGGACCTGAAATTCTTACCTTCCTTCGGAGAGACTCAACCACTGATCCAACTTTTCCTCTGCCAAGTTTCCAAGTCATCTTGTGGCAATATCACTCCTTAGTCCAAATCTCTGCTGCTGGGTGTCCGTGAGATGCCTGCTCTTCCTTGGGGAAGCAACAGAAAGAGGGACACCGGGGTCTTCTGAACTGTCCTGGCAGTTTGGCCAAAAGTATCCATCACTGAGCATAGCTCTGGTTGAATGGGCTAGCCCTCAGAAAGATGCTTTTGCAAGACAAGGCAGGCCATCAAAGGACCTGAGGTTGGTACTAGAGGAAAGGACTTTGAGTGGTTTCCAGATTCTAAACAGGATCCATGTTGGCCAAACTTCACTCAACCACCAGCATCTCTCTGCCCAGAGAGCATACTGAGAGAGGCCAAGACTGGACTGGATACTTATTTACACCCTTCAGATCCTTAGACATCAAATGGTGGCTACAGATTTAGAGGAGTAAGACTGGCTTCTCCTTTTGGGCTTCCTGCTATTGCCAATACATAGAATGAAGTGCTCTGTCTGCTGACTGGGCACACAATTTGCATCTCAAACTAGGTAGTGAGACATCCCACTTCAACAGGAAGGAAAAAAGGAAGGAAGGGAGGGAGGAAGGGCACAAATTAGGAAATTAATAAACACAAAATATTCTCCCCAAGACAGCTCCTTCTATACTGTCCTCCATCTCAATTAATAGTGTCTTCATTTTCCACTGGCTGAGAGCCTGGTATCATGCTTGATGCCTCTCTTTCTCTCCCAACCCAAATTCAGTCCATCATCACTGATGGTTTCAAAATAAGCCAGAATTCAACCTCTTCCTTGCCATTTGCTGTGGCCACCACCTAGATCCAAGATGCCATCATGTCTTTCCTGCAAGTTTGCGTACCCGCACCCTCTTCAACCTCATCACCAGCCATTTGCACTCTGCCCCAGCTACACCTGCACTGCTCTTAGTTCATGACTCAGAAATCATTTTCTCAGTGAGCCTTCCTTAGCAGCCCTAATCAAACTTTTCCCATCCTCCCACACTTCATACTCCCTTTTTCTATTATAATTTATTTTCTCTTACCGGATTCATTATTATTCACATATTTATCTTTTTCATTGCCTATCTCTCCCATTAGCATGTGGGTTCATAAGGGAACAGAATTTTGTTTTGTTCACCTCCAGATTCTAAAACAGCACCTGGCTCATAGTAAATAAATGTTCATTTTAATGATCTGTGATGCACCATAAATCATCCTAAAACGTAGTGACTTTAAACAACAGTTCGTTAAAATCCCACTATCCCATGGGTTGACTAGGCTCAGCTGGGTGGCTCTTTAGTGGAAATCTTTCATGCTTACAGTCAAGTGGCATATGGGGCTGGTGTCATCTCAAAGACATGACTGACATGTAAGGCTGGCTATTGGCTTGGAGTTGAGCTAAGTCTGTGGTCCTGAGTGCCTGCATAACACCTCTCCAAGTTCATTGTGGGTAGCATCTCTGAAGATTAGCTGCCACCGGATTCACTAAGTATTTGTGGGTGGAAGGAAAGCAGGAAGGGAGGGTAGGTTGTGGGAGGGAAGAAATTAGAAATGTTAGAAAGAAGGAAAAAAGGAAGGAAAGGAGGGGGGAGGAAAGGAGGGAGAGAAGGGAAAATGGAACTCAACTTCCTTTTCTTCATGATAGAATAAAAAAAAAACCTGTCCTTCTCCTGCCTGACTCTCCTTTCCCATCTCTCCCTCAAGTTGCATAATGACCTGGCTTGGAAGCAGAGACTCATCTAGCACTGCCTATCAGAACCGGAGTACTCTTGGCAGAATCTTTTACAATTTATACCCCAAGTTCAAATTTGAGTCCAGGCATATTTCCAAGGGAAAAACAACACAGCACTTTATCTTGATGTAGCTCTTTCCCCTTAGTAATTTCAAAGAAGTTTTATAAACAAGCACTATCATTGTACAAGAGAGGAAATGGAAGGAAACTAGTAATATTTAGGTAACCAAGAGCAAAATCATTGAATCAATGCTATACTGAAGTGATTAAATAATGATGTGCATCAGAGGCAAGCTGCAACATCATCAAACTAATAAGATATCATTTGGAAGAAATCAAATATTAAAATTTCCAAATAAAAACTGAAGTCAATGAGGATATTAGGAGTTAAGTAAAAATAGATTTATACCAAACTAGATGGAACAAAATTTAAACAGTTGTTGGGATATTAGGAATGGATTTACTTTTTAAGCAGTTTGGAATAGGTGAGTCATTTTCCAGAGCCACAGATATTCTTTGCCAGTTGGGCAATTTTTCCTAAACCAACTTGGCAGACAATTATCTAAAAAGGGGGCTTTGCAGACAAGCTCCTTGGCCAAAACTCAGAGAAGTAAATGAATTTAATTTCTGAAGCTCCAGTGTTTCAATACAGAGGGATAGGTACTCTTGTCCCCAACTATCCAAAAGTAGAGAATTCCTAGAAACCTCTCCTAAGTCAAGGTGATGTGAAGCAAAAAGCAATTACTTTACAACACATCTTGCTAATAGATGCACAAAATAAATCGAGATCCAGCACAGATGCTCACAGTTCACATCCATGGTGGTTTGATACTGAGTGTAGATCCCCTGGAAGGAGCTTGGCAGTGCCATTCTTATTCCTACAGGTGCACACGGCTTCTAAAACAGCTCACTGTAAAATAATTGTTCAGTAAAGCAAAACTTCTCTTCAGAGTTCTTTTGGTTAGGGAAAACAGGTACTAATGTAGGTCTTTCTTAAAAGTTAACTGTGGTGAAGCAAATTTTTGAGACCAAGGGATACCTGTATTCATGTCTTCTAGAGATACTGATGATGATATAAATTGTAGTATAACAGAATGTGAACACCCTGAGCATGGGGCCTTCCTCTAGCTTATGTATCATAGGGAAAGGTGGTATCATATTTACTTCAATTCAGAGCTTCTCTGAATCTTTTTTGTCTTCAGCCTCTAAAATATGCTTGTTTTGGGGAAATTGGGATAACTCAAGAAAGTAATTTCTCATGTACTAGTTAGGTTTCAGAGAAGGAGGCTGAATTATCTTTACCCTTCTCTCCTGATCCCAAACAAACAAACAAAAACAGTGGCTTAAACAACATAGAAATCTATTTCTCTTTCATATAAAGCTGGATAAGTGCTTCATAGATTGTAAAGTGCTACACGGTAGCAGGGACTCGGGTTCTTTTTCCTTAATTTTCTGCCTGGCATAATCTCCAGTTCCCAAGTGATCTCGTGATCCAAAATGGCTGCTTTAGCCAGCCCTTCATCCCCATTCCAGCCAGGAGAAAGAAGGTAGAAAAAGACAAAGAGATCATCTCTCCTGGCTAAATATTAAGGGTTCTAATGCTATAAAGTTGAAGAAGACTAATGTTTTGGGACAATTAAACAGTTTCTACCATAATTTACCCCTTTGATCTCCTAAAAGTAAACTTGTACCCTTCTTCCTCCTCATAGGATGCACTCTGTCCTCAAAAGAAGGTGCACTCAAATTTTATCTTGAGATTGTCTCCAGCTCAGAATCAAGATTTTGGGTGATATGTAGTCTCCCTGTCTGAGTCCAGATGTGATGTTACAGGATCTTGCAAACCACAAACTAAAAGGCTACTTATCTGCCCCCGTCACACTACATATACAGTATTGGAGTAAGAATAGGAAAACTGTAATTAAAACTGCCATTCAGAAAATGGGAAATCCTCAGAAGTCACAGTCTAAAACATTGATCAAATCCTGCTGAGCAAAAATAGAGGAGACTGTCTTCTGAAACAGAAGAGGTCAGCCAACTGTCCTCTGGGAGGTTCTTTTGTGTCCGTTACCTTCCATGGCCATGGCTGGGGCAGCAAAGAGCGAGTATGCCTTTTGAGGGCTGCTCAGCTTTCAGAGTCTACTACCTGCTGAGGCAGATTTGGAAACACAAGTTTTGCTTTAGGCATTGAACAGTCACAGGCTTTTGCAGGTTAGGCTCATGGTGGCTTTGGCCATGCAATTCCCTCAAAAACTCAATAGGCATCTCCTCCACGTGCCTTCTATCAGTTCCGTGCACAAGTAACAACCAAAGGTCTCGTCTAAAATTAGCCTTTAAACCTGAAGACTTAGATCTTTGAATTGTAGACCTTTGTCCTCTTTCCATCCCTCCCCTTGTTTAATGATACTTAGTTGAGGCTATCTGAAATAGTAAATTTTGGAAAGACAGCAACACTTCTTTTTTTAACACAGCCAAGCTATCACCTACTGTCTGGCAGAGAGATGTTTTTTCTTTTTCTTACTTTTGTTCCCTTTTCTCAGTTCAGTTCAGTTCAGTCGCTCAGTCGTGTCTGACTCTCTGCGACCCCATGGACTGCAGCACGCCAGGCCTCCCTGTCCATCACCAACTCCCAGAGTTTACTCAAACTCATGTCCTTTGGGTCGGTGATGCCATCCAACCATCTCATCCTCTGTTGTCCCCTTCTCCTCCCACCTTCAATCTTTCCCAGCATCAGGGTCTTTTCAAATGAGTCAGCTCTCCGCATCAGGTGCCCAAAGTATTGGAGTTTCAGCTTCAGCATCAGTCCTTCCAATGAAGATTTAGGACTGATTCCCTTTAGGATGGACTGGTTGGATCTCCTTGCTGTCCACAGGACTCTCAAGAGTCTTTTCCAACACCACAGTTCAAAAGCATCAGTTCTTCAGCACTCAGCTTCCTTTATAGTCCAACTCTCACATCCATACATGACTACTGGAAAGACCATAGCCTACTAGACAGACCTTTATTGGCAAAGTAATGTCTCTGCTTTTTAATATGCTGTCTAGGTTGGTCATAACTTTTCTTCCAAGGAGTAAGCATCTTTTAATTTCATGGCTTCAGTCACCATCTGCAGTGATTTTGGAGCCCCCCCAAAATAGTCTTTCACTGTTTCCACTGTTTCTCCATCTATTTGCCATGAAGTGATGGGACTGGATGCCATGATCTTAGTTTTCTGAATGTTGAGCTTTAAGTCAAGTTTTTCACTCTCCTCTTTCACTTTCATCAAGAGGCTGTTTAGTTCTTCTCTGCTTTCTGGCATAAGGATGGTGTCATCTGCATATCCGAGGTTATTGATATTTCTCGTGGCAATCTTGATTCCAGCTTGTGCTTCATCCAGCCCAGCGTTTCTCATGATGTACTCTGCATATAAGTTAAATAAGCATGGTAACAATATAGAGCCTTGTCGTACTTTTTTTTCCTATTTGGAACCAGTCTATTGTTCCATGTCTAGTTCTAACTGTTGCTTCCTGACCTGCATACAGATTTCTCAAGAGGCAGGTCAGGTGATCTGGTATTCCCATCTCTTTCAGAATTTTTCAGCTTATTGTGATCCACACAGTCAAAGGCTTTGGCATAGTCAATAAAGCAAAGGTAGATGTTTTTCTGGAACTCTCTAGCTTTTTTGATGATCCAGCAGATGTTGGCAATTTGATCTCTGGTTCCTCTGCCTTTTCTAAATCCAGCTTGAACATCTGGAAGTTTCACAGTTCACATACTGTTGAAGCCTGGCTTGGAGAATTTTAAGCATTAGTTTACTAGCATGTGAGATGAGTGCAATTGTGTGGTAGTTTGAGCATTCTTTGGCATCGTCTTTCTTTGGGATTGGAATGAAAACTGACCTTTTCCAGTCCCACGGCCACTGCTGAGTTTTCCAAATTTGCTGGCATATTGAGTGCAACAATTTCACAGGATCATCTTTTAGGATAAATCTTTCTTAATATTTATTTGTTTATTTATTTGGCTGTGCCAGGTCTTAGTTGCAGCATGCTTCAGACCACCTGAGGCTGTCTTCATAAACAAAGCAGCCATTACCGAGAATAGGTTGGGAAATGGCAACCCACTCCAGTATTATTGCCTGGGAAATCCCATGGACAGAAGAACCTGGCAGGCTAGAGTCCATGGGATCGTGAAAGAATGGGACATGACTTAGAGACTAAACAACAAGAACAACCTATAGGATAGGACCTTTTCCTATGAAGAGTGATGGAGCCTACCTGCAATCTGCAAAGCAGAAAAATACATTTTGCTAGGTAGTCAAAACTCAGAGTTTTCATTGAATAGAGTTTTATGTGTGTGACAATAGGATATCTATATTAGACAATGTTCATCCCTTAACTGAGAGACTGGACCAGATGTCCAATACCCTGATTCAACCCCACAGCCCCAGGGAGCTACAAAAAGCTTTGCACAAACCTGGGTTCAAATATCCCCTACTCCAATTACTTACTACCTATGTGACTTTAGGGAAATTACTTTACCTTACTGAATCTCAGTTTTCTTAACTATAGAATATAGATTAAAAAATAAAACTACTTGTGCAGATATGATTATATATACACATATACATATATGTGCATACATACATGTATAATGGGCATAATAATTTTATAATGTATATATATTAACATATATGTATGTATATACACACACAAAATGTTTGGCATTTAGTGTTTACTAAATGGCAATGGTAAAGAATCCACCCGCCATGCAGGAGATGAAAGAGAGGCAGGTTCAACCCCTGGGTCAGGGAGATACCCTGGAAAAGGAAATGGCAACCCACTCTAGTATTCTTGCTTGAATGCTAGAGTATTCTTGGTTGTACCTTTTTCTTTCACCTCTTTGAATATATCGTTTCACTCTCTCTGGCCTGAAAAGTTTCTGCTGAGGAGTAAACTGACAGCCTTATGGGAGTTCCCTTGTACATAACTAGCTGCTTTTACCTTGCTGCTTTGAAAGATTCTCGCTTTATCTTTCATTTTTGCTATTTTAATTACAGTGTGTCTTGGGGAGACCTCTTTGGGTTCATCTTGTTTGGAATTGTGTACTTATTGGACCTGGATGTCTGTTTCCTTTCTCAGGTTAGGGAAGTTTTCACCTATTATTCCTTTAAATAGGTTCTCTTCCTCTTTCTCTCTCTCTTCTTCTAGGACACCTATAATGTGAATGTTAGTATGCTTGATGTTGTCCCACTAGTCTTTTAAATCATCCTCATTTAAAAAAATTCTTTCTTTTTTTTTTTTTCTGTTTACCTTGGATGACTTCCATTAGTCTGTCTTCCAGATCAGCTTGTTGATCCTTTCCTGTGTTTCATCTAATCTACCATTGATTCCTGTTAGTGTATTTTTCATTTCAGTTATTGTATTCTTTGGTTTGTTTGGGTCTTCTTTATATTTTCTCTTTGTTAAGCTTCTCACAGTGTTCATTCATTCTTCTCCCCAGGTCACTTACCGTCCTTATGATCATTGCCTTGAACTCTTTATCAGGTAGCTTGCTTATTTCTATTTTACTTAGTTCTGTTTCTGGAGGTTTATCTTATTCCTTCATTTGGAGCATACTCCCTCATCACCTCACTTTGCCTAGTACTCCATGTTTACTTGCTGTATAATGTAGGTTGGTTACGTTTTCTGATCTTGCTGCTTCTGTGTGTATGTGTGCTCAGCTGTGTCTGACTCTTTGCCACCCGATGGACTGGCTCCCATGGACAGGCTCCTCTCTCCGTGGGATCTCCCAGGCAAGAATACTGGAGTGGGTTGCCAGTTCCTACCCCAGAGGATCTTCCCAACCAGGGATCAAACCTGCATCTCTTGCATCTCCTGCATTGGCAGGTGGATTCTTTACCACTGAGCCACCTGGGAAGCCCTGAATCTTAGAGAAGTGGCTTAAGGTAGATGTTCTGTGGGGTCTAGTAGCACACTCCCTTCTGGTCACCAGAAGTATATGCTTTAGGGGTGCCCCGTATGTGGGGTGCATGTGCCCTGCTATGCTGGCAGGACTGACCGCTGTGAGCGTGCTGGTGGGTGGGGCTGGCCCCTGGCACTGTCGGCTGCCAGGCTTTATGCGGTGCAAAGGCTGCGGGCCCACTGGTGGGCAAGACTGGGTCCCGGCATAGCTGACTGCATAGCCTGGGGTCCTGAAGCCAGTGCCTGTCTCAGTTTATCATTTTTTAATTACTCCCTGATTAATAAGGCAGTGTATGCTCAATGAAGTTTAGAAAATACAAAAAGTTAGAAAGGAGAAAATTAGTCAACTGATCGCTCTCTACTTGGGATAACACTGTTAGTATTCTATCATGATTTCATTTCAGTCTTCCTTTTTCTATCAGGCTATTATATTTTTAAGACTGTGGACCACAGGGTACCCTTTGATTCTACACAGGGGCAGTTTCCCACTCTGTGCTATGAAAGGGAAGCCAGCATTCTCTGCCAGTGTAAAAATAACTCCCTCATTAGAAACAAAAGGACTTGATATAAAATGAGTTTCAAGGAAAGAGAGGACAATCCTTCTTAAATTACTCTAGATTTATTGCCACCTCGGAAAGAACCAAACCCAAGGAAGAGGAGGCACTGACACCATCTGGGGAAGTGGGTGAGTTTAGGGCCGCTGGAAATTCTGGGCCAATTCACAATCTTGCTTCAGGCTAATTCTGCTGGGGAGTGTCCAGTGCTCATTCCAGTCAATAGGGTATTCTGGTCACCAAGGGGCTGTGAAATTTGGCAAAGAGCACGAAGCAAGAAATGCAGACGAAAACACTTAAAAACTGCAATTTGGCATGGAGCAGAAATAAAACCCCAAACTCTGGATTCACATATTCTAGCATACCCTGTCAAGCTGGAATAAAGATTAAAGATTTAAGTTGGACAGCTACCAATCAGGACTTATTTCTTCCTCAATGGACTGTGCAGATTGGCACTCAAGGAATATTTTTTATAATAATCAGTGATAATCTGATAACAGAATAACAGCCCAGTTTGTCGTTTTTAATTTCTATGCCTCCCCTTACCATCATCACTTCTTAGACATTTTGTATTAGTCTTTAAAATGTAAATTTACCTACAGCTCTTCATTCTGCCTATTCTAATGCCTGTCAAATAGAGATGAAAGGAAACTGTACCGAGGCAAGTCTGAGATCTCCGTCTCAATCAGTAAAATCTTCTGTGGAACCTTGCACTACTTGAGCAAGACAGATCTGAGCTCTTGATATGGTTAGAAAATGTGACCTACTTTAAAACCCAGCAGTGTGTGTGTGATGAAATGAAAGTGAATTGTTTTGCTGAAATCTGACACTAAAAATAGGGCACCGGATCCTTCCCCTGCTGGAAAAAAAAAAAAAAAAAGGCATTTAAATGAGTGTGTGTCTGTATGTCTGGGAATATGTCTCCATGGCAACCATTGTCCCACCTCCCCTATCAACAGCATTACCCCTCTCTACAGAAAGAGGTCATATGAATGCCTTTCCCAGCACCCCTCCCAATCCCTTACTCCATGAAATCTAATTAAAGAGTGAAATGAATTTTAGTGATGGTCCTAGAGGCTGGGAGAAGTCCAAGGCTGGGGGTGGTGGTGAGAGAGGATCATTGAAGGGGAGAGACAGGGAGACCTGCCCTTCCACACTGGAGCAGCAGCTCGCAACCCCGTTCTCATTTTTAAAAAGAGCCACAGCTCCCACGCTGAGGAGCTGTAAGGGAGTGATAAACCTGCCATGCAACGATGTTATTACTTTAATGGATACAGGACTGCTGGAGCACTTTATTTCCACCAGGGCTTTTTACTGTTGTCTCTTCTTCCCATTTCACAACATCCCGTTTTCCTCAAACACACCCCCTCCCCTTGAGTAAGGCAACTTGTCCCCATTTCTAATCCCACTCTGGTGAAGGGGAAAGAAGGCATTACTTGAATCGTAGGTCTGTCTCTAGAACAAGGTATGTAAGACAGTCACACTAGTGAACAGCCCCTGCCCTCCCCCAACCTCAAACACTCTTCTTTTGTGAAGATTAGAAGCCAGAAAAGAATCAGGGGGTGTGTGGAGAGGTAAGGATTGAGGAAGATACTCTGGGGAGATTGAAGCTGATGTGTGCAAATGAACTTGAGGGTTTTTTTTTAGCATCTGCTGGGGACCTCCCTCGTTCCTTTTCAGCAGCTGCCTCTCGTTCTTCCTCCTCTCCTCACCCTTCGTGTCCAGTCAGCAGCATGCTCAGTCACTCGCCTCCCACACTGACCATTCCTGCCCTTGGTCTGTCTGGGCATCTGTTCCTCATTCCTGCATCCAGATGTTTTCTCCAGGTTGGATGCCAGTCCGGTTTCATGCTGCATGGGGTCCCAGCTGGAGCAGAACTGTCCTCCCCTGAGGATATGGTCAGGTCTGGGCTTGTCCTGCCGGGAAGAGCGAGGTGGCTGGCGAGAAGACAGGTGGGGCCTCCTGGGAACGAGGGGAGAGGCAGCCACACACAGGCTGTGGCTCATCACTGACTCAGCGGTGGGAGGAGGGGCAGGGCGAAGAGTAGTGATGTCGCTCAGACCTGTCCCCGTCGCCGTGGGCTGAGGCTGAGCGGGCTGCACACACGTGAAAAGTGAAAGCCACACTCTCCCCAGGACAAGGTGGCAGCGCACAGGGGGATTAGCAGGGGCAGCCAGCCTGTGACTCTGGGCATCCCCAGGAGATGGCCCCAGCTGTGGCATCTGCAGTAGCTGCCACCCTGACTGCCAGCCCTGCAGCTTCAGCAGCAGGTGCCTCTCTGTCCTTGGAAGGGATAACCAGCCTCTCCAGGGCAGGCAGCAGGACTCAGCAAGAGTGGTAGCCAGGGGCAGTAGGGAGGCTTCCTTTTTGCCAGCCAGCTGAGGCAGCAAGGACCCCCCTCTCTTTCTAAATACTCATGAATCGTCCTGGAAAAAAGTCAGAGAAGACCTATGAGAATGGGTTGTGGTCAAGCCAGAGAAATTCCTCTGACTTAAGCCTTCTGCCCAGGCTGATATTTCTTGCATCCACAGTATAATCACGAGAGCTAATATTTGCTGAGTGCTCACTCTGGGCCAGGAATTTTTCTAAGCACTCTACATACACCAACTCACAGCAACTTGTAATAGCCTATGAAACAGACACCATTCTTATCTCTATTTGACAGGAAGATAAGAATATGCTCAAGGTCATGTTTTGACAAAGTGGCAAAGTTGGATCTCAACCCAGACAGTTAGAAGCCCGAGCCCAAGAACTTCCCTGGTGGTCCAGTGGCTAAAACTCCATGCTCCCAATGCAGGGGACCTGGGTTCAATCCCTGGTCAGGTAACTAAGACCCCTTATGCCTCAACTAAGACCTGGTGCAGCCAAATAAATTTATTAAATAAACAAAAAGAATTAAAAAAAGAAGAAGAAGAAGTCAGAGCCCACACTCCAGCCTGTCACACTGGGGTCTGGACATTCATTGAATGATTCCAATCTCTTGTCTTCATCAGATTGTCTTCCTTTTTTTTCAAAGTACTTAGAAATTTTTTGGACACCAATATCATTATATAGATAACATCGTTAAAAGCATGTTTAAATGAGAGAAAAAAGTCACCACACCCATGCAAACAATTTTATGCATGCATGTTTCTTCTGTTCATGCACTCACATATTTCATACAGTGAACACACAGTTCTGTATTCTGGATTTAAGTGTAACATTATAAAGATATTTTCGTAGGTCATTTTCTTACTTATTTTCATTGCTGTATAGCATTCCCTCAAGTTTCTGCACCGTAATTGACTTAGCCAGTTCCTTGTTTTGGGTATTTAGATTGTTTCCAGCTTGTCACCATTTGAAAAGAAAGAAACAAGGCAAAAAAGACAATCTTTGCTTCCATTTTTGTCCTTTTCTTGGATACTTCAACTATTCAGACAGTGGAGAGCTGCTTAATCTGTGCATTTGGAGCCATTTTGATACCCTTTGACCAGCCATCAAAGTTGACTCAAAGGTTAGAAGTGTGTGAGCTGGAAGGATTTCATGAGATTCTATTCTTTACTGAAGGACCTGGAAGGATTGAAAGAGCAAACGGAATTACACTCAAACTATTGGTGCCAATGTGCTAGAAACCGAGCAGAGAGAGCAGCCAATTTGCAGAAGTAACATTTTTAACTCAGTAACAGATGGCCCACTGGTCAGAGCTTAAAAGGCCAGGGCTCCTTAAGCCAGCAGGATGCAGGTGAATGACTCAAATGCTCCCCACAAGCAAAGGAACTGCCACCAGCCACTTACCACGGGCCGCAATGACGTGTGTGTATGCAAGAGACATGAATTATTTCTCCTCCCCCAATCTCTGCAATTTCATTTTTCCTAGCCTCAGAGACTTTCAAAACTCTGAATCACCATGGGCTACATTCCCAACCCCATCTGGGCTCAGCCCCTCTGGACTAAAACCTCAGAGTCTGGTGTATACTTAGACCAGATGGGATTCAGCTTAAACCCTGGCAAAAAAAATTATCCATCGCCTCACATCTCAACAGCTCTATCCTGTGCACTAAGTCAGTCTAGCCGAAGCTCCAATACTTTGGCCTCCTGAGGCAAAGAGCTGACTCACTGGAAAAGACCCTGATGCTGGGAAAGATTGAAGGGAGAAGGAGAGAGGGGCGACAGAGGACGAGATGGTTGGATGGCATCACCAACTTGATGGACATGAGTTTGAGCAAGCTCCAGGGGATGGTAAAGGACAGAGAAGCCTGGCATTCTGCAGTCCATGGGGCCTCAAAGAGTTAGACATGACTTAGTCACTGAACAATGAGCAACAACAATCTGGAGAGGAAAGGGACCCCAAGAGCAAGGCAAGATTTGAAGAGGCATCTGTCTCAGGTGCCAGCCCTGCACGTGGGTGATGCTGAGACTGATACCTCCTAAAGCTCAGCACCCTGGGCACCTCACTTGCCTCCCCCTAGTCTGGTCCCAGAACCACAGCAAGGCTGTGGCTTATTCATTGCCACCCACCTTAAGCCCACCTCCCCAAGAGACCCTGAAAAACCAGTTAAACCTGGGTTCCCAACATCAGCCAGTAAAAATGAATAAACAAATAACCACATCCTCCAAAAGGTAGCAGTAATGACAGAGGGTAGGCAGACAGGCTTTCCATGACTGGTTGGAAAGTGTAAGCCCACGGACTCCAACTAACCCCCAGCCTTGGGGTTATTGACAAGGGACTTTAGGACTGACTGGTGCTTGTGTTTTAAAGCCTGCCGAGAGAATTAACATTCGACAGCTGTGCGTATTCACACTGCTGAACTCATATTACACAATATTATCAGACATTCGCCTACGCAGAACAGCGGTATTGGCCCACCGGGTGATTCACAAGGTTCCAACACAAGCCGCTGGAGAAACAGAGCTATCAAGATTTTGGTGATGAGAGAAATTGTAGCACCTGGTAGTAAAGGAAGACAGACTGGGTATCTTTTCAGGCTGGATCAAGGAAAAAACTTTGACAGAATGAGATATGATGTTCCTTTATTTGATATGTTGCAGGTCTACAGATCTCCATGCAGTTTGTTCAGTGGCTGGAACAATGCAATGAGGATTCCAACCCTGAAGATCTGGGAAAGGAGAGAGATGGGGAAAGCCAGGAGGGAGCCAGGTGAGTTCACTCTTAAATAATAGATTCTCTCTGGTAACAAAACCACGGAAGGGGCTAGGGCCCGCCGAGGTCTAGAGATAATAAGCACCACCAACCTAGATTTCCTCCTATGCCACCTTGACCTTGTCTCTTCTAGGATCAAGACCCTTCAAAGATTTCCCATTGTCTGAGCTAGTGGCCTCTAACATTAACTGTGTGTGCTCATCTGTTGGGATACAGAAAAGAATTAATTAGAAAAAAAAATTTAAATAAAGACAGTTATCTTTAATAATTATCTGGCCTCTGCCTTAATTCTCTTCTTGGAAAGGTTGTATAATGTGCACCATTTATTAGTATATCCGTGATGCGTATTCATTTCAACAAGGGGTGCTCAAAAAAAAATGTCATATTATTGGATTATATGATCAAAACTGTTTGGAAATGACTGGTCTAAGTAAGAAGATACTAGCCTGATGTTTAGGAGCCTCTGCAATTTACCTATCTGAGCTTCTGTTACACTATTTCACTTCTCTGACCACTCGCTACAATAAAACAGATTCAGCCATCCAGTGAGTCCTGGTGTGTGTGTGTGTGTGTGTGTGTGTATTTACAATTTCTTGCTATTTTATCTTGGCTAGAAATCAGCAACTGACACAATGCTTACCTGGATACATTGAGCTTCCATACACTGTACTACCAGCAATTCCAGTCTTTTCCAGGATACTCCTTCCCAAATAGGCTCTCGAAGGGTAACCACTATGTTTGTAATTAATGAGATACAACCTACTGGGGAGAGGTAGTGACTCAGGTATCATCAACTCTCAGGGACAAACACTACAACTACTGCCCATTGTCTGCCCCCACCTCTCCATAGCTGCCCCTCACTTGCAGCTTCCCCCACTGCTTGATAGACTGGAGACCTGCACATCATTGGGTATTTCTACCTGTGCACCTAGCTACACCAGTCTTACTAATAAGACCTTGGCAACGTAAGGTAAAAATGATCCCAGGTGGTTCAGTATGGAGATTCAGAAAACACTCCCTCCCTCGGTGATTCACCCAGGCCAGGGTCTCCCAAAACAAAACTGATGGACCCGAGGTTGCTGCATGGATTTCTATAGTTTGTGCACTGCATGATGGGCCCAGCCAGGCAGTGGGTCAAGCCCTTCCATCTGTGGACCTTTTCCCAAGGTACCCCCAGGCAGACTGCATTTTCCAAACATGGGAGCCAAAATATCTCCTACCCATTATGCTCTTCTGACAATGTGACATTGGTTCTCCTCCCATCTGGTGGTGAGGTCAAAGTCCCCTGTACTTGGGAGGGTCTTTGGGACTGCTTTGATCCATAGAGTAAGGCAGAAATGATGGTGGAGATCATTTAAAAAAACGCCATGCACTTTTACAAAAATCTGCCTAAGTATATCTCCATTATCTGTGGCACCTACTATGGCATGGGCCCGATGAGCAGGGCAGCTATGAGCAAGCTGCCTAAGTTCTTGGAATCTTAATTTCCTCATCCATAGAATGGGCACAGTATTTTTTAAACTATTTATTTATTTATTTTATTTTTGGCTCCTCTGGGTCTTCATTGCTTTGCACAGGCTTTCTTTAGCTGGGGTGAGTGGGGGCTGTTGCCGTGTGCAGACTTCTCGTTGTGGTGGCTTCCCCTGTTGCAGAGCACAGGCTCTAGGCATGCAGGGTCAGTAGGTGTGGTGCACAGGCTTAGCTGTCCCTTGGCATGCGGAAGCTCTCCAGACCAGGGATCAAACTTGGGTTCCCTGCATTGGCAGGTGAATTCTTATCCACTGTGCCACCAGGGAAATCCCCTGGGGGTAATGCCCATTTCCTAAGGATTAAAAAAGGCAACCTTCAAAAGTGCTTAGAGACATGTCTGGCATATAGTAAGCACTCATGGTTAGCAATTATTATTATCAACACCTGGCATTTGGTAGGTGGCCAATTAACATTTGTTTGCTGTTGAGTCAAATTGTGCTGTGCACAGACTGAAAAGAAGATGAAGATCCAATTGGTATCCAAAGACATAGGAAGCTCTTGGTGTCCTGGTTCCGTTAATGTCTCCAGACTCTAGCCTTCTTTGCACTAGATGCCCTGTGGTTTCATCACAGCACATCCCCCATACTGTGTGCCCCTACCCCCCATCCCCTCGGTCTTCTTGCGTTTTCCCTCAAACTTCATAGTACGTCTGGCATTTGCTTTTGCAGTTCTCTCTTCTTGAATGATGTTGAAGGAAATGGCAACCCACTCCATTATTCTTGCCTGGAGAGGGCTACGGATAGAGGAGCCTGGTGGGCTGCTGTCCATAGGGTCGCACAGAGTCGGACACAACTGGAGCGACTTAGCATGTATGCATGCATTGGAGAAGGAAATGGCAACCCACTCCATTATTCTTGCCTGGAGAGGGCTACGGATAGAGGAGCCTGGTGAGCTGCTGTCTATGGGGTCGCACAGAGTCAGACACGACTGAAGCGACTTAGCAGAAGCAGCAGCTTCTTGAAAGATGCCCTTCAGTTCCTCATTCCTGCTTCAACTAAGTTTTGCTGGTACTTCAGTTTCCACTTGCAAGGGCCTTTGGAAGCCTTTCCTGACCTCCGCTCCCTGTACCCCACCAGGGTAGTAGCCCATGTACAACGACTGCTTGTTAATGTCTCTGTCCCCTCCATCGCCTGGAAGCTCTTAGAGGACAGGATTTATGTACAGTGCATTGTATTCCCAGGAATTAGGAATGGCTAATCAATACTAGTTATGTACAAAACATCTGTTGAACAATTGGTTGCAAATGAATAGTAACTTAAAGAAAGGCTATATTTCTGAGGTAATGCTAATTGCTTGCAGGATTGTTAAATGTCAGTATTGAAGCCTAATCTTCAGCTGCTGTCTTGTAGATAAAACGGATGTTCACCAAGTATGTATTTTGTATTTTGTTGCACTGTACACTGCAACTAATAAGCCAATGAATCGAAATGTATTAGGTCCTTGTACTGTTTCTAAAAGCCACAAACTGAGAATGATAAATTATCAATACAGTTTAGTATTTACTAAATTTACTGCACTCTTTTGTTATGTATACGTAGGGGAGCCATAGGGATTATACATTCTATTTGAGTAAACTTTAAAACCACATATTTTATGGTAAAGGGTTTTTAAGATAGCCAAAGGACTGATATATTTTCTGTAAAGAGAACTGCAAGAGTTTTATTTTTCTGATGTTAAAAGTTACTTAACAAAGACTTGTTTCCGTTAAAAAAATAAAGACTACATCATATTCAGTAACATAACTTTAAGAAAATAGAGGTAGAATTCAAGACTTTTTAAGGCAGTGAATTTACACACATATGGGGGTGTGTGGTGATACAGAGTTTTAAGCCTCTTTGACCATCTTCTAGTTTTTACATTTAGGAAAATTGTAAATAACACCCACTGTTCTTAAACTCTTTAATGTAATGTCTTAAATGCCAGAATTTGCTGCTGAAGACAAAAGTGAAAAATAGAATGAAAATAACAGAATACACTGTACTTATTATTTGGTCAAAATGCAGACTACCTAACTCAATCATAGAGGGAACAAGAGCATGAATCTATACAGATGTGCCTTTTTGTTTTGTAGACTATGGTGTCTTTGGCTAATGAGTTGCCTATTATTTTGGAAAACAAAGCTAATGTATATATATATATACATTATATATATATATATATATACATTATACATATATATACAGTTTTGTTTATATTGTAAATTTAAAGATAATGCTAATAAGATATAAATTTATGTGACTCGGGCCTATAATACAATCTGCTACTTTACTAATTCATAAATCTGGATGGTAAGTTTCTTATGGCATAGGAACCAACTGCACTGCCTTCAAAACCAAGTCACTTTCTCTATAAATATCATGTTAAAATTTTTTTAAGTATTTTTTTTTAGATAGGCAATATTTAAACCAGCAAACACTTAAAGCTTTATTAAACTTTTAAATCAGAGAAGTGACTAAAGTTTTTTATTTGCCATTTGTACTCCTCCATTCAAAGTGATGTAAAAGGGTGTTTTGCTATTATGGCCGTAGAAGCGGTTACGAAAGAGCCAAAAACCATGATGTTTATTTACTGGTTTGTGGCCTTTTACTGTGCTTTGTATCAGAGTTCCTAAAAAGATTAATAAATCTCCCCAGTCTTAATTTAAAAAAAAAAGGAAAGAAAAGAAAAGAAAATAGAGAGCTGTATAATACATTTTGAAAAGATTTCCATCAAAACAAATTCAAATAAATCCTTGGCACTTAATGAAGTAAGTTTCAGTTATCTGGAAAAGTAATTTGCTTGCAAGGCTTTAACAAAAGATGTTAAGTAGATGTGAATGCTCTTTAGTTTTATTCACTGGTTTTTCAAACAGATAAGCTCTTGGGAGAATGGGGGATGGGAAGAAGAGACCCTATAACTTCCATAGAGTCAGGGAAAGACCTTTGGATACTTAGTTACAAATGGAGAATTTGATGACAGACTCATAGAAATTTAGAGCTTGATGACTGATTGAAGGTTGTTTGATTGACAACTGAACCATTTAGACCCTGGGCAGTGGACCACAAAGCAGCTGTCACCGGCCAGGATAAGAAGGGAATACCTTTTTTGCTCCAAGGATCTGGCCCCAGGTGTCTGCACTGAATGGGTTTCCAGGAACCCCAGCAGTTCCTGCCAAGACTGCATTTTCTGGTTTCACTGCTGAGGCTTTCTGTGTGGAACACGGAAATATCTGCAATACTTTTTGTCCAAATGTGATTAGCACAGCATTCTGTAGTATTCCTTCTCAAGGAAAGGACACCTTTCCTAACCTGAAAGAACACCCGAATTTTCCATTGTGATAGGATCCACGGTGAGGCTAACAATGATTTCTAACATAACCAAGGCCACTTTAACTTCTTACAGAAGGTTTTCTACCATTCAAGTCGCTACTTTGGTTTGTGTGGCCCAGAGCCTGGTGGAGCACTGCATGCCATAACCTGTACTTCTCTGTATGTAACCTGTCTGTCAAAGAACCCGAGACCATGACATAACGGCAATGACTACGGAATGCCGAGAGAGCCTCCTGCCTGCCTGGGAAAGCCCTCTTCCAGACAGGATGTGACATGCGGCTCTGCGAGATCATGCGTTAAGCTTTTTTCGGCCACCACCCAGGATGATATGTAGATAGGCATGTCCACTCAGAGATTTTGCCCATTGTTTATAATTCTTGTTAGCTTCTTCCCCCCCAAAAAGTACCTCTGCTGACAAATAAAATCAAGTCTAGTGCAGGTGATTCAAACACACAATCAAGTTTTAATGCAACACAAGGAGATGTGGGGGCCCAAAGAACCTAAGCTCTATGTCACACAGTTCCAGGGGGCACCATTCACACTCAGCTCCTCTGCCGAGCAGCTGGTGTTAGCTATCTCCTAGGGTTTCTTCGTTCCTTTAGCACAAATGTAAAATCTCTAACTTTGGGTTCCTAGGTGCCACTCTCATCTTAGTCTACAGCCTTCTCTCTTGGGCCATAAACGTTGGGGGTTGACTTTCTTCTGGTTAATACCTTACTTTTGTTTATAGTTAGCAAAACACTTTCAAGTTTTTTGTTTTTGTTGTTTTTTATGGCTGTGCTGGGCCTTGGTTGCTGGGACGGGCTTTCCGTAGTTGCAGTGAGCGGGGGCTACTCTCCAGTTGCAGGGCACGAGCCTCTCATTGTGGTGGCTTCCCTTGTTGTGGAGCACAGGCTCTAGAGCGTGTGGCTTCAGTAGTTGCAGCTCTTGGGCTCTAGAAAGCAGGCTTAGTAGTTGTGGTGCGCAGGGTCAGTGGATTCAGTTGCCCTGCAGCATGTGGAATCTTCCCAGACCAGGTATCGAACCCACGTCTCCTGCACTGGCAGGCAGATTCTTAACCACTGGACCACCAGGGAAGCCCTTCAAGTACTTTATATCACATGAAACTCAGTATTCTTGGAAAGGGATTAGGCAACTATCAGAGTCCTGTTTTACAAGAGAGGAAAGTGAGGATCAGAGAGATCACTAAATGCCAATGGTCACCTGAGTAGGAAAAAGCAGAGGTCCTGGTTTATTGTTTCTTCCATCAGAACAAGAGAGCGTAGGAAATAAATAGACTAACCCTAATAGTGCTATAGCTGGCTCTCTGGTTCTATTCTGGGTACCCTGGGAAGGCTTACCTGTGCTCATCAACACGTCCTTCCAACTCCCATGTGACATCCTCCATGCTCCTCCTCTCCTTCTCTGGTCTCCGTGGGTTCCCTGATGTTCTGCTGCTGGTACCCGTGGTGAAGAGCACTGAGCTCACTGCCCCTCAGTGCCAGAGCCGCATTCTGGATCAGGTCTACCCTTATACCGTAAGAAGAAGAAGCGGGAGAAGCCAGGGAATATTCCAAAGGTCCCTGGGGCAAATGGAGCTGCCACTAGAAAATGGGAGGTGCTGAGACAAGTTTGTGGGTCTGACTCACCAGGATGCCTCTTTTTCCAGTAATCCTTTCTTCCACGGCCTTCCTTGGCTCTTCATGCAAATAGTCTCCTGGAAGCCTGTCCCTTTAATCTTCCAGATATGCCCAGATGCCTAGATTTCAGTTAGAGCTGGATTAATAAGATCCAGCCAAGCAACTGCTCAGGGTAACAGAACACTGCTATTATAAATTGGAACGATTGCCACTTTTAGATTTCCCCTGAAGTCATGTGACTATTGGTCTGCCTCCACAAAATATACAACACCCTTGAGTAGTAAATTTAAAAACAGTCTGTCAAAACAGATAAACAACAAAGTATTACTGTGTAGCACAGGGAACTTTATTTGATATCTGATGATAAACCACAATGGAAAATAATATAAAAAGGAATATACATAAATAAATATATATATAACTGAATCACTTTACTGTATATCAGTAACTAACACAACACTGTTAATCAACTATACTTAAAAAAAAAAAACCCATTCTGCCAAATTGACCTATCTCTGTGTATTGTACACAGAAGTACCACATACGCATGCTTGATGCAACCATACCTGAAGTTAGCAGTCACAATTAGATGAATACTGAACCTGAACAGGGGCAAATAGTGCTACTTACTAAGATCAAGTAATCTAATTCTTTTTATTTAAATTGCAAACTCTTTCTTTTTTTTTTTTTTTTTTGCAAACTCTTTCATAGTCCTGTGATGAAGTTGTCATGTTTAGAAAATTATAAAAGAAAATGGAAATGAGAATAAGAACATCAGAAAAGTGGAAAATATCTTACCAGGCTTTTTTGGTACGAAGACTCTGTTTTGGCCAGTAGATAAAAATTAACGATAGGATCTATTTCTGTATGCAATTTTTATTAATAGAAGATCAGCTTATCTGTGGAATACCAGATAAGTGTTGAACAAATATTTCAAAAATAACAAGTTGAAGGGCCATCAACTCATTAATCTGCCGGGTGCTCACAGCTTCAGTCTAGCCTTGATCCTAGTGGCCAAGTCAGGTCAAGCTCCTTCAGCCTCACTTGGTCTCCAGTTTGCTCTCCTGTGAAATGGAGGTATTAAAGTAGAAGCTTAAAAATTTACCTTTACAACCATATGGCTCTTTGAAATTCTTCCTTGAAAGAAATAAACAGTCAGCCGGAAAGCAGAAATGGTTACTAGGCGAGGGATTTTGCCAGTCAACTCTGCTGTGGTATTAAGATTTAACGTGAGGAAGCAGTAACTGTTCCATTGTGCTGAATGGAGCCTCACCCGGGCAGGCTGGAATCCTCCGAATTACGGCTCATTCTCTTCTACTTCTTGCTTAAGTTCTGTTCAGTCACTGTTTGGGAAGAAATTTGTGGTTTATCTAGAGATGGGTTGAATAATTAGAGGAGATGCTTCCAGAGGCTACCAATTAGAGTCTCCTTCGGGGGGTGGTCAGATCCTACAAAAAAGTGTGTGTGAACACACACACCCAAGTACATGCTCCCCACCCACCTATGTTAACCTATACCCTGCCTCCCCGCAGGCTGCTCACATTGGAATGTATGCGCAGATCATCTGAAAGTGAAAGTGAAGTCCCTCAGTCATGCCTGACTCTTTGTGATCCCATGGACTGTAGCCTGCCAGGCTCCTCCATCCATGGGATTTTCCAGGCAAGAATACTGGAGTGGATTGCCATTTCCTTCTCCAGGGGATCTTCCTGACCCAGGGATCGAAGCCGGGTCTCCTGAATTGCAGGCAGACTCTATATCTGAGCCATCAGGGAATCTAATCAGATCATCTGGGGGCACCTATAAAAATGCAAATTCTGATTAAATAGGTCTGAGTGGGGTCTCTGAGCCTGCGTTGCTAATAAGCTTCCAAGTGATGCTGACACAGCTGGTTCTCAGACCACATTTGGAGGAGCAAGGCTCATCCCACATTCTCTGACACATGAATACAGCATTTCTGGTGTTAGGGGCGGGGTGAATCAGGGAAATCAGAGTCTAGAAGAGATAAATACACAGGCCAGTGACTACACAATGATGTGATAAGGGTTCGTAAAGACATACAGGTGTGTGTAAGTATAGGGGAGAAAGGGACTAGATAGAGAGGACTAAGAGTTGAACAATTTTAAAAAAAGGTCTGGCAAAAAAAGACAGATTTCTATCTATAGATTCCTTTGACAGTGTCTAGGAAGGAAATGAGTCTAGTTTGGCTAGACTGTATTTGGCAACTTGGATGGTGACCTCTCTGGGAGCAGTAACATTTTCTACTCTCTTTTTGTATTCTGTCTAGTAATACAACGCTGGCATATGAGTTCCCCATAAATGCTCATTTACTAAGTGAATAACTAAATTACTTAATGCGTTTCATTTAATTTTTGTAGTATACAGAAGTTTACCATCTGAACCATTTAAATGGACAATTCAGTGGCATTAAGCACATTCACATTGTTGGGCAATCAGCACCAATATCCATGTCTAGAACCTTTTCGTCAGCACAACTGATCCTCTCTCTGTATTAACTCTCCATTTCCTACTTCCCCTGGCCAGCATCATTCTTCTGTCTCTATCAATGTGACTATTCCAGGTACCACATGTAAGTAGGATCCTATTTGTCCTTTTGTGATTGTCTTCTTTTACTGAGCATAATATTTTCAAGGTTCAGGGATGTTATAGCATATGTCAGGTTTTCCCTTCCTTTTTAAGGCTGAATAATATTCCATTGTCTGTATGTACCAGGTTTTGTTATCCACCCACCTAGTGATGGACATGTGGGTTACTTCTGCCTTTTCACTATTGTGAATAATGAAGCTGTGAATACTGAGGCACAAACATTTGTATGAGTACCTGCTTTCAACTCTTTGGGGAATATATCTAGAAGTGGAATTGCTGTGTGGTATGATAATTTGTAATTTTTTGAGAAACCTTCACAGTGTTGCATTTAATTTTAAAGTTTAAAAATTTAATTAATACAGGACATAGGCGATTTAAGCATCCAGGTTCTCCTTGCTGGGCTTGAGGGGGAGGGACCTTCAAATCTGGTAATTTGTAAAATGGGTTAGCTTGCTGAACGTCCCCTGTGAGATGCCACGAAGGTGGAGCTGGATGGCAGGCTACATGCCACATCATTTTGCCCAGGCTGGAAGGACCACTTAGCAAGGGGAGTGTCAGGCTTTCATTGATCAACCAGCCCAGGCCTTCCAGCAAGTCTCCCTGTCCATACTGCAGTTGCGGAGAAGAGAGCTCCCCTCATCCCCATCCCTCCCCTTCCTATGGGATAGCCTGAGAAATTAAAGCCAGCAAGGGTCTTCATGCCAAAGGCAGAATGCTTTCTGCAACCGGTAACATGGGCAGTAACATTTTCCAGGGAGCCGATCTAACTCCGACACAGCCAAACCTCAGGGAGCACAGACTTCCCAAAAGCAGAATGCTCTGAGGGTGTGGTCAGGGCTAAGGCCTGGGAGGGGCTGGCCCAGCAGCTGGAGGCCATTAAAATGTGGCAAAGTCTCCCTTCTTTGTTCTCAGGATCAATTTAAAGTGCTACTAGCCCCTGGGGCAGCAAGTTAAATTTCAGGACAGGGATTTAGGAATATCCAGATGAAATCCTGACTCTCAAACACAGGATGTCATTTTGAAAAAGCTATGTATTGAAGTAACAGATTTTTTAAAAAAGCATCCACCGCCCCACCCTCCCCCACCAGCAAATTCACTGTTTTCACTTTTCCTTGTTCTCCTCCATAGCTAATGCAATTTTTATTGCTCTTTTTACTCAATCTGTCATGCCTTAGATGTCTCTTGTCTCCTCCCCATTTCTGAAGGCAGTTCTACCCAAATTTGTCATTTTCAGATTTCTTGGGATTGGGGAGAAAGATGAGTCCCCTTCCTTCTGTCTCTTGGCTTACTTCCCTCCAACACACACACACACACACACACACACACACACTCCCTCCATCCCTCCAGGTACCCTCCTTTCTGTTGGTGACACGTTTTCACTGCCTTGATGACTCACTCCGGTTTATTGCCCAACCTATTCCCATTCAGTTAGGAACAGAACTGTGCTTTTTCAGCCTCATGCCCATTCTCATCTTGAGTCTGCCTAGAGTCAGTCATTGCAGAAGGATCTTTCTGCAATGATCTACTGGATCGACTGGATCCTGTGCAGTTGACCCACTGGACTCCAGCTCTGGGCTTGCTGCCCTGCATCAGTATGGCTCATCTTCTTGCCTGCTCCTGAGTTTCTCCACCTTTCTCTCTTTCTCTTTCTCATATATATATATATATGTAAAATATATATATATATATTTTTTTTTTCCCTCTCTCTCTCTCTTCTGATAGGAGCTCTCAGAAACTTCACTTGACTTATAAAGAGTTTCCTAGAGAATTTACTGTTTGTATCCACCAGAATGCAGTCCATTTTTTATATCTCTCAAATTTTTAAAACTATCACTTTGGCATTCCTAGCACAAACAGAGTAAGCTTTAAGGACAGTGGCTCTTTCCCTCTTTCCAGCATCTCTAAATAAGCATCGTTCAGTTTCCTGACAGCAGGGCCATGACATGGGACTCTGGGCTTTTCCCAGCAACTTCTGTTTCCCACCTCCTGTATCCCTGACTCTGATTTGAAAACTTCCTTCAGGTTGGGTGGCTCTGACAATGCTCCCTGGTTGCTGTTTCAGCCTTGTTGCACATCTGGATCTTTTGCTGCTGGGGACCTAACTCTGATTCCCAGATGCTTGCCTGCTTCAGGTGGTCTTTATTCTGATTGGGCCAGCTGTCCTGACTTAGCAGAAAGCACTCAAACTTTATCCTCAGAAACGGCAGGCAGGGGAATTTAGGATCCAGGACTAGATTAGAACTTTCTCTCTCCCAACTGAGCTAACATTTGGGTGTCCTGGTTTCCCATCTTGAATGGTACTTTTTTTCATTGATCAGTTTTCTCCTTTTAATGAAAAGATCTATGGTCTAGATTAAGTTTAGGGACTTAAAAACCAGTCTTAGAAAGACTAAATAACAGTGTAAATTTGAAGTCAGAGAAGCCAGAGATTGGTTTAAATCTGCAAGCTTGAAAACTGAGCTTTTCTCTCAGGCTCAAGTTCTGCATCTGTAAAGTGGGGTTGATACTAACTACCTACTAGGTTGGCTATGACATGAAGTGAGATAGTGAAGTGAAAGTCGCTCAGTCGTGTCTGACTCTTTGCAACCCCATGGACTATACAGTCCATGCAATTCTCCAGAATACTGGAGCGGGTGGTAGCTGTTCCCTTCTCCAGGGAATCTTCCCAACCCAGGGATGGAACCAAGGTCTCCCACATTGCAGGCGGATTCTTTACCAGCTGAGTCACTAGGGAGGCCCTAAGTGTGATAATATACATATAAATCTCTCAGTGCACAACCTAGATGGCACACAGGGCTCTACAACTATATACTTTTTATTACTTACTAACCAGTACTGAGCATTTGCTATTTTATTAGTACACTAATTTGTATTAATTAGGATACCTTTGACATCAAATAACAAAGCTGCAACCCAACTGGCTTAAAAATTAGAAAAAAAGTTTTTTCACATACCAATACTTCTTCGGGAGGGGAGGCAGTATGTTTCCCCGGTTGATTAGTTCAGTGGATTGATGATGTCACCAAGGACCCAGGCATTCTCCCTTTGTCCCTGCCATTCTTTTTTTTAATAAATATTATTTTGTTATTTATTTTTGGCTGTGCTGTGTCTTCGTTGCTGTGTCCGGGCTTTCCCCAGTTGCAGCGAGCAGGGGCCACTCTTCATGGCACTGCATAGGCGTCTCATTGCAGTGGCTTGCTTGCTGTGTCGCATGGGCTCCAGAGCATGAACTCAGTAGCTGGAGTGTCCGGGGTTAGTTGCCCTGCAATGTGGAATCTTCCTGGACCAACGATTGAACCCATGTCCCCTGCATTGGCAGGCGGGCTCTTTATCACTGGACCACCAGGGAAGTCCCTGCCATTCTTGTCATATTAGCTTTGTCTGCAAGCCAGCTTTTCTCAGCTCTCTAACTTGGCTAACACAACCATCATCACAACCAAGCACAGCAGCGTCCAAGAAAGAAGACACCATGTGTGTATGTGTTTTGCTTTGTTTTTTTTTTTTTTTTAATAAGAAAAAGGAGACTTTTCTGTTTCTGGCTATGATACTGTAGCTGATACTGGAATTGATTTCTGTCACAAACAACTATCAAACTGGATATAATATTTAAAAAACCTGTTTTCCATCATCATTCACAAGCAGTGCAGGGTGATCCCCAAGAGAAGGGAAAATATAGATGAGCCCCACAATTGCTTTGACTTTCTTCCTGCAGACATTTCTGGATCACAGAGCAGGAAGGGGACCCATGCAGAGAAGGTAGCCTCTCTGACTTTTGGAGACACAATCAGAATCTGGAATGCAGGGTTTGAAATGGGGGGCAGAGTGCTAGAGGGACAAAAGCCATAGGGAGAAAGAACCCCCAGTGATCAGCTTAAGGGGAAACTTTGAGTCTTTGGTTGAATACTAAGCTGAACAAATTCAGAGTAAAACTGTACAAAACTGGGCAATAAAACAAGTCCTGAAGCTGCACAGTTCCCAGTTCTCACACAGGAATGACAGCTGTTTGTACAGCAGCTAGATGGACTGGAGGGTCTTCTCTGGATACCTGAGCATTCAAGAGAGATTCGGAAGCATCTTGCACTAGTAGTAAGGCTAAACTAACCCTGGAGTAAAGGTTACCTGCCATAACAAAGATCTAAAAATCCTTAAAAGAATTGATCTCTTTTTTGAAAAAAAAAAAAAAAAATGTGTGTCTATGTGTGTGTGTATATGTGTGTGTGTTTATACATTGTCTGTTTGTCTGAGATTCAAGATTAACTAGGTGTTTCTATTTGCTAAATCTGGCTGGCAACTCAAGATAAAATGTACAGGCATATATCAGAGATATTAAATTCCAGACAGGTTAAATTCCAGACTGTCAAAATAAGGTGACTATCACAATAAAGCAAGTCACATGAATTTTTTGGTTTCCCAGCCCATATAAAAGTTATGTTTATGCTATACAGTAGTCTATTAAGTATGCAATAATGTCATGTCTAAATATATATATACCTTATCTTCCCTGGGGCCTCAGACAGTAAAGCATCTACTTGCAACGTGGGAGACCGGGTTCGATCCCTGTATCAGGAAGATCCCCTGGAGAAAGGAATGGCAACCCACTCCAGTATTCTTGTTTGAAGAATTCCATGGACGAAGGAGCCTGGTGGGCTATAGTCCACGAGTTGCAAAGAGTTGGACATGACTGAGCGACTAAAACACACACACACCTACCTTAATTTTAAAATGCTTTATTGCTAAAAAATAATAACTATTATCTGAGTCTTCAGTGAGTAGCAATCTTTTTGCTATAGTAACATAAAAGATCACTTGATCACAGATCACTATAACGAATATAATAATTATAAAAACTTGAAAATACTGTGAGATACTGTGAGAATTACCAAAATGTGACATAGAGACATGAACTCATCAAATGCTATTGGAAAATGGCACTGAGACTTTTGCTCAATGCAGAGTTGCCATAAACCTTCTATTGTGAAAAGCTCCATGTCTGTGAAGTACAGTCAATTGAAATACAATAAAGTGAGGTATGCCTTACTGTAGTTACAGAAGATGTTAATATCAAGGAAGGCTGAATGAAGCAGACATAGGAACTCTGCACTCCCTTTGCAACTCTTCTGCAAATCTAAAATTATTTCAAAATAAAAGTCTAAACAAGTAAGTTTATAAAAGATTTTTAATTACATGAGGAAATGTTATGTAAAAAAAAGCAGGGAACTTACATGTGTGCTCATTATGGTATTATTTATATATTTTTAAATGAAATTTATCCTTAAAGGGTGAAAAACATTGAAAGGAAATATATAAATATTAACAGTGGTTATAGGTGGATGATTATATTCTCTGTTGTTTTTATTTTCTTTTTTATACTTTTTAGACTTCTGGCTTTTGTATAATAAGCATACATTACTTTTAAGAATTAAAACAATTTAAATAGTTTAAAAAAAATCAAGCTTATCTGCAGGTAACTTAACCGCCTGCCCATATAAAGCCTATCACTCTTTTAGGGAAGATAACAAAATCTAGAATATAATGTTCACATTGCCTAACATCTAAGAAGCAGAGCAATGTTTCTCCTAACCAGAAGAAAAAGCAGTCCACAGAAATATTAAAAATGGGATCATGGTGAAATTTTCAAAAAAAGAAATTTAAGGGAATTCTTTGGCAATCCAGTGGTTAAGACTCTGTGCTTTCATTCCTGGAGCTCAGGTTCGATCCCTGATCAGAGACCTAAGATCCTGCAAGCTGTGTGGTACGGCCAAAAAAAAAAAAGGAATTTAAGCAGTTATTATAAATATATTGAAGAATTCAAAGTAGAACATGAAGATAATGAAGACATAAATGGAAACTACAAAAATAAAGAAACCTCTAGAGCTGAAAATACAAATATCTGAAGTGAAAAATTTGCTGGTTGGACTTACCAGCATAATCAATACCACAGAAGAAAAGATCAATGAACTTGAAGACACAGCAATAAAATCCATCCAAATTGAAGCACAGACAGAAAGATGTTTTTCAAACAATGAGCAGAGTCACAGTGCCCTTTGGGATAACATTATGACTAACATACATTCAATTGGAGTTCAGAAAGACAAAAAGGGCATTTCAGTCAAAAAATATATTTGAAAAAATAGTGGCCAAATTTTTTAAAAATTTGATAAAAACTTTAAGCCATGGATCTTAAAATTTTAATAAACTCAAGAGAAGATAAATATAAGGAAAATCTCAGCAAAATACATCATAATAAAATTATTGGTGGCTCCCCTGGTTGTCCAGTGGTTAAGAATCTGCCTTGCAATGCAGGGGACATGGGTTCAATCCCTGGTCCAGGAAGATCCCACATGCCCTGAGGGCAACTAAGCCTGTGTGCCACAGCTACTGAAGCCTGAGTGCCCTATAGCCCATGCTCTGAAACAAGATAAGCCACTGCAAACAGAAGCCCACGTGCCACAACTAGACAGTAGCCGCCTCTCTCTGCAACTAGAGAAAGGCCATGCATAGCAATGAAGACCCAATGCAGCCAAAAATAAATATATAATACATATTTTAAAAATTCTTTTAAAAAATTATTGAAAACCAATGGTAAAGTGGAACTCTTTGAGGTAGCCACAGAAAGAGATACATTGTATACAAGAAAACAAAAATAAGGCTGGCCGGCTGACTTCTTGTCAAAAACACTGCAAACCAGAAGACAATGAATGACATCTTTAAAGTACTGAAAGAAAATTAAAACTTACAATCTAAAATTCTACATCCAGGGGGAATAGTGTCCTTCATAAAATGAAGACAAAATAAAGACATTTTCAGGCAAACAAAAGCTGGAGAATTTATCATCTGCAGTAGTAGACATACAAGAAATGTTAAGGTAGTTTTTAGTGGAAGGAAAAAAATACTAGATAGAAATTGGGACCCACACAAGGGAATTAAGAGCTACTCTAGAATGTAAGCATGTGGATTAATATGAGACATTTTTCCTTATTTTAAGACTACTTTAAAAGGTAATTGACTGTCTAACCACAAAATAATAATAATGTAGTCTAAGATTTATAACAAATGTAGAAAAAGTTAATGAAAACAATAGCACAAGGGAGGAGAAAGGAAAATGGAAGTAGTTTGTAACTTCTTATATTAACATGAGGTAGACTGTGACAAGTTAAACATGCAGACTGTAAACACAGAAACCAGTTTTAAAAAGAATAGCCAAGAGGTATATCTAAAAACAAAAAGAAGAGATAAAAGAGAATAAGTAAAAACAAAATAAACCTCAATCAAATAAGGGCAGGAAAAAAAAGACCATATGGGATGAATAGAAAACATTAGGATCATAGAATTAAACTCTACCTTACTGAAATTACATTAAATGTAAATGTTTCTAACAATCCAATTACAATGCAGAGATAGTCAGAACAGATTAAAAAGCCAAAATCCAACTAGATACCACCTGTTAAAATCGCATTTTAAATAAAAAGTCACAGACAGGTAAAGATAAAAGGTGAAAAAGATATACCATGCAAATATGAATCTGAGGAAAATGTCTGCAAAACATGTAGCTGATAAGGGACTTGTTTTCAAAAACAATGAAATTCTACAAGTTATTCATAAGAAGAGAAACAACCAGATTAAAAACATTCAGATGGCAAAGAAACACATGAAAAGATACTCTACATGATTAGTCTCTAGAGATACACAGACTAAGACCACATTGTAATTCTACTACAGACTCACTAGGATAGCTTAAGTTAAAAATTCCTGACAAAATCAAGTGTTGGCAAGGGTGTAGAAGAACTGAAACTCTTGTATGTTTCAGGTAAAAATGCCAAATAATATATTTCAAAATGTTATCTAGGAAACAGTTTGGGAGTGCCTTATAAGTTTAAACATAAACCTAACATGTGATCTAATAATATCACTCTCAGTCATTTTCCCAAGAGAAAAAAAAATGTCCATATAAACACTTGCTTGCAAATGTTCTTAGTAACTATGTTCATAATAGACAAAAAAACCTGAAAAGAACATAAGTGTGCATCAGCTGATGAGTGCATAACAAATTGCATTATATCTATAATGGAATACTGCTCAGCAATTAAAAAAAAAAGATGAACTGCTGACACATACAATAACATGGATGAATCTCAAAAGCATTATGCTATGTGAAAGGATCCAGACATGTAAGACTATATCTGTATGATTCAATTTATATGACATTTTAGAAAATGTAGAACTATAGTGATAGAAAGCAGATCAGTGGTTGCCAGCGACCAGGGTGCAGAGGAAGGAGACTGACCTCAAAGGAGCATGGGAAACTTCTGGGAGAAGAAATAATTTTTATAATGATTGTGGTGGTTGTGGTTGCATAACTGTCTAGATCTGCAAAAACTCATCAAACTGTGTATTTAAACTGGTCAATTTTATTATATGTCATTTATTCAATTACAATAAATGACATCTCACTAAATCTTAAAAATAATAAAAAGAAAATGAAAATCAAACAAAACAAACCAAAAAACCCCATAATGAGAAGAAAGCTAAAATAGCTATATTAATAGAAGAAAAAGAAAACCTTTCCAAGAACAGCTCCCCTTCAGAAGACCTCCCCTCACATCTCATTGACCAGATTTTGCTCATGTTCATGCTTAAACCACTTCCCTGGTGGCTCAGACGGTAAAGCATCTGCCTACAATGCGGGAGACCTGGGTTCAATCCTTGGGCTGGGAAGATCCCCTGGAGAAGGAAATGGCAACCCACTCCAGTACTCTTGCCTGGAAAACCCCATGGACAGAGGGGCTTGGTAGGCTACAGTCCATTGGGTCGCAAAGAGTCGGGCACGACTCAGCGACCTCACTTTCACTTTCATGCTTAAACCAATCACTGACAAGGGAATGATATTTATGAAGCTTAACCTTGGAGCTCTGGAGATCTCCTATTATAGAGCAATCAGGAATTACCTATCAGACCTGAGGGGATGGAGGCAGTCTCCCATAAGGCATATGGTTCATTAGAAGTGGGTGGGCCCCTTAACAACAGTGAGGTTCTGTTAGAAAAAGAGGAAGCGCGGTGTATTACTTATGGTTACTGTAGCAGTTGTAACAAGTAAGCCCTCAAATTTCAGTGACTAAACACCTTCAAAGCTAATTCCTACCTAGCCTGGCAGGACAATACAGATGTTCCTGGTTGCAGGCAGCTTTCCTCCATGGGGAGATTCAGGGACTCTTATTTCTTCCCCATCTTGTGGCCCTGTCACCTTAGGTATCTGCTTCCATCTAGCAGATGAGGGAAAGAGACTGTAAAGAACCCACAGAATTACCTCAAAGTTACATGTGGAATTTCTGCTCATACTCACTCAACACATAAACACTTGGAAAGGGAGCTAGAAATATAGTCCCTGGCAGGAGAGCTGATTCCCAGTGCTAACTCCACACCGTGGAATGTCACACACATTTTGGTGGCAAGCTGGGTGTCCGCTCTGGTGGGGGTGGGGGATGGGGGCACTCACTGTTGAGAGACAAATCAACAGTTTCTACCACAGAAATGTTATTTATGCTGTCTCAGTTATGCCCCAAACAATATTATTTTTGTCCCCATCTTACAGATGTGGAAAAAGACCCAGAGAGGTTAAATAATTTGTGTCAGGTCAGAAGGGTTTGTAAGTGGCAGAGCGTGAACGTTCATCTATGCTGTGTGACTCCAATTTGGTTCCTACATCACCTGAAAAAACCCATCACCACTTCTTTCTTTATTGTTTGACTCCTGGTGCTTCTGGCTCAGATGAGTGTCAGAAGGAAAACTTTTAAGAATGGACCACACAGGTGAGGAGCAGGTGTCTGCCGTACACCCACCAAGTTCTTTTTTGTCACCGTATTTTAGACTGTGGAAATGCTACACCAGCCCCTCTTTTCTAGAGTAATGTTGACCCATGTCTGGGCAAATAAGAAAAGTTTAGTACAAGCAGGGCTGTTCAAATAAATCCTAACTCTCTCATTTGTCAGCAATAAGTAGTTCTCATGACAACCCCGACTCCTTCTCCACAAAATACAATGTTTCGCTCTTTTCTTTTTCTTATACTAGCATGCAGTGCCTGAGTTTGTATGCTCAGTCCTGTCCGATTCTTTGCGACCCCACAGAGTGTAGCCCTTGAGGCTCCTCTGTCCATGGGATTTTCCTGGCAAGAATACTGGAGTGGGTTGCCATTCCCTTCTCCAGGAGATCTTCCCAACCCAGGGCTTGAACTCGAGTCTCCTGTGTCTCCTGCATTGCAGTCAGATTCTTCGGGGAAGCCCAGCCTGCAGTGAGAAGTGATCAGATCTTACTTTTGGTTTTCATCGTAATCTTTGACCACGCCTGGCATTCTGTATGTCACACTCGTACCCAAGATGGCAGCAGAAGTGTGGTGTTGAAGGAGAAAGGATGTACAGGCAAAGGAGAGGGCTGACAGGAAGCTTTTCCAATTTATTCAAATGGTAGTACCGTCCGCATCTCATTTTTTAAATTAAAAACAAACACAACATTTTCCCTATGCTGCCACTGTGAGATGAACAGGGTGGAGGAAGAAAATACTAAATGAGTTCCTCCTGACTCAAAGTCCTTGGTACGTTACCTGAAAATGTGTTTACTGAGGATGAATTTCTTCTGCTCGAGGAGAGAGACTCATTCCAGCCATTTACCTCTTTAATCAGAGCTCAAGAACTTTCCAAGTTAATTTATTTTAAGCAATTTCCTCCTGGAAACCCAGCACAGAGGTGGTCATACCCTCCATCTGAAGTGCTAATAACTCACATTGTAACTCCAGTCGGCTCCCTTGTCTGCATTTGGCATATTTTGTGAAATCATTTTAATATTCCATAATCACTTTAATACACGGTGTAATCTTGAACAAGTTACTTAGGCTCTCTGGGCCTCAAATGCCTCATCTGTAAAATGAGGGGGTTAGAGTAGATAGTGGTTTTGGATCAATTTTCCTTCAAATAAAATTTTTACGTGGCGTTCCAATAGGTAAGGGATAAAATTACACCAGCTCTAGTTGGAGCGGAAGCCTTTACTTAACAGGCCTACCAAGTGTCAAATACCGTGCTGGGTGCTGGGCGAGTAGAACACAGCTTCTTTTCTCATTCTGATGGGGGAGACAGAGGTAAATATAGGACAGCTGTGCAACCACAGACACATTCAAATCCAGGGCCAGAGGGAGGCACAGGGTATGGGTGGGTGGGGGATAGCAATCTGGGGGAACAGGGAGGGCTGTCGCCAAAGCAGATGGCCCAAGTCACAGTGCTGGGGCCCCTCCCGTGGTTTCCACACAGCCACGGGGGGTAATTCCGTGCATGCTGCCAGCGGCCCAGCCCAAGCACACCTGCATCTGTCCGGCTGCCTGCGTCAGGACTCCGGGCTCAGAAGCTGCAGAGGCGTCTCAGCTGTCAAGACCTGAGGATCAGAGGGTCAATGCCTGAGCCTTCTGTCCCCTAGAGGACGGTTCTGAGGCACAAGGGACACAGAGGGCCCGCAGCAGGGCCTCCTTGAAGAACACACTCTTTCTTCTCTCTCTGTCCTTCCCTGACTTGCCCCCCTGCTCCGGCAGCGCTGCTCTCTGAGAGCACTTCCCAGTTCAGCCACTCACACCCAAGTCAACATCTCAAGTTTTGCTTTCAAGGGAACCTAACCTAAAGGGGTGGCAATGTGCTGCCGTGTGAGAGTGCACAGCTGGGACAGGACAGCAACAAACACTGATAAATGAGAAACCGCAGAGTCGATCAGGGGCTGGCTGGACCGGCACACTGGAGCTTGAGCTGTTGTCTGCATGAAATCTGGGGTCAACTACCGTCCATTGCCCAGGACGCTCTCAGACCACTTCAACCCTCCAACCCTTGTGTGCTTGGAGAGAGCAAGCTCATTCTAATATTTGCTAATCAGGGCAGACGAATCAACAGTGCACTTTTCAAGGGTTAGCAGAGGAGAGGCCACTTTCAGCTGCTCCTGAAAACGGTGTCCTTTCTCAGGAGCTCCCGAGACTCTGATGGGTTGCTGTGCCCTCCTCACCCCACCAGTGCTCAAGCTGAAGGGCGGCTGACACAGGCAAATCACTGGCCAGCCTTTCCCTGGAAGCAGAGTTCATTCCTTGTGATTATTACCTCATTGTATTTAATCTGCAAATGAGGAGTTAGAATTTAAAATGTGTCTTGAAGAGCAGGAGGTGTGGAATAGAATTTTACAGTAGGGAGGATAGGAAACCACTTCCTATGTTGTGCCCCTGCCTGAACATAATAAAAGAAATGAAAATGAAAAAAGGTGAAATGAAAATGAAAAAAGGTAAAATGAGGGGAAGGGAGTTCCTTTCCCTTGCCAGTTTTAGTGGCGAGATAAGGAGGAGCTGACAGTGAGGCAATTCAAAATTCATGGTGGAAGTCCTATTCCTGTCTGCTAGAGGAAGGCCACAGATTGGACCATAAGCTTTCTAGCCACTGTCATGAAAAGGAAAACTGCCAGTTACAATATTTACAAAGTCCATAAGGGAAAGATGGAGGGCAGGAGGAGAAAGGCATGACAGAGGACGAGATGGTTGGATGGCATCACTGACTCAGTGGACATGAGTTTGAACAAGCTCCAGGAGATGGTGAAGGACAGGGAAGCCTGGCGTGTTGCAGTCCATGGGGTTGCAAAGAGTCAGACACGACTGAGTGACTGAACATCAACAACAGAAGTAGAAGGAAACCGGTCGCTGAGGTAGAGCACAGTCTTTGTAGCACTAAGACCACGGTAAAATTTCTCCATGGGTCCTAAGCAGAGAGGCTGCTGCCGGAAGTGGTGAAGCGCGTCTGTAAACCTGTCCTTAGGGCTGCCCCTTAGGACGTCCCTCAATACAGACTGATGGCATCGTAACAAAACTGCAATTCACCTCTATGGGGGTGATAGTAGGACAGGGCCAGGTGTCACACTCGCTGATGGTCTACTTAATTCATAATTCAGGGGTAGGTTCTCAGGGTATCTAAAGGAACATAGAGACTGCATTCACATCAGGCAATCTTCTGTAAATATTGTTTCATGCAGCTGAGCTCTTAAAAGTATCAGGCAGAAGAAAGTTTGAAATCATCATCTGGATGGTGGCTGGTCCAGGTGTCTGGTTAAGCACAAAAGCACCTGCTCTAGCCATCCATCAGCCCACCTGGGGCGGGTCTGACATCCTCCTGTGAAATGCTGGGGCCAGCCCCAGACACTCACCGTGACTGGGATGCAGACCTCCACGATTTCCGTGGGCAGATGGCCAAGATTCTCCTTGGAAAGTCACTTCATATTCTTTCTAACTCAGAGGCAAATGGGTGATCTAGGCCCCACAAGCTTTACGTCATAAAGCACGGATATAGCAATTTTAGACCACACAAAAAAATATTGAAGCAGGGACCCCAAGCCGGCTTCTGCCACAGGGAAAGAAAAGCCATTCAGTAAAGTGTCCCTGAAGTGGTTTGCTGTCAAAATGCCACTCCCCACGCACCTTCCAGGAGAGACAAATTTACCAAAAAAAGTACCTCTCTACTAAATGACTTGCAGAGGGTGATTATGAGCTACGAAGTGGATGAAAATGGGAAGCTGTCTACAAAAATGGTGGCTTGGTTTTAAAATCACTAATCAGAATCCCCACATAGAGTAGGTATGTAGCAGGGGTAGTAATCCTCTTGTTGTCTTAGTTGTTCAGTCGTGACCGACTCTGTGAGACCATGGACTATAGCCCCTCAGGCTCCTCTGCCCACATGGTTTTCCAGGCAAGAATACTGGAGTGGGTTGCCATTTCCTTTTTCAGAGGCTCTTCCTGACCCAGGGTTTGAACCCAGGTCTCCTGCATTGCAGGCAGACTCTTTACCCTCTGAGCTACCAGAGGTCTAGTTTTGTGCAAAGCTTCCACAGACTTCGCTCCGTTCTCTAACCGCAAGGGCACACACCAGCCCAGCCCTAAGGGGTGGAAGTTCAAGAAAAGGAAACAGCGGGGACAAAGACTCAACTTTGGAAGAGGAACTAGAAAAGACAGTAGGCTGGATTGAGATAAATCACACAATCTTGAGGACTTCCTTCCAAGGCAGCTTGTCTGGGTCCCCACCCAATACAGTAATCCCCTCACAGCCCCCCTTACAGGTAGGCACGTAACTTTTCACTGAACGGCTTTTAGAGAGAAGAGGATAACACCGAACAATAAAGCTCCCCTCATCACTGATGACTAACTGCTAATGACAAATGATGCCAGTTCAGCCTCTCAGCAATTTTTGCCCAGTGACTCAACATAACACCCGAAGCAAGTCTATTCCTCCTTTGAAAGGCAAAACTTCCACATAATCCAAAGATAACTACTCAGAGCTCCCTGTTGTCTTCTCCAAGTCTTCCAGAAGAGCCTATTTCCATATAAGGTAACGCCTCTCTGGATGAGGGTTGCCAGACTTAGCAAATACAAATGTGGGATGTCCAACTGAATTTGAGTTTCAGATAAATAAGGAACACTTTTTCAGTATAAGTATGCTTCATGTAATATTTGGGATGTATTTACACTGAAGAAGTATTCCTTATTTATCTGAAACTCAAATTCAACCAGGCATCTTGTATTTTAGGTAGCAGCTCTACTCTGGTCACATTTTAGTTTGCAAATGTTTTTGAAAGGTAGTGCCTAGAGCTTAAGGCATTGTTCTATTTGAACCTTCAAGCAGAGCTCAAGGTGGGTGAGAAAGTCTGATGGAGGAACAGTGGTAAGGGGAAGGAATGGGGACCCCCTCACCCCTTGACCCGCTCCCCATTACCCTCACCCATGCTTCTGTGTGAAGAACAGGGTAAAGCGCCTTCCAGTGAAGGCAGAAAGCCCCTTCCCTGGCATACCATTTTGGGACCAGGGCACAAGTTCAGGCCAAGTGGGCACCTTTGGGTACCATCATGCTTGGCAGCCTTAACTTGGTAAAGCATCTCCTCCAACATCCCTAAGCCCCCTCTAGCTTTTTCCAACTTCTGTGATGTGGCCACACTTCCTTCCCGTAATGGACTCTGCTGTTTCTATTCATTGTTGGAGGTATTTTCAGCCCGGATGATAGCATATTGGCACAAAACTACACACAATAACTGGGGCCTCTCTCTCCACTTACCTCCCCTTCAATTTCCTTTGCTCTTCTGGCATCAATCTTCTCCCCTTCCTTTACAGCATTCCAGGTCTTTTGATACATTAAACTAGATTATAAACTCCTCTAGGGCAAGGGCTATGCATACTCTTAATATAGTAATAATGCCTCACTTTTGTAGAAAGCTTTTATTGCAAAAGCCTTGTCTCATTCCATTTTCTTATTTTTCTCCTCACACTTTCACCCCAGTGTCGCTGCAGGAGCAAATGTTTGGAAGTCACTCCTGGTCTGGAATCAGGGCCAGTTCTAGACATCGAAGGACACTTTCTCTGTTATCTCCCATTTTGGTCTTTGAGGCCAGAGGTCACAAAGCACAGCCTTTGGCAGGACTATACTTCACCCATTCCAGGCAGATAAGACCCCTTTCTGTTTTTGAAACTTGTCAGATGGGCATTCCACAATTTCCCTCATGGCCTCACTGAATGACTTTCACTCATCAGGAAATGAAGGCTTCCTCTCCCCCACCCCTACCTTTTTAACTTGTAATTCCATTCTCTAATTCTATGATTAAATCTTAAAGTTCTCTTTGATTAGTAATCCCCATGTTTAACTTCAATAGGAGAAATAGACACCTGGAACCAATACAAAGGAAACGTAGTGAAAATGATTAGTGCAATGAAATGTTTTCTGCTAAAGTAGCTTCAGGGTCACAGAGAGAGGCAGAGAGAAAGTGAGGGAGGGAGAGAGAGAGAATGGGCTGATGGAGGCAGCAAAGGTAACACACAGGGTCTGGGTGAATCTTAGGATAATCGGGACATTAATTCTTTGGGACCTTTTGACATTTGCATGTTCACCTTTAAAACAGTAAGGCGATTTTACCGATCTCAGCAGGAAAACCTGTTAGAAGTGAGAGTGTAGGACCCTCAGGGGTTTTCAGGGGGAACGCCTGCAGACAGGTCCCTGTAATTAAGAGAAAGTAATGGTTGGCTGTTGTGACCAGAGCCTCTAAGGGTCTCCGTGATCTGGCAGGAAACCTACAGAGGGGGGACTCCCCTCCTTGGGGATGGGTGTGGATCAGAGTTGCTGCAGAGTGAGCCTTCCTGCCCTGGGCAAGCCTACAGACTAAGCAGACTGAGAACAATTGGTTGGGGCAAAAGCCTTACCTATACATGGGGTTACTCACTCTGGAAAATATTAATAAAAGCCATTCATAATGAAAGCATCATCAGATTCCAGAGTTATGACTTAACACATTGTGTTGGTCTGTTTCAGGTGCTATGTTCCTTTAGCTCGAAACATATTTTATCTTTTGGTAGTCAGGGCTATGAAAAGGGTGTGGTGCTATGTCCAAGCACCTGTAGTTATTAATTTAGCCTCATTTTCTGCTACATAAACGGTTATCTAGGGCTGACTCTCATGACATAACACAGCTGACTACCCACTGCCAAGAGACCATCCACTTTTGTCCTCATTGTACTGGCCCTGCCTGGAAAGTCTTATTTCTTCTTTCCATTTCAGCCAACTACTGCTGTTTCAATGACTATAAGATCCACCATTAATTTAATAACATCTGGGGGTGGGGAAGGGAGGAGAGAAGAATCCCTTCCACATTGAATACACAATGTCTATTGTTGGCTCATTCGTCCACCTCACAGCTAGAGACCTGCTGGTCATTCAAGATTTGGTTCACAGTCATCCCCACTGAGCTGTTTTGGACACGCTTCCTCAGGACTGACCACTCCCTTATGTCACAATTGCATCTGGCTGTCACACCTTCTGAGTCAGGAGGCACAGACTGTAAGCACTTCAAGGGCAGGAGCAGTTATATTTACCTCTGTTTTCCCAGGCTCCAGCCCAGTAAGTGGCATTAATTCACTCCACAAATATTTACTGAAGACCTACCGTGTGCCAGGCACACTTCCTGACTTGCACTTTGTTAAACAAAAGAGTTTTTAGCAAACATCGACTCTACAGTGATGTGAGAGACATGAAATGAGCACATGACAATCTCTCTCTTCCACTATTAGACAGAGATGGGAGCACTGTGTCTGCTGTCAGCTTGAGCTGATATAACAAATATCATGAACTGGGTGGCTTAAACAACAGACAATTATGTCTCCCACTTCTGGAGGCTGTGAAGTCTAAGATCAAGATGCTGGCCCATTCAGTACCTGGTGAGGACCCTCTCCTGATTTGCAGACAAATGCCTTCTTGCTGTACCCTCACACGGCATAGATATAGGTATAATGCCTCTCACGTCTCTACTTATAAGGGCACTAATCCCATGCAGGAGGGCTCCATCCTCCAGACTGAATTACTCCCTGAAGTCCCCACCTCCAAAAACCTTTGGAGATTAGGGCTTCAGTTTATGAATTTGGTGGGGGGACACAGTACATTCAGTGCATTGCATGGGCTAAACTGAATGTGACCAAGGGCCAGAATGTGTGCTTCAGATGTTAAGCACTGTGGGTAGTTAAGAAATGGAAAGATTTGAGCTTCCGGAGGGGTCAGGTACTTAGTCTTCTCTGTAGCTTCAGCATTTCTCAAGGCCTAACAAGAGGCTTGCATTTAAGGTTGATTGAATTAAATTGAAAGACTTCCCAGAGAAATTCTAGAGGATTTCATGGGATGGGAAATGCAAAGGAACTGCTAGGTGGGTGAATAGCATGAAGAAAGGCTTGGTGACAAAAATAAATTTAGAAGAATTTTTTTTAGCATGTTAAAACATATATAACCCTCTGTTGTTGTTTAGTTGCTAAGTATTACCTGACTCTTTGAGACCCTATGGACTGTAGCCCGCCAGGCTCCTCTGTCCATGGGATTCTCCAGGCAAGAATACTGGAGTGGGTTGCCATTTCCTTCTTCAGAGGATCTTCCCAACTAGGATTGAACTGGAGTCTCCTGCGTTGGAAGGCAAATTCTTTACCACTGAGCAACTAGAAAGTCCCATATATAACACAGAATCTACCATTTTAACTGTTTTTAAAGTCTACAGTCCAATGGCATTAAGTACATTCACATTATTGGCCCATCAGGGACTAATTTTTAAGTCTCTTGCAGATGTGTTCATACCTGGCTAAAGGCACTTTTGTTAGTGGAAATAAGAAACACTTGTTAGTGGAAATAACGATGTACTGGAGTAAAAGCAATGTTCCTCTCCCAGTTGGGGCAGTTTCCCATTAACATCTGTGATTTGTTTTGCATATATTAATAAGGGGGACACCAGTGCTGTGTTTGAATTATCCTTGAGAAGTTTTAAACAATGAACACTAAAAATTTTCCCCTAATACTGGGTCATTTGTATTCAAATTAAAAGCACAAAGCCCCATTGTGGGGGGAAGAAAAGAATCTTTATTGGCAACCAGTTCTGTCCACTTAAAGCAATAAATAAAAAGTTTAAAGAGTACATTCCATATGAAGTACTGAAGCTATTAATACACTTGGGTTCTGAGCGTCCGCATCCCCCCCCCACCATGGGTCTATTTGTGGGAAGAGTTAATCAGTGCCATAGGCACCCCGGAGAAGGGAGGAAGGAGGTGGGCGACGGGAGGCGAGGCCTCCCCAACCACAGGGCAGTGAGCAGAGCCTGTGAGATCTGGGTTTTGGTCTTGACACTTCGCTGTGAATCTTGGGCAAGGCACCCAAACACTTCACGCCTCTGCATCTTGGGGGCTGGAATCCCCGGAGTTTACAGTCCTTTCATCTCTTTCAGTCCTATCTGGACAATATTTAGCCAAGTCCTAGCGGCTGGTTGGTGGGTGCTTACTTCGGGACGAGTGGGTGACCGTGCGGGGAGTTAGCTGAGGGACCCAGAGGCCCACGTGGGGACTCCAGAGTGGTGGGACGAGGGGTGGCCCGGAATGGCGCTCAAGCAATGGGATTTCCAGACGAGTCTTTCCAAGGCCAACTTTTAAAGGTCGGAGGAAAGTTTGTGGCGGGGCGGGGGCCCCGAGGGGGTAGAGCTGGGTGGGCTCCGACGCCTCCTCCCCTTTAAGCGGGTGGTCCCAGCGCTGCCTCCGTTACCTGGAGCGGGGAGGGGCTTGGGAAAGTTTGTGTTTGTTGCTGGCAAAGCGCCGGATGGGAGGCGCGGGCGGGCGGGTGCTGCGGTTCTTCCCTCCCGCTTTCGGGAAGCGGTCGGGGCTGCAAGCTCAGCTCGGCGGGGCGGCCCTGGCGCCCGGCTCCCGGTGCCCGGCCGGCTGGAGGAGGCGGGCAGAGGCGGGCGGGAGCGGAGCGGAGCGGAGCGAGGGGCGCACGTCCGCCCCAGCGCTGGGATTTCTCGGCTCGCGAGGAGAGCGGAGCAGGCGCGCGGCCCAGGCGGAGGAGCGCTGACTCTGGAGCAGCCGGAGCTGGAGGAGGAGGAGGAGGAGAGGCGGCGGGGAAGGAGGAGGAGGGGGAGAGTCGCTCCCGCCCGGCGAGCATGGGGCGCCTGGCGCCGAGGCCGCTGCTGCTGGCGCTCCTGTCGCTGGGTGAGTGCGCGCGGGGCCCGGTGAGGCGCAGGGGGCTCGGCCGGGCGCGGGGGGACCGGCGGGGCGCGGCTACCGCGCGCGGCCTGGAGCGCCGACGGGGCCGGGGCCGCTCCCGGGAGACCTGGCCGGGGTCCGCGGGCGGCAGGGCCCGGCTGGGGAGAGGGCGCGGGGCCGCCCGGAGCCGGGCGCGGGGTTCGAGTCGCCGTCCTGTAGGCCGAGCCTCGCCCCCATGTGCGGGGGGGAGTGGCCCGCGGTCGGCTTCCCCCGGCCCTCCCTACCTGTTAGTCGCCAGCTGCCGGCTCACCTTGAACTCCCGGCCCGGAAGGTGCCTGCTGTCCCGGCCTTAGTCCCGGGCTTGCGAGCGGAAATCTGCGGCTTTGATCTGCCCCGCCATGGCCGAGAGAGGCAGAACCGCGCTCCGCACACACTCCCCCGCGCCCAGCTGCCTTTCCAGGGAAGCGAGAGGATCCACCAACTTCCTTCTCCGAAGGTCACCGGGTGGCCCCGAGCGCTACAGTCAGAATGGGTGTGCGGGGCCCTCCTATGTGTTAGTTGTAACAAGCTCTTCTGCCTTAGTCTTCTCCTTCAGCGCCTGTAGAAGCTGCCTCGCTGCATATTTGCACACAAAGACCTGGGTGCCTTGGCTTCTTCAACTTTTCCTACCTGTTACTTTTCTCCCTTGCTGTCCCCTGTCTTCCACACTCTGTAAACCTCGGTGCCTCCTGATCCTTTGACCCAGCGCCCTCCATCCAACCCAAGGAATCTTTGGTGTTTCCCCCCGCCCCCATCTTCCATACACACAGACACCATCTTCACCTTGTATAATGTGGTTATATTAGTATAACCAAGTGGTTATCAGCCACAGAAATCATCTGCTTATTGAGTGCCCACCGTGGATCAGGGAGGCTGACTCTTAAAAACTGTTCTTGAAGCCTTTAGTCAGTGTCAACCAGAACAGAAGGAATCCTGTGACCTGCCTGGGGATTTTCTTCCTCACCCCTGGAGATGGCAGAACTGAATCTTTTATAAAGCCACACAGTGTGTGATGTCTATCCTAGCCAGGCCCCAGCTGCACACAGGCTAAGTGACTACACTGCACTTATGGTCACAGGGTCCCAGTGGAGGCCTTCCATTGCCACTGCCAGCTTGGCATCAGGTCTCACGCTGTCCCCACCCCTGTTACTCCTGCTGCTGGTGGGGGCCCTCCTTTCTAGGTGCTACTGTGTTTTCTTCCTTCCCCTCTGAGGGGTTTTCTGGAACTTCCTCCCTAAGAGAGCTCACCCAACCACCACATTGCTTTAGATGCCACCAGGTGCAGAAAGCTTGTGCATCTTTCACTTGATTTTGTGGCATCTGTTCTGTGCTCTCAGATCCTAGTGCTTTTATTCTCTTCCTTTCACTCTGGGACCCTTGTAGGTTTTCCCTTTGTTGCACACCGCTGGTGATAGTCCACACCCATTACATAATTGGCTGATGTGTCTGGGTCAGGCAGGGCCACGGCCACTGGTTGCACTGATTGTGCCCTGCATAACTCTAGGAACAACTCTAGGAGCTGCCGTCACTTTCTGCCTGTGTGAATGACCCTCCCTAGAGTTGTGCAATTCACAACCCTGGCACTAGTTAAGTGGGTGGGGCCAGGTAGAAACTTGAAAAGAATGTCCTCGAGTAACCACGGTAAGAGGAAAAAAGAGAAAGGTCAAAGAGACTAACAAAAGCAAAAACAGAAGTGGGGAAAGCCCGGCTTGGGGTAGCTTTGAGGTGTACCAGTCCACCCTGCCTGGCTGGATGTCTCATGTCACCTATGCGCAGGGAATGTCTCTGGTGTCCAATGTTTTGCCCCCTAACAGTTACTGAACTTCGTGTTTGCGTGATAACTCTGCCATACCGAATCTCACTTGGTGTGGCTTCAGTTTGACCTCCCAGATGCCCTCCCTGTGATACTCTACGCTGTACTGATTCCTGCCACCCAGTATGTTGATAAGCTAGATCATCTTTCCTCTTGTATTGCAACCTGGGCATAGTCTTACTGTCACTTTCTTTGACCTCCACATTCACTCTGTCTCTCAACTCTGTCGCTTTTCCCATAGTGCAGACTCCAGCATCTTCTGTTCTTCCTTTATCTAAAGCTACTGTCCTCACCCCAGTTCTGACAGCTCCCCACACAGATCTGACATCTTCCTGTTTGACTTTTTCCACCGGCCTCCCTTCGGATTGTTTTTGGAGGTGCCACCTTGTTTCCGTGGTCCCTTATGGTTTTCTTCTGAGGATGTTCTGCCCCTTGTATTCTCTCCCCGGCTACTTCTCTCTGAGTAGGGACTCTCATTCTGAGGACCTTGCTTGCTACCCTTTACATTGAATGTATGTAAACCTTCTGGCCTTTCCATTTCTCATGACCTGGGAAAGTGTCTCCTGCTTCTCCACTCTTACCTATCTATTTCCTTCCCCCTTAAAACTGCTTCCTCCATAAAGCTTCTCTAAATGAGTCTACCTATCACAATCACAGCAGAACACACTCAGCTTCAGGTTTTCACTTCCATGGCCTATGTCTGACCTGTCTTATCCATCCATTTAATACAGCACTTCTTGAATGCCCACTGTGTCAATAAGAGTGGCCCAGACAAATGACCAAGACATAGCGTCTCACTGAGTGATCAGTTGGGATGGGCGGACAGTTAATAATAAGAGCTAAATACAAGCCAGAATGACATACCTGACATAGAAACCAGGTGCTGGTAGGAAGCAAGGAAGAGGATGATTAATTTAGACTTGGGATTGAGGTTGATTTTGCTGAAGAGGTGACATTTGAGCTGAGCCTTGAGGATAATTAGTATTTTGAGAGAAAGGATGGGAGAGGCTTCCAGGCTCCGGGGAAAGGCATCCAGTGTGGATGAGTAGAAAGGACATGGTTCATTCAGAAAGGGCAGGAAGTTCCATGAAACTGGAGGAGGGAGGAGGATACACTAGGAGGGCAAATTGGAAAACTGGGTCTGGGTTGGATTCTGAGAGCTGTTCTTGCAGTGCTGAAGTCCTTGCCATTTGCATGGGCTAGTTTGCCTTGTGGGTGCTGCCACACAACTGTGCTTCTCCCATCAGAGCACTTATTTATCTCACTGTGTATGATTTTTCCTGCTCTAAATCCCCACTCTGATTATATCCCATGAGGCGGTATTATATCCCAGGTCGGTATTGTTTGCTGTAGTATTCCTCATACTGAGTGTCCGGTACAGAGTAGGTGTTTGGTAAATACTGGCTGCCTGAATGAATGCATGTGTATATCATTTTATCTGTGGGTTATGGTCTGCCATTGCAAATTCGCAGTGTGAGATTGATACAGCATGTTGATGTGTTTGAGGAGGTCAGTCCTAGTGTGCGGCATGAATTAGAGAGTGGGAGGTATGAAGACTGTGGAGAGGGATTAAGATACTCTCTTCATGTGCATCTTTTGAAAAAAAGTTGCAAATCCATCAAAATAGTTTCTAAACAACAAAAACATTACATCTGTTTTAAAATCCAGATTTCATAGATGTACTGTATTATTCTATTGGGTAGGCCGAATTGTTCTCACAAATAGACTGAAAGCACAGTGGTTCAAACAACAGAAGTGTCTTTCCTAGCCATTCCTGGGGGGCGGGGGAGTGGGTTGGGGATGTTTCCAGTGAAATGGTTGGGTGGGATTGCTGTTCCACACAGGCATTTTGAGCTCCCAGGCTGATGGTGGTTTTGCTGTCTTCAGCCCGTAGTTTCTAAGTTCACCTGGGTTGCCATCATCACCTTTCCAGCCTCGTAAATAGGGGGCTTCCCAGGTGGCTCAGTGGTAAAGAATCTGCCTGCCAATGCAGGAGACGCTGGAGATGCAGGTTTGATCCCTGGGTTGGGAAGATTCCCTGGGGTAGGAAATGGCAACCCACTCCAGTATTCTTGCCTGGAAAATCCCCTGGACAGAAGACCCTGGCAGGCTACAGTCCATAGGGTTGCAGAGAGTCAGACACAACTGAGTGACTGAGTGCATAGCACAAAGGGAAAAGAGCATGGAGGAGGCTGTCTGGAGGCTTCCTGGGCTGAGCTCGGAAGTGGCTTCTATCACTTCTGCATACACTTCATGGCAGAAGATTTGGTCCAGGCCACACTAGCTGCCAGGGAGTCTGGGAAACGCAGAGGAATGGTTAGCAGGGTGCTAACCATTGGAAGAAGAGAAGAACAGATCTGGGGGACAGCTGGCTGTCTCTGTATCACTTATAAAGAATATAAGGTAAATGGATGAGCGTGCCCACCCTCCCACTGCATATGCCTCCTCCCAGGCATAACCACTCATATAATGTACATGTGTCCATATACTAAATATTGTGTTTGATTTATATATACATCATTTTATTAATTTTTTTTTGTGGCTGTGCTGGCTCTTTGTTGCCATACAAGTGCTTTCTCTAGCTGTGGAGAGTGGGCGGGCTACTCCTGGTTGTGATGTACAGGCTGCTCAATGCGGTGGCTTCTCTTGTGGACCTGGGCTATAGGGCACACGGGATCGGTAGTTAGGGCTACTGAGCACAGTCTCAATGGTAGTGGCACACGAGCTTAGTTGCTCTGTGGCGTGTGGGATCCTCTTAGATCAGGGATCAAACCTGTGTCTCCTGCATTGGTAGGTGGATTCGTTACCAGTGAGCCACCGGAGAAGCCCTGTTTGGTCTTTTTTCATAGCTTCTGCACAGAGTTCCACTCGGAACAGACCCAGAGTAATAATAGCTGCTATTTATAGCATGCATACTGAGCATCAGACTGTTGAATTCTCTCGACAACAGTTTGAGAAAGGTACTACTATTTTCTCCATGTTACAGATGAGGAAACTGCCAGCCAGAAAAGTTAAATAACTTGTCTGGATTCATACAGCTAATCCATGGTCGAGCCAGGATTTGACCACAGGACCCAAATTTGGTCTCTGCTGAGCTAGGATTGACTGAGGTATGCCATCATCTTAGGCTGTGTACCCTGCAAGATTAGTTTAAGTGAAAAAGGATGCAAGTGGTTTGACAGCAAACGTACAGTTACAAAGAGGAAGGTCTTGGGGTGAGTGCAGCCCAGGCAAGATTCCTGAAGGGAGGGGCCATGTCAGGATGCCCCTGAGCGATGTGGCAGCTCTATAATCCCTAAGGCATCACCACTCTGCTCTGAGGACAGGGACCAAACTGCAGCTTCCTCCAGAAAGTGCTGGAGGAGGAAGGCTGGCGGGAGGAACCCTAGTCAATCCGTCCAGCTCCATGGTCTTTGAAGTGCCGTGGCCTTCAGAGAGTCCTCAGCTCTCATTTTAGCCTTGTTAACAGAATTCCTGTATCTGCCAAGCTGATGAATGCCTGCCCTGGCTATAATTATTCTTATTAGCCTGGCGAATAGGAACTCTAGTCATCGGCAATCATTCCTTACAAGGCAGTTGGGCTAGTCGGCATGTATAGGGCTAGTTTGTTGCTGTGCCGAGCTGCCGAGTGGATTTCCACCCCGTAGACTGAATGTACATTTCCATACTGACAATGTGTCTCTCGGTTGAAGAAGGTGTGTGTGTATCTGTCAGTGTATGGCTGTGTCTCACTTTATCAAATGAAGTTGGGGGAAGCTGTCAGGGCAGTTCATAGCTGTTCGGTTTAATTGCCTTGGTTCCTTAAAGGCAGGGTAGCAAGGCCACTTGATGCTCTGCTTTGGGAAAATAACTTGAACTGGCAGAAAATTCGTCATAATTTATCTTCTGGAAAAGGCAAAGTGCTGTAGTTGGCACACCCAGTGCTTTTTAGATCTTGGAATATTTTCCTCCATACCAACTGTAGTCTTTGTGAAGCGACAGAATTAGACCCAGTAGTTAACACTCTCATGGACCAACAGTGTGATTTCCTGGATCTAGAGATACTGGCACCGTGGGCAGATTTGTGTTCTTCGAAGTGTTGATTTCCCCCCAACACTCACAGTGTGTTTGTATGGGATTATGTGGTCGCTAAGCAGCTGGATTCAAGTTTAAATGTGATGTTCTGGGACCTCAACTGCATCCTACTTTGCACTGTTACAAGTGGCTGAATGTGAAGGCATGGACATCCCTCAGGATGTTGCAGGGCGTTGGAGAAACAGTGTTTGGCTTAGAGTTGCTCTTGTCTAGGATGAATTTGCCTTAGAACCATGAAGAACAGCATTGTGCATAAGGGTTCAGGGGACTTTTCAGAATGGGTGCTACCTTGGAATCCTAATGAAATAGAAGCAGCAATGCGGACAGATGGGTTACTACTCAGACCTTAAAAGTGACAGCAGGACTTCCCTGGTGGTCCACTGGTTAAGAATCTGCCTGCCAATGCAGGAGAGATGAGTCCCATCCCTGGTCCAGGAAGATCCCACATGCTGCGGAGCCACTGGGTCCATGTGCCACAACTACTAAGACTGTGTTCTGGAGTCCAAGGGCCGCAATCACTGCAGCCCGTGTGCCCTAGAGCCTGCGTTCCGCAACAAGAGAAGCCACCGCAATGAGAAGCAGAGGCGTCACAGCTGGAGAGTAGCTCACGAGCTGCAACGAAGATCCAGCACAGCCATAAATAATAATTTTTAAAAAGTGATCCTAAGCCAAGAACATCCTTATAATGGTTCTTCCTTCTTGTTTCTTAGGGTTAGACTGGACCAAACTTCCCTGCTTGTGGGTCATGGTAAGGGACCCACATGGGATTCAAGTGGGTTGTAGGTGTATCATGATACTGACACCCTCAGCCCCTGGGACTCACAGGTCAGAGCTGCCTCAAAACCAGAAGCCCTGTCTACCCTGACAGCCATAGAGCTGGTGTACCGTTGCCTGTGTGTGCTGTGATCGGATGAGATTGGCAGTCTCCCTCTTACCTGGGGAGAGCCTTGCAGCCCCTGAGCCCCAGCCTGGCCTTGGGATGAGTAGTTTCAAGATGGCAGATGAGAAGCTAAGTGACATGGTGTGTTGCTCATTGGTTTATTTAGCGAATATTGAGAGAGTACCCACAGCTCCAGGCCAAGCGTTGTTCTCAGCTCTGGGGATGCTGCATCAGACAGAGCCAGCTCAGCTCTACCCCTCCATGGATGGGACAGGATGGACTCAACGCGTGGTTGGTGGTGTCCCCAGAAAGTGCAGCATCACCTCCACTGGATAGTAGAGGCAAGGGTCAAGGGCAAGTTCATGGGAATGCCTGTAGCAAGGGGACAGGAAATGGGAGGGAGAGTTCTTAAAGGAGAAGTCCCAGGGAGGAGAACCAGGAGATCACTGTCAGAAGCCAAGCAGAGGTGGATGCTGTAGATTTGTTAAAGGACAAATGGTCTGTGGGCTTCCCTGGTGCCTCAGTGGTAAAGAATTGCCTGCCAGTGCGGGAGTCATGGGTTCGAGCCCGGGTCTGGGAAGATCCCACACGCCATGGAGCAGCTAAGCCCATGTGGCACAACTGTGGAGCCTGTGCTCTCGAGTCCGGGAACGAAAACTACTGAAGCCCACGCACCCTGGAACCCACGCTTCGTAACAAAAAAAGCCACCACAATGAGAAGGCTGTGCTTTGCAATGAAGAGTAGCCCCCTGCTCACTGCAACTAGAGAGAGCCCATGCAGCAATGAAGACCCAGCACAACCAAAAAGAAATAAATATACATGGGCTTCCCTGGTAGCTCAGCTGGTAAAGAATCCACCTGCAATGCGGGAGACCTGGGTTCAATCCCTGGGTCGGGAAGATCCCCTGGAGGACGGCATGGCAACCCACTCCAGTATTCTTGCCTGGAGAGTCCGCATGGACAGAGGAGCCTGGCGGGCTACAGTCGATAGGGTCGCAAAGAGTCGGACATGACTAAGTAACTGAGCATTGCACAACAAATATATGGACAGAGTGTTCAAGTGCTGCAGGAAACCAGAGAGAGAAAGAGAAGCCTTAGATTTGGAGACTGCGGAGAGGGCGGAAATAGGGGGGTGGCGGGGACCGGGCGGGAGCTGTAAGGTGTGGGGCACCTAGTTTCTGCAGCGCTTTCAGCCTGTTTAGCCCTGAGAGTGGCAGCGGCGTCCCCAGACATGTCACCTAGAGGTCACTATATGTCCCCTTCCATTCTCTGTGTATATTTTTAAAAGTTTGTCTCGTGTCCCACTGGTGTCCTCGTCCACGTTGACTGGTGGAATTAACCTCTCTGACAGCTGCTTTGAAGCCTTCAGCTTTTAGTTGGAATCTCCAGCATGGGGATTTGGAGTCAGTTTTATAACGCATCTTTCTCCCATCTTCATCAGCTAAGATTTCAGTAATTTGTATTACAAATAAACACATTACATGTGTATTTCTAAGCTACTTCTGCTCTTCAAAATCACTTAGGGAGAGGAAAAAACAGGGCTAAGGCTTTGGAATCAGCCTTCCGTTTGAATCCTGCCCTCCAGCAGTGGTTTCTGAACCTGATTTTCTACACATGTAAAAAGGCACTAATACCTCTCTTGCAGGTTTGTCATGAAGACTAAAAAAATATAGGAAAATACACACATTAAACTTCATGTATGTAAATCCTTGGGTTTCCCTGGTGGCTCAGATGGTAAAGAATCTGCCTGCCTATGCAGGAGATGTGAGTTCGATCCCTGGGTGGGAAAGATCCCCTGGAAAAGAAAATGGCAACCCATTCCAGTATTCTTGCCTGGAGAATCCCATTGAGAGAGGAGCCTGGAGGGCTACAGTCCATTGCAAAAGAATAGGACACAACTCAGGGGCCAAAACAACAACAACAACAACATATTAATCCCTAGAACTTTGCTACACAAAGTGGGGTCTGGGGACCCAGAGTGACAGCAGCTCCTGAGAAAAATCTCAGGACCTGGTCCAATCTGCTGAATTGGAGTCTGTGGTTTAACCATATCCCCAGGGGATTCAAATGCTAAATTTTGAGAGAGCCTTGTCTGAAAGAATGCTTGACACATGGGTTATTTGGCGGCCTGGACATCCCTGGTGAACTCTGAGGCAAAGGCCATGGTCAGAGCACCAGAGCTAGAGGAATATGGGATGGGGTGGGCTCTGTGGGAATGTAGCAGGTGGTCAGTTAGCCATGAAAGGTCTGTAGTGGAGGCACTTAGCCTGACCTTCGCTACCAGGTTCAGCAGCTGAATAGCAAGGCAGGGACATGGTGTGATCTCTCCATGAGAGGAGGGTGTGGGAATGCATAAAAAGTTCTGACAGCCTCATGGACACAGTTGGCCAAGGGGTCCAGGTGGGACTGGCAGCTGAGACGCTGGAAGGCCTGGTGACTCACAGAAGGTTAGAGGGCCTGAAGGATGAGATGAAGGTAAAAAAGGAGATTCCGAGGTCCAAGGGAGTGAGTGGGCCAGGAAGGTAGGAGGTGAGGGTTGGAAGAGGTAACTTCTGAGTCCAGGGTCTCAGAAATACAAATCTGAGGGGTAGTAGGCCTGGTGGGTAGTAGCCAAAGTCTTCACCTCTCACATCATTTTGGCCAGTTTATCTCTAACATCTGACAGTAGCCAAAGTCTTCACCTCTCACATCATTTTGGCCAGTTTATCTCTAACATCTGACTGGGTTGGGCTGAATGGATTAAGAGACAAAGGTGTGAGGTTTTAAAAGCATTAGTCCCAAGTGTTGTAGGGACAAGGTCTTAACCTGTGACGAAGATGAATGGGGGCTGGGAGCAGGTGTGCTGGGGAGGAACTAACATTAGGATGAGGGCTATTCCTCCTTAAGAAATTCCTTCCTTACATGTGTATGTATGGCTGAGTCCCTTGCTGTCCACCTGAAACTATTACAACATTGTTAATCGGCTCTGTGCTGTGCTGTGCTTAGTCGCTTAGTCGTGTCTGACTCTTTGTGACCCCATGGACTGTAGCCCGCCAGGCTCCTCTGTCCATGGGGATTCTCCAGGCAAGAATCCTGGAGTGGGTTGCCATGCCGTCCTCCAGGGGATCTTCCCAACCCAGGGATTGAACCCAGGTCTCCTGCATTGCAGGCGCATTCTTTACCACCTGAGCTACTAGGGAAGCCCATTAATCAGCTCTATTCCAATACAAAATTTAAAAAAAAGAAATTCCTGCCTACCATTTATATAGCACTTACTTTGTGCCAGGTACTGTATTTTCCATTTATTAACTTATTCAGTAGGCTTCATAACCCAGTGTTGTTCAGTCGCTCAGTTGTGTCTGACTCTTTTTGACCCCATGGATTGGAGCGCGCCAGGCTTCCCTGTCCTTCACTATCTCTTGGTGTTTGCTTAGGCTCATGTCCATTGAGTCGATAATGCCATCCAACCATCTTATCCTCTGTTGCCCCCCTTCTCCTGCTCTCAAATCTTTCCCAACGTCAGGGTCTCTAACCCAACGGGGTAGGTGTGTAACCCAATGGGGTAGGAACTATTATGACCTCCATTTGATAGAAGAGGAAACTGAGTCACAGAGAGGTGAAGTAACTTATTCAAAGTCACACAGTAAGTGGGTGAGCTGCTGTGGTTCAAGCCCAGACAGCCTGGCTCCAGAGTCTGGGCTTATTTTATCACCAAAACACACTGTTCTGCCTCTCTGTCTTAGTCCAGATACTCAGTCAAACACATATTTGAAAACACAGAAAGGAATTGATGCAGTTACTAAGATGTGATAACATTTGTGTCCTCGTCTTTCAAAACAGGAGGCTGGGATTCTGGCCCTTGATCTTCCACTCACTGGTTTTGTGACCTTGAACAAGTTGCTGAATAGCTCTCAGCTTCTGTAAAGTAAGAGGCTGGGCTAGGTGGTTGCAAGGCCTCGGTTCATCTCCAGAATTCTTTGAGTTCACGCTGACCCCTGCTGTGGGCCAGATGGGCTGCTTGGTCCAGCCCTGGCTCCTGGCCCATCTTCCCCACCACTCCTGTCTGCAGCCTAGGCCTTTCATCTCTCACCTGCCTGGTACCTCCCCACAATGGGGCTTTGGTGCCTCAGAAGGCTTGGGCACTGTTAGCTGTTTGGTCACTGCAGCAGCAGCTGTGTCCTCCTAGCCCATCCCATGCCCTGAAACTGGCCTCTCTCCTCATAGTGCTCTAGGTTGCTGAGATGTCCCTACCACGGACTATCTGCGGTTTCCAATGGACCTCTGAGAAGAGTCACCGAAACAGTAAAACTGATTGAGGTTTCTAGATGGCAGTTTGTCGTTGTTTAGTCGCTAAGTCCCCATGGACTGCAGCACACCAGCTTCCCTGTCCTTCATCATCTCCCAGAGTTTGCTCAAACTCATGTCCATTGAGTTGGTGATGCCATCCAGCCATCTCATCCTCTGTCGCCCTCTTCTTTTGCCTTCATTCGTTCCCAGCAAACTGTTCCTTATTACTGATTGTGTGTGTGTGTGTAAGTTTTGTTGAGGACCTCAGCCACAAGTAAGTTTCAGTTGAGTAATATGTGTTTTTTCCCCCATTTAGAACTGACCTTGAATCAGTAGATGGCTGTGCAACACTGGCTCTCCTTTTCCTGACACCCCCAAACCACAGCAAGAAGAGACACAGACACCTTTAGCTGGGTCCAAATGTTGACACTATTTCGGATTTTTCCACACTCCTATAGAGTAGGAGAGTTGAAATTCCAGCATCTCCAATCCATAGCCTTAGTTGGCCGAGCAATGTGTTCTAATGTTTGTGGACTTCCTTCCTTTTCATCCTCTTAGTCTGAAAGGGGAAGGTGCAAATAATGTTGGCTACAATAGCAATGAAAAGGATACATTCTCAAAAAATCCATATTGTTGGTAGGAGCTTGTGTTATGACCTCAGTCCTTACTGCATTCTGGCTGCTGCCCAGCTCTCCTGGCTACTCTGAAGTGCACCTGTGGCTGGTGGTGTTGACCCATGTCCTGGACGTGGGTCTTTCTGAGGCTCATCAAGGACCCTAGTCAAGCTTCCCAGGTGGTGCTAGTGGTAAAGAACCTGCCTGCCAATGCAGGAGACATAAGAGATGCGAGTTCGATCCCTGAGTCGGGAAGATTTCCTGGAGAAGGGCATGGCAACCCACTCCAGTATTGTTGCCTGGAGAATCCCATGGACAGAGGAGCCTGGTGGGCTATAATCCATAGAGTCTCACAGAGTCGGACACAATTGAAGCAACTTAGCACGCGTGCAAGGACCCTCTGGGAGTGAGTTCTCCACTGTGTTTGAAGTGGCTTGCTGTCATGTGCAATCCTGGAGGCAAAGCAGAGGATAGTGCTTTATAAATGCACTGTCCCTCCAGGATGTCCTCAGAACAGAATGTTAGCTGATTTAATGTCTGTCCTGCATGCTGCTACTTGGCTTATGCTGTGGTGAGGAGTTAAAAAAAAGCAAAACCAAACCACTTTTGGCACAGCTTTTCATCTTTCCATTTTCTGAAGGCTGGCACACCCAAATGTTTTCTTATTTATTAGAAGGCATTATAGTCCATCATCTTTGATTGGGAAATCCATGCAGTAAGTTCCAACTGAAGACCATAGTGCCCAGTCCAGAGCCTGGCACATGGCAGGCACTTGGTCACATTGGTCAAAGTGAACACAGTTGTGAATAAATACATTATGTCCAACTGTTAATACACAACACTGCTGCTTTTTCTTATGGCCTTATTTTTTCCATACTTCAGCAGCATTTCGGGATTCTCTACCGTGTTTCTGGTCTTCCCTGGTGGCTCAGATGATAAAGAATCTGCTTGCAATGCAGGAGACCTGGGTTCAATCCCTGGGTTGGGAAGATCCCCTGGAGAAGGAAATGGCAACCCATTCTAGTACTCTTGCCTGGGCAATTCCATGGACAGAAGAACATGGTGGGCTACCGTTCATGGGGTTGCAAAGAACTAGACACAACTGAATGGCTGACACTATCATGTTTCTGACACTGTGAAAATGACATAGGAATTAGGACATAGAGTCCAAAATGGAAACTGAGCCAGTTACAATTGGACTGTAGGAATGGATTGTGGGTGCTTTTTTAAAATCTTGAGTGGATGGATTACTGGACAGCTGTGCATATGGGGCTGTCACAATTATAGGGATAAGACTGAGACCGGGAGCTGCTTTATCATAAAGCTCCATGGAGCAGGTGGGTCTGGAAAGCTGTTTGAGCCTAGAACAGGAAAAAGCATTTCAGGTGAGAAAATGACCAGCGCAGCATCTCAGATATGGGGAGTAAATCAGCGTGTGTGGGTGTTGTTCTGTTTGGGGATTAGCTGACTTAAGGTGGAACAGGAAAACAGACCTCAGGGGTTGTGGAAATTAAATTCTGGGGCCGGGAGGTTGGCGGAGGGGAAGAACGGGAGCAGAGTCACCCTGAAAGGTGTCAGCAACATTGTTGGCGCCCACAGAGCAGCTAAGAACCCACATACATGAGGCTGGCAAAGTCCACTGGGGCCCACAGGAAGCTAGTCTGCTAAATTAAGGTGATAAGTCAGGCCATAATCTTATTTTTGGTTGTTTCTTATGAGGGAAATGGCTCACAAAACAATTGCCGATGTTCCCCTTAGGTAGTGTATCAGAGCATTTCTTCAAAGGACTATTGCCTGATAAGAGACACAGATAAGTTTCAGAGGAAGGATGGCAAGTTTTAGATGGTTTTCTCTGGGAACAAGGTTAATGCAATCATGTGGTCTATTCATCAGAGTCCCACTTTAATAACAGTTTATCCCACAAACTAATTCTTTCTGAACATCAGTATGAGTCCCAGAAAGCTTAGTGTTGAACCTGGATTCTAAGTACCTGGGGATGGTGCTTCTGTTGCTGCATCTGTGACGTCCCAGAGGCATGAGGTGGTATACACTGCCCAACGGTACCTTCAGGACCCACAGACCTACCGGGAATGACCCCACAGCACTGTGGTTCTAAGCAAATGGCACTGGTAAGACAAGCTCTGTGTTCACTGACAGTGTTTTAAGTCTCAGAACAAAGAAGCACATAATCAAATTTAGAAGAAATTTTATTTGGCTGTGCTGGCTCTCAGTTGCAGCAGGTAGGATCTTTAGTTGTGGCATGTGGGATCTAGTTCCCTGACCAGGGATCGAACCCGGCCCCCTGCATTGGGATCATGGAGTCTTAGCCACTGGACCACAAGCGAAGTCTCTATAATCAAGTTTGATGACACCTGTTGAAGGCTTCCCAAGCATCCCTCATTTCATGCCCTTAGAAACAGCTGTATAATCTGTGCACACATTGCCCCTGTTATGTTTATATATTGTCTTGGAGTGACTGCTCTTTGTTTGCTTCTTTGGAGCCCAGTTCAAGCCTCGCGCCCTGGGAGTGGTGCGCACGCATCCTGACCCGGGGGGGACTGCCTGTAACGTAAGCATGCAGCTGCCTCCTTTCCTGTGTCCTGGGCTCTCACTGGCCCCGTTCCTTCAGAGCACAGCCAGAGATTCATAATGATCTGCTTACTAGGTTGAGTGTCTCTCACCCCAGACTACAAGCACCGTAAAAGCAGGGCCAGGTCTGTTTCTGTTTACTCCGGTGTCTTAAGACTTTGAGTCTTTGAATGATTAAATTATGTATTTAGAAAATGCATATTATCTCATATATAGTATATATATATGACATGTACATATGACATGTACAAAGCATATGTGAGATACATGTATAAACTCTGTATTGTGGGCCTTCAGTCACAAAGGGGATGGAGCTTATCTGTGTGTCCTCAGCATCTTTATCTTTCGTTTGTGTACTTTACTGTTTTTTTTTGTTGTTGTTACTACCATAGCATTTTCGAAGTAATTGCAGGTAACAGAGGTTTGTAGGGTTGGGTGGGGGAGGGAAAAAATGGAGTCCACCCATGAAGAGGAAGGAGTGAGGAGGAAAGAAAGGACTCCTCTTTCTTCCTCCTGTCTTTCTCAGTTTTTCCCTTTGCAGCTCATGTGGAAGACAAATGACTCATGTGTTCTCACTATCATCTCTCCACCCACTGTGACCTTTGTGGAATTGGCACAGCCTCTCCCGTCCCCGACTGGCATCTGCTCCTTCCTAGGCTTCATCTCAGTTGCTCACAGCGTGGGGAAGCACTCCTGTTCAGTTCCATTACAGGTTTCAAGGGCCTGGTGGCTGGGTTAGTCCAGACCGCATACTGCCTCCTTGCCATCACTGTTCTCATAGATGGCAAGCTCTGGGCATGTCTGCAGGAAGGGGCAGTGGGGCTGCTGCCTGTAGCCTGTGTTGGCCTGGCTCATCACGGCTCCTTATTATCTACCCTGTGCCAGGCATTAGACCTGAGCTCTGGGCATATAAGGACGTAGTCACAGACCCATAACTCCTGTAGCTGCTGGTCTCAGTGTGGAGGCCTGACATACACAAGAAGAGAGGTGGCCAGCAGTTAGTGCTTCCACTGCAGGGGGCACGGGTTTGACCCCTGGTTGGGGAACTAAGATCCTGCAAGCAGTGTTGTGCAGCCAAGATAAAAAGTGTCTAAGGGTTGTTAGGAAAAAAATGCTACAACTTCAAAGAGAAGGGAGAATGTTCTGGGCTAATTTAAACAGAGGTGCTCTTGCAGAAAAGGTGGGACAGCTAACATAATCCTTTACACCTGCTTGTATCACTACCTGTAGCCTCTCTACCTATACAGAATATGCATTTTTTAAGTTTTGGTGCCATGCCTGGACTGGGAATATTTTGTAAGGATCCAGAGCATCCAGGTCATTGGCTTCTCTAGCCCCAAGGGAGCGCGATAATAAAACTGATGTGGCAAATTTGGGGGTTTCAATTATTGAGATGATATCACTTCCTGAGTGATCACTTCCTGGATTCTGAGAATTGGCTTCTTTTTTGAAATGTATTTATTTTTATTAGAGGATAATTACTTTACAATATTGTGGTGGTTTTTGCCATATATCAACATGAATTGGTCACAGGTATACATGTGTCCCCTCCATCTTGAACTGCCCCCCCCCCCATCCCTCCAGGTTGTCACAGAACACTGGCTTTGGGTGCCCTGCTTCATACCTCAGACTCTGTTATCTATTTTACATATGGTCATGTATATGTTTCAATGCTATTCTTGCCTGGTAATGCTACAAGTTATGGTTGCTCTAACTGTATGCACTTCACTTTCTGTAATCAATTTAGTGAAGAGCTTTTTAAAAAATTCATCAATGAGGGGCCATTTCTGATATAAATGAGATAAAGTAACTCCTATTAACCAACCTAGATGATGATCCAAAGATCAGTTCTGGCTCTCAAATTCCAGTTTGCAGAAACTCACTGGGACCGGAGTGATCCTAGTCATTGTGTGAGCAGGCACGTTGCTGGGTTGGGAGAGTGATGATGAGCAGGGAGCCCAGGGTGATCCTTTAGTCCATGCCAAGTCCACCCTCAGCAGGCACCTTCTGAACTCTGCCTGGAGCTGTATGAGGGTCACGAAAGGTTTCCACAAGTTGGACTCATGGTAACTCATCAGTCTGGACCATCACTAGGCTTTTGTCTGGCAGAGAAAGGGCGGGTTATTTGTTTCAGGTGAAAGGAAAAGCATGAGTAAAGAAGTATACCTATTTATAGAAGTAAGCTGGTCTTGCCTAAAGAAAACTTTTCGGTGGCTTGAGTTGGGGGTTAAGATGTAGGGGCTTCAGAAGGAAAGGGTTGAGACTGGAGAGAAAGTCGTAAGATTGGGAAGAGCCTGGAATGTCACCTGAAGGAGTTTAAGCCTGATGTTGTGAGTGAACATCTATTTTTCACTAGTTCTGCCTGCCCCGAGTCCCTTATGTCCTTTATTTACTTGATACTTTAAAAGGTTCTCATTGTTGGAGGACTCATCTCCCTTTTTTCTCTTTTTTTATTGGGGAATAGTTAATTTATACTATGTTAGTTTCTGTGTGTGCAGTTCTGTGTTTAGTCACTCAGTTGTGTCCGGCTCTTTGTGACCCCATGGACTGAAGCCCACCAGGCTTCTCTGTCCGTGGGGATTCTCCAGGCAAGCATACTGGAATGGGTTGCCATGCCCTCCTCCAGGGGATCTTCCCAGCCCAGGGATCGAACCCAGGTCTCCTGTATTGCAGATGGATTCTTTACCATCTGCGTCACCAGAGAAGCCCGTGTTAGTTTCTGGTGTACTGCAAAGTGACTCAGTTATACATATATATGTGTGTGTATATGTGTATGTACACATGTGTGTGCGCATGCTCAGTCACTTCAGTCCTGTCTGACTCTTTGCGACCCTAACTGACTGTAGCCCACCAGGCTCTTTTGTCCCTGGGATTCTCCAGGCAAAAATACTGGAGTGGGTTGCCATGCCCTCCTCCAGGGGATCTTCCTGACCCAGGGATTGAACCTGAGTCTCCTGTGTCTCCTGCATTGTGGGCAGATTCTTTACCACTGGGCCACCAGGGAAGCCCATGTGCACATATATGTACACGTGTATGTATGTATGTACATACATGTGTGTATATGTATATGAAAGGGAAGTCACTCAGTCGTGTCTGACTCTTAACGACCCCATGGACTGCAGCCTACTAGGCTCCTCCGTCCATGGGATTTTCCAGGCAAGAGTACTGGAGTGGGGTGCCATTGCCTTCTCCATATATATATATATATACACATATATATATACATATACACACATGTACGTGTATATATATATTCTTTTTCAGGTTTTTTTTCATTATAGGTTCTTAGAGGATATTGAATATAGTTCCCTGTGCTATACAATAGGACTTTGTTGTTTAACTATTTTATATATAGTAGTTTGTACCTACTAATCCCAGACTCCCAAGTTATCCCTTCCCAACCCCCACCCCAGGATTTTCTATGAGTCTGCCACATTGTTCCAACATCCTTGATGTTGACCCTTGGCTAGGTGTTGACTCACCTGAAGATGTGGTTCTGCACCCAGCAGGTGTGCAATAAGGAACTGCTGAATGAAGGCATGAGATATCAGATTGGAGTCAAGGCCTGTTTCTTAAAGGACATGTGAACTCAGAGTCATTTTCAAGTCAGTCTACCACACTGCACCCCTCTCTGGGCCTCTCCACCACCCATGGCATCTAGTGATGTGCCTGTAAATATCAAGGGTAGGCTTAAGCCTTGCTGCGGGAGAAGGATGGAAAAGGCAAAGGAGCAGCAGAAAATGGGAAATAGTAAAACTGGAAAGGAGAGGACACAGCTGCCCAAGGAAAGGAGCAGGGGAGAATCTTACCAACAGTTGTCCTCAGGTGCATTCACGCCCAGATGCATGTTTAAACTCATGTGAATCTCCCATTCCTTATAAACTTGAGACTGCAAGGAGGGCCAGGTGTTCACACACAACTTGGCAGACTCTGTTGGCCTGTTTGAACACAGGGAGTATTGAAAATGGCTGAGTGGTAAGGGGTGCAGGGCAGTGCTGAGGCCTCTAGCAGCTGTTAATTTTACAAAACGTTCTAAAATAATCCTTGTGGATAGATCTTGCCTCAGCTCTTTCTGTCTCTGGTCCTTGCACAGAGAATTGATTGAATCATGTCATGTATTTTGGTTACCCACCGGTAAAGATTGTCTCAAAGTGCTGTTTGTGTCTTTCTGTTCTTCTTTGGTCACCTAACTTCTTGGAACCTCAGTTTCCTGATTTAATCCTCTCAAGGTTGGGTATTAAATCATGTGGACAGGATTTGCAAGCTGTAAAGCCGTGCTATAAATGTGAGGTGGTTTCTGTCAATTACTGAGTCCTTGAGGGCAATGCTTTCTGCTCGATACTTGGCTTATGTATCAGGGCTCCATCAGAGGAGCAGAGCCACTGTGAATATTATGGAATAAGACATTTAGTAGAGGAATTAGACTGTACGATTTGGGGAGGAACTGGGTAAATGAAGGTCTGAAAAGGGGTCAGGGAAAAGCCAGCTCTCCTGACGCACTGGTAGGGGTGGACATGCTGAAGCTGGCCGAGGAATGGAGAAGCCAGGCGGAGTGGGACCATGAAGAGGGGGAATGATCCGGCGTAAGAGTTTATGCAAAGACAATTGCTGCTTCATAGCTACTACCTGGTGGTCCCGGAGCCACTTTGGTCAGTAAAGATAACATTCGGGAAGAAACGCAGAGCAGAAAGAAGAGCAAGAACAAACTGGAACCCACCAACACCTGCACATCTGTCTCTCGCGTCCTTGAACCTTGATGACCCCCATAGCATTATGGCTCCTGCTTCCTTTCTACTCCCAAATCTCGCATGTACTCACCTCCCTTTTGTCCAACTGTAACCTGGAACTGCACAGGCAGGAGGACTCTGGGAGATGTAGTTCCATATAATCATATTGACTCAGTACAAACCTGCACAGTGTCATAATGCAGAATTAAGGATTTGGCATGACTCTGGCCTCTCAGGATCTCTCAAAGGCCACATTGCTGGAGTGATGTCATGATTTACATGATCTGGGGCTTCCCTGGTAAGAAGTTCACTTAGTTAATGATCCAGCCTTTAAGAAGTGACTTGCAGCTGTGTTCCTCATTTGCATCTCCTGTCTTCCTTGCCTTTCCTACTTGTAGTGCTGGAGGGAATGGTTGTCTCAGCAGCAAAAGCTATGGAAAGTTGCATTGACTGAAGAGCCTGTCAATTCCCAGGGAGCGTGAAGTCTTTTTCAAAGCTTTATTTATTTATTTTTGGCTGCTCTGGGTCTTTGTTGCTGCACATGGGCTTTCTCTAGTTGCAGAGAACAGGAGCTGGCTGCTCTCTTATTTGTAGTGCCAAGGCTTCTCATTGTGGTGATTTCTCTTGCTGTGGAGCGCAGGCTCCAGGGCATGTGTAGTTGCGGCTCAGAGGCTTTGTTGCCTCTTAGCAGGTGAGATCTTCCCAGGTCAGGGATTGAACCCATGTTTCTTGCATTGGCAGGCAGATTCTTAACCACTGAACCACCAGAGAAGTCCCAAGCGGGAAGTCTTTCTACCATCAAGTTCCTGTTTGACCTGGAGAAACACATACTTACTCTTTCTCCTCTTCCAGTACGAAGGCTAAAAGAAAATTTGCAGATATGAATGATGGCAGACTACGGCCAGAAACTGTTGTGCGAACGCTAAGTGAGAACACAGTTTAGATCCCTGTACCACCCTTCTTCGGGGTTTCCCACGTGGCTCAGTGGTAAAGAATCTGACTGTCACACAAGAGACACCAGAGATTAAGGTTTGATCCCTGAATCAGGAAGATCTGGTGAAGGAAATGGCAACCCACTCCAGTAATCTTGCCTGGGAAATACCATGGACAGAGGAGCCTGGTGGGCTAGAGTCCATGGGGTCACAAAGAGTCAGAATGATAACTCTGCCCTTATTTACTCCTGTCGTCTGTTGGTCATATGGCCCTTTCCTCATGTTTCTGCAGCCATCTCAGGTCAGTGAGGGCTAAGGAAATGCCTTCTATGGTCCCTTAGCCCCTAAGAAAATAACACACTTTATGAGATTTAATGGCCACACCTGGACCTTGTCATCATTCAGAATTCTTTCACCTTTTTGATTATCCATTCTAATATTTCCCTCTGTGACCACAATTGCTTCTCTTTACTCCTTATAAGTTCCCTCATATGTGTTGAACCTATTCTTCATCCTCACTGTGATCCCCTGATCTTGAAAACTCCTTTTGCTCCAAGCCACTTTCAATTCATGGGCTCTCATCCTGGCAGTCAGCATGTCAGCAGTGAGCTTGTTAACATCCTAAGGACACTCTGCCTCATTTCTTTGCCAGTCCTCATATTGTGGTTGAGTAACCCACATTAGCCATAGTCTCTAAGTCTAAGCTTTATCATCTTGCAAAATCTTAAATCCTGCCCACCTCATTTTCTTACCAATTAGGGTGTCTTTACTGCATCTCAGTGAACCTTGTAATAATTTTGTGATGGTTTGCCATTATATTCCTTCTAATTCTTATTCTAAACCTTGTCCACAATCTCCAGGATCTAATCCCTTTTCGACCACTTCACTGTGACACTGGAGACTAGCCTAAGGCTCCTCAAGTTTTTTTTGCCTCAAAACCTTGCTGTATTTTTACCCATCCTTTTCTCCTAAATTCTGAAAAAAGTAAAGACCCTGTCTTTGGCTCTTTTCTCTTCTGTATGTATGCAGTGTGTCTTTATGTGACTCCCATGTCTCTTGTGGCTTTGAATACCATCTATGTGCTGAGGACTCTTTGATGATTGTCTCTGGTTGGACCTTCCCCCTGAGCTTCAGACATATGTACCCATTGCCTACTCCACTGCACCCCTACTCACATGTCCAATAAGCATCTCAAGTTTAAAAGGGCTGGAAAAGAGCTCTAGTCTTGCCTGGTATGAATTCCTTCCTGCCAGTTACTTTCCCGTCTCAGTAAATGGCTTCACCGTGAACCCATATGCTCCAGCCAGAGCCTGTACCACCCCTATTCCTGTCTTCTTCATTCTCCACATTCAAAATAGCAGTGCATCTTTTCATTTTATTTCTAAAACATATTTTGGATCTGACTACTCCTGAGAGTTACCACTACTACAAGCTGAGGCCCAGCATCCATCATCTTTTGCTTGATTTACCACAACTTCTTCCATTCCAGTGTCCTTACATCCAAATTAGCCCCACTGTTGTCTATCTTTCACAGAGCAGCCAGGGTGGACTTTCTATGATAAAGTAAGCTTTATCATCCCCTAGTTTATGTGCTTCCCATTTCAACCAGAGTCCAAGGCCTCTGCCCCCTTGTTCATTATAATCCAACCACACTGGTCTTTTTTCTGTCCCTTGAATACCCCAGGCTTGCTCCAGTCTTCATGTTTTTATTTTTGCTGGTCTCTCTGCCTGGAGCAGTCTTACCCCGGAGTTCTGCCCCTGCCTCCTCCTTATTCAGGTCTGACATCATTGGTGACCTCAGAGGAGACTTTCCTGACCACACTGGCTAAAAGCAGCCCTTCACCATCCCCATCCCCAGTTACCAGCACGTCAGCCTATTTGATCTTGATAGCATTTATCAGCCCTCCCGGCTTGTTTCCACACTCTCTCCTTAACTGGAGTTTAAGCTTTTTGTGAGCAGGGACACTTGGCTGAATGTCCGCAGTGCCTAGAAGGTGCTTAGAGGACCAACTGGCTGACTTTCCAGGATAAACTGCCCACTTGTGCCCTTCATTGCCACTTGCCTACTTTGGGGTCTCTTTCGTGGCTATACCCTCTCTCCCTTGCATCTGGATTGTCCCTTTCTCCTGGCTGTTACTCGCCAGGTTCCACACCACATTATTGCAAATGCGTTTCTGTGGAGGTTACCAGTGGTTACTTGATCATCATTTCAGAAGTCTTCTCTCAGCACCCATCTTCCTTGATTTTTCTGCAGGTTTGATCGACACTTTGCTCAGGTTTGATTGACACTGTTGCTCATTTTTTTCCAAACTGAAACATAATAGGATTCTGCTCTAGATGCTGTGCAAGATGCACATAGTGTAGGAGCCAGGTCCTGCCATAGGAGCTTGCAGCCTCCCAGGAGCAAGTATTGGGTTGGCCATAAAGTTTGTTCTGGGTTTTCTATAACATCTTATGGCAAAATGCAGACAAACATTTTGGACAGACCATAGATGGGTATGTCCGTAAGGAAAACAGTAGATGTCACTCCCAACCTTTGCTTCTTGGAATTCTTGCATCCCTTGGTGGCTGCTAGGACATAAGCCTTTTCTGGTTTTCTTCCTAACTGACTGCTGTTCCTTTCTCCTTTTTTTTTTGGTCCTTTTTCAGTCCTTTTCTTCTGTTTGTGTTTAAATGATAGACATTTGCGATGTTTCTATGGTTTTGTTCCTTTCCTCTTGTCTGTACTCTGTCCTCTGGTGACTCCATGGACTTCCATATCTCTGAGATCTCCACCCAATCCCCTCTCCAGGCATGTGACTCCACATTCTTACGGGGCTCAAATATCTTTGGAAGGGTGGGTTTCCATTCCTGGTGGACCTTTCAACTTGTCTGAGTCTCACTGACTACTTTTCTCCTCAGTATCTCCTTAGCAGCTCTCAGCTTCCCTGGGACATCTCTCTCATCTCAGGTCTGTCCATGGATTCTTCTTCCAGCATGGCTCTCGGAGCTGCGCCTTTCCACTCCCGCCCTTGTTCTTCTTTTGATTCTTATACCGACCTCCCCACCCCCATCTCGTTGAGGATTCCTGATTGACCTCCCCTGTGTGTGTCCTGCCAGCCTGCTTGAACTGCACGCCCTACTCTTCACCACAGCCCACATGTTCCCTCTAGGCCTTTGCTTATGCTCCTCCTTTGAACACTGCTCACCTTTCTCCTCAGTGTCCCCTGCCCAACCCCTAGCCCCCAGCCATTTTGCAGATGTTGACACTGCATGAAGCTTTCCCATAATCTCTTTAGGGACACACCCTCAGTTTCTGTGGAACCCCTGGCACTTGCTAGTACCTCTCTTGGGTTACAAATATCCTTCCTCCTGTTAGTTTTTCACGTGCCCCTAAGATTCAACATGCCTCTAAAACTCAATATACCGTAAGTCTCTTAAAAGAAGGTCCAAGGCTGATTTACCTTCCTCTCTCACATATCGTCTGGGTAGGGGGCTCCTTGCTCAATAGTTGTTTGTTAAGAGTCATATTGTATTTGTCTAGTTTATCTCTGTAAGGTCTTAGCTAAATCTTTTTTTTTTTTTTTTTATGATTATGAGGCTTGCTCTGGTAGAACCGTATTTGCGTTTGGATGGGGTTTTGAAGTAGTGCCATGTGTGACTTCATCACACGTTCTCTGCTGGCTGTAACTTGTTTAATGTGTACATTGCTGCGTTTTCATTGCATAGGGACTGTCTAGATGAAAGCCGGCATGTTCCCTTCTTGCCAGACCTCTCAGTGGCAGTCATGCAGAGACAAAGGTTTTGCATTTGTTAAGTCAGATGCTGCAGTGCAGGCCCTCTGAGGGTTTATAGGTTTGACCTTGTATATCCATTTTTAAATCACGTGTGGACTGGAAACTTCATGTAGAAATCCACAGGCCCCTAGTCTCTCTTAAAGGGCTTGTAAGGACGGGGGAAAGGGGATTTAGGTGTCATTTTACAAGGCAAAGTGAAAATACCACAAGCTCTTCAGTTTTAGTATTCTGTTCTACCTGTACTATTGGAGTCAGTAACTTTCAATACTTAACCTTAGAAATTACTCTGATTGGAAAGTCAGATTGTTTGTTTCTAGACTGCTTAGTGAGGTGATAACATTTGAGCAATAATAGAAACAATTGCAAATATCCTTTGCAGATCTTCTGTACTCTGCAGGTCTTGATGTAGAATAATGTTGATGATAACCCAGGAAGTAAAATCTATTTCCCATGGCTATCCTGAGGGGGTGAAAGAGGCTGGATAAATACATTTCGTCTTCATTAGCTTGTCTCTCTTAATGATTCCTCATGGTTGCCAATAACGCTTGTTGAAATAAACATTGCAGGAATGATTGCACTGAAAAAGTTGCCTGATTTTTCTTGCCTCAGTTCAGTTCAATCACTTAGTTGTGTCCAACTCTTGGCGACCTCATGGACTGCAGCATACCAGACTTTCCTGTCCATCACCAATCCCTGGAACTTGCTCAAACTCATGTCCATCAAGTCGGTGATGCCACACAACTGTTTCATCCTCTGTTACCCCTTCTCCTCCTGTCTTCAGTCTTTTCCAGCATCAGGGTCTTTTCTAATGAGTTAGCCCTTCACATCAGGTGGCCAAAGTATTGGAGCTTCAGCTTCAGCATCAATCCTTCCAATGAATATTCAGGATTGATTTCCTTTAGGATTGACTGATTTGATCTCCTTGCAGTCCAAGGGACTCTCAAGAGTCTTCTCCAGCACCATAGTTCAAAAGCATCAGTTCTTCGGCACTCAGCTTTCTTCATGGTCATACTCTCACATCCATACATGACTGCTGGAAAAACCATAGCCTTGACTAGACAGACCTTTGTTGGCAAAGTAATGTCTCTCCTTTTTAATATGCTGTCTAAGTTGGTCATAGCTTTTCTTCCAAGGAGCAAGCCTATCCCCATTCATTCTACATCATGGGAGAAAGTTGAAGGTATTTATTTTCTTGAGTACTTCAGAGATAGGCAAATAGAAATCTGGAAACAGTTACTGCTTGCATATTAATTATCTGTACTGCAAGAAAGAGCAGTAGGCTTCCAAAAGTCCTTCCTATATGTTTTTAGAATAAAGTTCTCTTCCCCTTATTTGAATATGAAAGTGTAAGACATTGAGTTAATATCACTTAAAACAGTCTGTCAGAAAAAATTTTTTTAAGAAACTGGATGTTATTTTTAATAATCCTGTTTTTCTCCTCTGTCTACTTTATATCAAGAATAGATATTTCTTCTCTTTAGTAACTCATTTTGGTTACTTTGCTGCCTATCTGATTCACATTGTCCTTGGAGAATTTGAAATATTTTATAGGGAATGTCAAGCTGTTCCTTCTTCCCACTCAGCACAAAGTCAACAGAAGGTGGTAACATCAACAAGGCAGCTGAAGACAAAACCAGCCCAGCCAATCTTTGCCCTGACAGGGCAGTGCATGGACCAGATAAACCTGGCTGGAGTCCCTCACTTCATAGTTCCATGCAAGTTATCAACTTGTCAGAGTCTCAGATTCCTCGGTTCAGTGATGGGGGTGTTCTGGCATATAAGAGAGACACAGGATGTTGTTATTCCTCCTCTTACTTTATCTCAGCCTTGTGGAGAGAAATTTGGTGATGAATCAAAGTGAACAGACTAGAAAGTAAATACTTGAAAAATGCTTATGTCGTTTTAGCTGAAATGATGGATTCTTTGATTAAGTTTTTTAAATATATGTTTTAAATTTACTTAAGAGTGGACTAGAACAGTGATTCCTTTTTAAAAATTATTTTTGTGTTTATTTCTTTTTGGCTGTGTTGGGGCTTCGTTGCTGTGCATGGGCTTTCTCTAGCTGCAGCATGTGGGATTCGCAGTTGTGGTTTCTTTTGTTGCAGAGCACAGGCTCCAGGGCATGCAGGCTCAGTAGTTGTTAGGCAAGGGCTTAGTTGCCCCGAGGCATGTGGTATCTTAGTTCCTGGAACTGTGTCCCTTGCATTGGCAGGTGGATTCTTTTTTTTTTTCTCTTTATTTATTTTTGGCTGTGCTGGGTCTTTGCTGTTGTGTGTGGTCTTTTCTCTAGTTGCTGCAAGCAGGGGCTACTCTTTACTGTGGTGCACAGGCTTCTCAATGTGGTGGCTTCTCTTGAGGCTTGCAGGCTCTAGATGTGTGCATGCGTGAGTGATAAGTCGCTTCAGTCGTATCTGACTCTGTGACCCTATAGACTGTATGGAGCCTGCCAGGCTCCTCTGTCCATGGGATTCTCTAGGCAGGAATACTGGAGGGGGTTGCATGGGCTTCAGTAATTGCAGCACATGGCCTCAGTAGTTGTGGCTTGAGGGCTCAGTAGGTGTGCCTGGAGGGCTCTGGAGCACTGGCTCAGTAGTCATGATGCAGGTCTTTAGTTGCTCTGCAGCATGTGAGATCTTCCTGGATCAGGGATCAAACCCATGTCCTAGGCATTGACAGGTGGATTCTTAACCACTGGACCACCAAAGAAGTCCCTAATCAAGTAATTTTTATTATCCCTTTCTCTTTAGTTTATCTATTCTTTTATTTTTATGATTATTCTAGAGATTAGAACATACATTGTTGACTTATTAGTGTCTGCTGATGATCCTTTTATCATATGCAAGACCTTAGAAAACATTTAGGCTCCATTTATTTCATTCTTTCCCTCATTTTTTGTGCTGCTGTCATATATTTTAATTATGCATATATTTTAAATTTCCGAAGACATGATTAATATTGTATTATATAGTCCCCACTCAGTAGGTTTACCCACACACTTAACCTTTCTATTGCCCTTTATGTCTTCGTACATCTCCTTGATTCCATCTGGGATCATTCTTCTCCTATTTGAAGAATGCCCTTTAGTATATCTTCTTGGTATTTCGTTACTATTTCTTTTTATTAATTTTCTTTCCCTTGTTGAGAGTTAGTTGAAAGCATATTTATTTTGCCTTCCTTTTAAAATTTATTTTGCTGTTTCTGTGTAGAATTCTCAGTTGGTGGTTACTTTCTTTCATCACTTTAAAGATGTCATTACATTGTTTTAAGAGCATCAGTTCTATTCAAAGTCAGCATCACTGTATTGTTGCTCCCTTCTCTACCTTTCCGCAGTTTTGCTATCATGTACCTAGGTGTGGTTTTCATTGTGTTTGTACGCCTCTGGTATGTAGTACTGCCTGAATCCATGGCATGCTGTCTTTATCAGTTTAAGAAACACCTTAGCCATTATCTCTTCAGAAATTAATTCCGCCCGGTTCTATCACATTCTTTCTCTCTCATCCTGGGTCTCTGTTACATGTTTGACCTTTTTGCTATCTCTCATGTGTCTCTTAGACTGTTCTCTATATTTTTCATCTTTTTTACACCCTGGGCTTCAGTTTGGATATCTTATGAGTGACTGATAGTCGCTCAGTCGTATCCTACCGTTGCGACCCCATGGACTGTAGCCCACCTGTCTCTCTGTCCATGGAATTCTCCAGGCAGGAATTCTGGAGTAGGTCGCCATTTCCTTCTCCAGGATTGGATATCTTGTACTGACTTCTTTTCTCTGCATCTAATCTGATATCAAACCCATTTATTGAGCTCTTAATTCTTCAGTGTAGGTATGGAGGCTTTTGGATGGTCTCTTATTACTTAATGTTCTGTGTAGTCAGGAGTTTTCTGGTGTTCTCAGGTTTTGGGCTTAAGTCTCCTGCCTCTGGATTTCAGTTTTATTCTTCCAGTAGTCTCAAGACTTCTCCAACTATACAACACTGATAATAAAACTTCTAGGTTAATGGTGAAAAGATTCTCCACAATGAGGGACACCCAGAGAGGTTCACAGAGTTACATGAAGAAGAGGCGAGGGAGGAGGGAGATATAGGTGAGCAGGAGGAGAAAAAGGGGGACTCAAGAGGAGAGAGACAGATCTACGCAGTTCTCTGTTCCCAAAGTGTTCTCCGTAGCCCAGACACCCACAGAGATTCACAGAATTGGATTGGGAAGAGAAGGGGGAGGGAGGAAATAGAGGTGATCTGAGGGAGAAAACGGAGAGTCAAAAGTGGGAGAGAGTAATCAACACACTCCTGAGTAAAAATGGGTACTGAATATTGGATTCTTAAATGTCCAAAATTGATATCAAATACTGAAGAACAAAGATTAAAAATCTAGAGTAGAGGTTAGACTCTTAAAAATACAATATTAAAAACAAAAACAAAAAATTTTAGAAATATATATGAAGTTTGGTTTAAAAATATGGGTTCTCCTTTTTTTTTGCACAAGTTATAGTGAAATGAAAATGAAAATTAAGGAGTAATAGAAGAGTAATAGAGGACTTTAAAAGAAAATAAGAGAAAAAAATAAAACAAGAAAAAAAAATTTTTTCCTAATTAAAAAAAATAGTAAAAATATATGAAAATGAAAATGAAAGTTAAGGAGTAATGGGGGAGTGATAGGGAATTTTAAAAGAAAATACAAGAGAAAAAATAAAAAAAAGAAAAGAAAAAAAAATTTTTTTAATAAAAAAAAAAAAAGTAAAAATATATCTGGGACTTTCTCTGGAGCTGTTGTGGTCAGTGTGGGTTCGGTTCAATTTCAGATAGCTCCTCATTCCAGCTTACACTTCTTGATATCTATAGGCCCCTTCCGGTGGAGTCGGTGTTACCTACAGGGATTTTAATCTGTTGCACCGGTCCCTTCTGAAGCGGTTCCCTTTGTTTATTTGGCTTCTGTTTGCAGGCCTCTTCAGTGTCTAATTTCCGCCCTGACACAGGCGGGCGGAGGTGGTCTCTTATTCAGGTTCGCTGGTTCAGTCCTGCTGCGGGGAGGGAGGGACGCGGCAGACAGATATCGCTGTGTGTGGGGAGCACTCACAGTGTTCTGGCCACACTGGGTTTGCCCCTGCTCATGGGTGTGTGCTCTCCCCGTCTACACTGCTCAGGCTCCCGGCTGCTCTGTATGGAGAGGGTCCTGCGTTGCGAGCGGTTCCAGTTTTCTGGTATTCTACAAAAGCGCGGACTCCGTTGGGCCTGTGTTTTGTGCCTTCCCCGCTGGAGCAGCTCAGGCAGCCAGGAGCTTGACGGGTGCACTCTCCCCAGGTGCGGTGCGCCTTCTCCCCTCCGCGGTCCCAGCCTCAGTTTCCTCCAGAGCCAGTCAGATGCCTGCGGCTTGTGTCTATTCTTGGGAGCTGGCCTCTAGCTGCGACCCTCCTGGTGGATGTCGACCATCCAGAATCTCAGGAGGTCTTTGGTTAGAAACTGGAGGCCTGTTTGCAGTGTGGGAGGGGATGCTGTCTCTGGGGCCGAGTTTGCCCCTTTCCCCTACCCCCTGCCTCCTGCCTCCGTTGGGGATGGGCCAGCCCGCAGGCTAGCTCTTCTCTGGAATTGCTCAGTCCCTTTGTTCTGCGAATGGCCGGCAGTGTGTTCGGGCAGGTTGATTTTCTCTCTCTCTCTTGCTATCCCCCAGTTTAAGTTGCTATCTCACATTAGCTCCTTCCGATTGCCCTCAGGGCACTCAGGCCAGGTCCTTACCCTAAGCAATGCCGCCCGCTCCTCTCCGTTCCGCCCCCACTTGCTGGTGGCGGATGCGGGCGTCTGGGGTACTTTTCTGCTGGGAGTTGCTTTTAAGCATGTAATCTGTGGGTTTTATTTATTTTTCGTCCCAGTTAGGTTGCCCTCCGAGATTCGAAAACTTCCCCCAGGCCCACCCGTGAGAGGGTTTCCTGGTGTTTGGAAACTTCCTCTATTATGACTCCCTTCCCGGGATGTGCTCCATCCCTAGCTCTTTTGTCTCTCCCTTTATCCTCTATATTCTGTCCTACCTCCTTTTGAAGACGATGGGCTGCTTTTCTGGGTGCCTGATGTCCTCTGCTAGTGATCAGAAGTTGTTTTGTGAAGTTTGCTCAGCGTTCAAATGTTCTTTCGATGAATTTGTAGGGGAGAAAGTGGTCTCCCAGTCCTATTCCTCCACCATCTTGGCTCCTCCCCCTGAGCTCTTAATTCTAGATTCTTTTTTTTTTATTTTTAGTTCTAGATTTTAATCTATTTAAATAGATTAAGTTAAGTGGAATCCTGTTGTCTATTTCTTTAGTAAATTAACTGTAGTTATTTTAAAGCCCATGTCTGATAACACCAATATCTGGATCCCTGTGCATCTGTTTCTGTTGTCTGTTTTGTTGTCTTTTATTTTTGTCATTTGGTGCTGTCATATGGGGTGTCTGGTAGGTTTTGATTAAATATTGAAAAATTGTAGAGGCTCTGTATGATGCCATCTTCTTCACAAGATGTACTTTTTTTTTCCCCTAGTAGGCTAAAGAGTAAGAGAAACTCACTGTCATCCAATGAGGAAGTGAGATGTTTTGAGATGAGATTTCAGTATTCATAGAGCAGGTTTTTTCTTCAGCTTTGCTCTTACTCCAAAGGCATAGCACTTTCCAGGGCTGTAATTCATTCTGGGGTGTTTACTATAGTCCACCTTCCTTTGTGAACTCAGAACTTCAATTTTTGTTTCCCCAGCTTCCCGGGTGGTGCAGTGGTAAAGAATCTGCCTTCTAGTGCAGGAGACGCAAAAAGATGGCAAAAGAAGTTATAGAGATAGAGGAAAGAGATAATTATTAGAAAGTTAAGTTGTGGATGGTTTCCATATTTCACTATCATATTTAGTACTAGATTTCCTTGAAGCTAAGGTACAAAAGTGAAAGTGTTAGTCACTCATTCGTGTCTGACTCTTTGGGACCCCATGGACTATATAGCTCGCCAGGCTCCTCTGTCCAGGGAATTATCCAAACAAGAATACTGGAGTGGGTTGCCATTTCCTCCTCCAGAGGATCTTCCAGACCTAGGGATCAAACCCAGGTCTCCACCATTGTAGACAGATTGTTTACCCTCTGAGCCACCAGGGAAGCCCAAAGTACAAAAGGACACACGAATTTTATGTATGATGGGGAAAACAAGACTTGGAAGTTGGAATAGAGAAAAGAGAGATGATGAAGTTAGTAGTCACAGTTGTATTCAGGTGTGTGTGTGTGTGTGTGTGTGTGTGTGTGTGTGTGTGTATGTGTATGTGTTTGCTGGGAGGTTTAGGCAGAAATTTTAAAAACAGGAATTAGGAAGCAGTACAGGGTTCTGATAACTATGTAAGAAGGTCTGATCTAAGTCAGGGCATGGTGATGTGGTACTGGTATATTTAGTAACTGGGATTATGAAGAGCCTTAGCATCAGAGCCTTAATATACTGCACAAAATGTGCTATTAAGGTGCCCTAATTTTGTGTTGAGTATCAAAGGTACTTGGGCTGTGGTTTCTGGGCTGAGGGGTGAGAGATGCCTATGTACTTCTTATTTTCTGGGGAAGGAACACACAGTGGGCCATCAACAGGAGTTCAGGTGCTAAATTTTAAGAGACTTATCATATGTTTTCTTCTGTCACTGAACAACACAGTCGTGCCCTCAATAGTCCTTTTAAGGCTAATAAAGAAATGTATTTCATGTGAAGGTTTCTTATATTGACCTCTGAAAACAAATGAAACTACAATTTTAAATTATTTCTTAGTAAAGATATTTTTATAGAATGTGAAACTAATACAGTTCAGGTGCCAAAGTGTTTGGGACTCTTCATGTGAAATTTGGTAAAATTTGGAAAACCAGAGGAGAATTTTGTTCTTTTTCCCTTAGTTATCAGCAGTTACAAGAGGTTTCAACTAATGGCAATGTGTGGCTTTGCAGATATTCTTTTTGATTCTGAAAGAGCCATATGCTCTATGTTTCACAAGTTGTATTTCTTTTTAAATATTATTAACTGTTATCTAACAGTATTAAAGGAAATATGTGCTAAATACCAGCTTGCTATTAGCAAGTTGAAATTCTGTTCTCCCAACTTCAAAATCTTGCTTTGCACAGATGAGAGGACATCCCAGATCTTCATGTATGCCACTACTCAGATTTCTATCTTTTTTAGATTAGAATTGGGTCTGCCAAGCATCTGTTCGTATCTGCTTGGCTTTTTTTCCCAGTGGCACTGTAACATAGCCAGCATGGAAGGTACTTCTGCAGGTTGAGTTGGAATGTGGAGGCAGAAGTGCCTGAGTGACCCCTGGGGAGATGAGGAATGCTTCATGCAGGAGATGGGGATGGAGCTGCTTCTTGCAAGAGGCTGAGAGGTTGTTGGGATGGCAATTCCAGATGAATGAGAAGCATGGCATTTCCAGAAAACGAAGGGTCATTTGTCTTGTTGGCATCTAAGCACTAAGGGCTGGGAGAATGATAGCTGATGAAGCTGGAATGGTAGCCATGGGGCAGACTTTGAAGGATCTTGTGTATTTTTATTCATCCACTCATTTAGCAAATATTTACTGAACATATGCTATGAACCAGGTCCAGTTCTAGGCACTGGCATTTAGGAGCAAAGGAAACAGATTAAAAATCACAACTCATATAGTCCTTACATTCTAGTGGGAGGAGTTGGATAATAAATAATAGTAAAAATATATGGATACACATAAAGAGTATTATTGATAAGTGACAAGAGAATACGACAAGAATAAGGATGGATATGTGCAATTTTAAGATGGTCAGGAAAGGGAAGGTGACATTGTAATGAAATGTGGAGCTGATGATGGAGCATGGTGAGCATCGTGAGCATCTGAGAATGTTCTGGACTTAGCAATGTGCAGAAACCCTGAGATTGGAGTAGTTCTGTTTGCTCAAGAGCCTTAGGAGGTAAAGACGGCTAGAGTACAATAGAAGGAGGAGCAGGAGGGTGGAGAAGGCCGGGTCCTGTGAGGTGTTAATGGCCTCTTTGAGGACTTGCCTTTTATCTGAAGCTTTGAACAGAGTAAAGATGTCAGACAACTTGAGTTATTAAAAGATGGCTTGGCCATGTTGAGAGTGGAGGGCAGGTGGGCAGCCAGTTGGGAGACTGTTGCAATAATTCAGGTGAGAGGGAAGGTGGCTTGAACCAGGGAGATCACAGTAGGGGACCTGGAAGATAGAGTGAATCCTGCAGGTGATGAGGAGCCATGAAGTTCTTCTGACCAGTGAAGTGACATATGATTTATGCCTTAAAAGATGATTTGGGCAGCTGTGTGTGGAAGCAGGACTGGAGAGCTGAGACGAACCAGCTGTCCCCCAAGCTCTGCTCACTGAGAATAAAGACAGAGACTTTACAAGGAATATAGCCTCATGCCTAAGGGCCCTGTTGAGCCGGTTATTAACCTGGTCAGCCTCCTGACAAGGGCTAGGAATTGCAAAGATTGACACGTTAGGAAATTCCTTTGTAAACCTGCCAGGGAAGCAGAATGAATGAATGTGATCAGGTTTATTATAGATGCCGCCTGCAAAGCAGAGCTTTACCGAATTTCATGCAGTCATGGGGGCTCTGTGGCTCGTTTAAGCCTTACAAAGCCCTAAGGGGTCATGTGTCCACTTCATAGAAGAGGACAGTGGGCACGAGGAAAAAAGCATTAGGTTGTGACCCTTCTTACAAGTCTCCACTGTGACCTTCCTTCTGAAGGGCCTCTGTGCGAGATTTGGGATTATCCGGTCATCTCTGAAATTAAATGTAAAAAAGATCGCCTGTTTCTTTTGTGAACTGTGGTGATGATGACTTCACTGCTTGGTAGGTGTGTTTTATTTCAATGCCCTGAGTTGCCAGTGACAGATATTAGCTTAAGGACCATAAATGTGAGTGGAATTGTAAGGAATTGAAATGTCTGGGGAAGACATGCACATGTGTGTGAATGATGTAGATAGAGGGTGTGGCCAAATCAAGTGGCTCAAATAAGGCCATCTGTCAGGAGGACACATTCCTTGCGCCTCTCCTGGTGTTGGCCTGAGTCTCTTCTGCCACAGACGGCTTTCTCGCCTGGTCAAAAGGGCTGCCTATGTGCTGCTTCAGAGTAAAGCATTCCTGATCCCAAAGGAGGTGCAAATGTCTTTCTGAGAAGCTTCAGCAGAAATGAGCCAGGAGGACTCGAACCTGGTTTCAGCCTCGGTGTCTGTCCCTGAGACTGGGGTACCGGGCATTCCTTGGATCGTAGACAAACCTCTTCCTTGAGCTTCACCTGGCACTCTCCCTGAGTGCATATCTATGTTCAAATCCCCGCCCCCCACTTATAAGGATACTGGTCATTGGATCAGGGGCCCACCCTTCTCTGTGTGACCTCATCACAGTTTAGCTAATTACAACTGCAACAACCTATTCCCAAATAAGGTCATATTCTGAGGTGCCGAGGGCCTGGACTTCAGCATATGAGTGGGGAGGTGGTGGTAGGGAGACACAATTCCACCCAGAACAAATGACAAAAACACAACATTGAAAATAAATAACAGAAGATCTCTTTGGTTGAGCTCTTCTTACCTGATGGAGTCTTAGCTAGACGTTTTATTTCATCAGCTCAATGACTCTTTCTTGCCTCATTTTATTGTTGAGGAAGCCAAAGCTAAAAGAAGTCTCTCAAATTTCAACTTAGGTCCCCTTGATTTTAGGGCTTCCCTGGTGGCTCAGACAGGAAAGATCTGCCTGTAATGCAGGAGACCTGGGTTTGATCCTTGGGTTGGGAAGGTCCCCTAGAGGAGGGAATGGCAATCCATTCCATATTCTTGCTTGGAGAATTGCATGGACAGAAGAACCTGGTGGGCTACAGTCCATGGGGTCACAAAGAGTCGGACACAACTGAGAGACTAGCATACACACACACACACACACACACACACACACACACACACACCCTTGATTTCAGAGCCCATCCTTTCTCCTGTATATCATGGGGTCACAAAGAGTCGGACACAACTGAGAGACTAGCATACACACACACACACACACACACACACACACACACACACACACCCCTTGATTTCAGAGCCCATCCTTTCTCCTGTATATCATGGGGTCACAAAGAGTCGGACACAACTGAGAGACTAGCATACACACACACACACACACACACACACACACACACACACACACCCCTTGATTTCAGAGCCCATCCTTTCTCCTGTATATCATGGGGTCACAAAGAGTCGGACACAACTGAGAGACTAGCATACACACACACACACACACACACACACACACACACACACACACACACACACACACACACACACACACACACACACACACACACACACACCCTTGATCACACACACACACACCCCTTGATTTCAGAGCCCATCCTTTCTCCTGTATATCTTAATGCCGGACAAATTCATAGAACCTCAGGAAAGAGCCATGCAAGTTCTTTTGGTCCAAATTGAAATGCTTACACAGGTAATAAACTCACTACAAAGAATGTGCCAAAGTTCATCACAAAGAAGCTATCTTAAAGGATACCATGATAGGCCCCAGGGGCCTGCCCAGAGGCCTGAGGTCTGTGCTCTTGGGGCGGGAAATGCCAGTGAACTCTTGGCTTTGTCCACCCGGCCCGTCCCCAGTAAGCTGCTGCGTTCCTACCAATGCCCAGCAACAGGCCAGAGCAGGCACTGTCTCACTTTGTGCCTCCCTACCCTCATTCTGCATTTGGATCAGGGTGAGGAGTAGAGAGAAGGAAATGAGCCAGAAAATAGAAAATTAATACTTGGTAGAGTCGTCATATTTTAAAATTAATTTATAGGCAACGTCAGATAACCAGAGTTAAATCATTTTATCAGCAGGCTGCTTCTGGATTTAAGAAACTGGCATCCATCATTGTAAATCAGGTCTCAGGAGCCCGGGGGAATGGTCTCTAGGGAAGAGGGTTGATATAGGGTGGGCAGAAATGTAAATACTTGATTAGCTGTGTCCTTTTCTTTCACACAAAACCTAAAATATTTCCACATCACGTTGAGTGATCACAGTAGGTTAAATAGTAACGGGAGGGAGAAAGCTCTTCAAATTTATAGTTAGCCCACTTTTAGTACTTAGCTTCCTCTCTGTTGATCCTAGGAGACTGGTGCATGAGAGGTACTCACTGCAGGGGGCTGTTCCGGGCTCGGGGTCCTTGGGGTGGGCCGAACCTTCTTCTGCACAGACACTGGCAGCATGCTGGTCAGTGTCATGTTTTCCATCATGTGCCTGGGAGCTGAGGCACGCACAGGCTTGCCGCATTTATTCCGGGAAGAGCTTACTGGATTCAAGTCCCCCTCTTTCACTTCTTGTCATTGCAGCTCTTTGCCGAGGGCGCGTGGTGAGGGTCCCTGCGGGCAGCCTGGTGCGGGTAGTGGGCACCGAGCTGGTCATCCCCTGCAACGTCAGTGACTACGACGGCCCCAGCGAGCAGAACTTTGACTGGAGCTTCTCGGCCTCGGGCAGCAGCTTCGTGGAGCTTGCCAGCACCTGGGAAGCGGGCTTCCCAGCCCCACAGTACCGTGAGCGCCTGCAGAGGGGCGACATCCTGCTGCGGCGGACGGCCAACGACGCGGTGGAGCTGCACATAAAGAATGTCCAGCACTCCGACCAGGGCCACTACAAGTGTTCCACCCCCAGCACGGACGCCACAGTGCAAGGCAACTATGAGGATACAGTGCAGGTTAAAGGTACATCCTCATGGGAGGAGGGGGATTGCTGTGCCAGGGGACCATTCTTCCCTCTGCCACCCAGCCGTGAGTGACTGTGCCCGGGGCTCTGCTCCCTCCTCTGTCCAAGGGAGTAATAGCATCTTACCTGATGAAAGGCAGAGAATGGGCCAGGGCGCCTCTGAGCTCCCTCTCTTCATTCCATGGGGAATGTGAACGGTCTCGTGGCTGGTGAGTTGGAGGCAGCATGGTGTGTGGTGGAGAGTCCAGCTCTGAGCCAGGTTGCCTGCGCTTAGTTCCATGGCTGGCTCTCCCATTTGTCACCTCTCTGGCTGTTTGTATGCCCCATGCCTCAGCTTCCTCCTCTGGAAAACAGTGCCTCCCATAAAGGTCAAAGTGAACTGTTGTTATTTAGCCGCTAAGTCTTGTCCAACTCTTTTGCGACCCCATGGACTGTAGCCCACCAGGCTCCTCTGTCCATGGGATTTCCCAGGCAAGAATACTAGAGTGGGTTACCGTTTCCTTTTTCAGGGGATCTTCCTGACCCAGGGGTCAAACCCACGTCTCCTGCATTGGCAGGCAGAGTCTTTACTACTGAGCCACCAGGAAAACCCCCAAGGTGAATTAGCACATGTAAAGCCTCAGCAGTGCCATAGTAAGCACTCAGGCAAGTTAGAGATGAGAGGGTGGTGGTCAGGTGGACACTGTTCATATTTATGGGAATAAGAGATACTTTGAAGCTCATGTCTTTCTCTGTGCCCTTCATGACTTAAGTACCTGTGTTTTCTAGAAGTCGTATGGGTCATATGTAGAGAAAGAATGATGTGGTCACTGCAAGCTGGTGGGCCTGGCTATGCAAGTAATCACACCTAACATAGCTGGAATGTTTGGGTTTGTTTGTTTTTTCATTTTCCAAGTTCTATTTGATTTACTCACCCATTCAGTTCTCAATCAAATGAAGAAGAGACGGCAGGGTATTTCCCTAATTTACACACAAGGAGACGAAAAAGCATAGGTTAATTACTTGCCTAAAATCACACAGCTAATTGGTAAATGAACAAGAACAAGCAATTTTAATTTGAGGCTAGCAAAATAGAAACATTAGTGTTGTTATCATTATTACTTAATTATGTTTTTATTTGTATCCTGCCTTGTTCCAAAAAGAATTATGTAGGGGTAGTAGTGTATTAAATGATCAAGAAAGCAGAAAATGTACATGATGATATAAAAAGAAGGGGTTGATTCAGGCATTCATTACTTCTATAATGATTTCTTGAATCCTACCATATTCCAGATTCTGTTCCCTGACTAGACTCATGAGGGGATAAAAACAGCCACTTCCATTATGCAAGCATTAAAATGTCAAATCTACCTCTTCCATTACCTCTTCTCATTCCTATACAAAAATCAAATATGTCTTTTTAGAACAAAGTCTCATAAGGCATTCTTGCATTGGAGTTGAGTAATCCATTGCTTCCGTCGTCATCACACACATGCTACACGTCCATTAGATCAGATACACACTTGTCTCCATGTGCGATGCTCATCTTAAGGAGTTGGAGGCTGCAGGAGGAACCTCCTGCCCCCTGCCCCAGTATCTTTCTGTTTCTTCTCCAGTCTCTGGAAGGAGAAGCAAGGAGAGACTTTCCTCAGGGTCAGGAAAGCAGATGGATGGCCATGAATGAGCCTGGCTGGCTGCCCAGATGGAGCCTCTGGTGGCTGCCATGCATGATCTAGAGTCTCTCTGGCCTTCAGCTTCACAGGTCTTAAACTATATCCATGGCCTCAGAGATAACTGATCTTGGGAACGGAGTCATGTTAGCTGGACTCACAGACTGATGTATATACTACAAAGTCATTAAATATATTCATTTGCAGTAGAGATAGGACTTTGGGATATGTCCTTCTAAAGATGTAGCAGTTTTTTCTGTTATTTAAAGTAGTCCTTTTTCAAGGACATTGAATTCATTTCCTAGTGTGGAATGGCAGGAACACCCAAGGAGATGGTGCACAGTGGTGTTTGGGGATTCTCTCGGCCAGCCCTTAGGCAAACCTAAGAGGTGGTGGTCCCTGCAGTCTCTTTGGGAGGGGCCTCCTCACTGCTATATCCAGTGTGGCTTCCCTTCCTCAGGAGCTCTCACCAACACTTGCCTGATCTCCTGCCCCCTTTTCTAGACTATAGAGAGACCCGGCCTTTTCCCAATGGGTCCTAATAATTAAATAGCTGAGGCTTCAGTTTTCGTTTATGGGGTCCTACCCTGCAGATATCCTCTTCTCGATCTAGTTATTCTTAGGCATTGCCTAGACCTGGAGGCGCAGGAAGTTCTCCCACGCCTTAGTGCTCTGCGGATTACACTGCTTTAACTTCTAGAAGATCCCCCAGGCTCCCTACTCCAGCTTGTGTCCCAACAGATACGTTGGACAGTCATGGCTGGTTATCAGTGAGTACCAAGCCCTGTCCTGGAACCTTCCCTTATAACTAGTTGAATTCTCAGTCAGCTTCCTGAGTTGGGTCTAGTTGGCATCCCATTTTAGGAGTGAGGAAATTGAGGCACAGAGTGGCTTGCCTAAGGGTGACAGAAGTGTAGCCCAAGACACAGCTTCCCAAAGGGAGTTAGCACCGCCCAGTTCTAGCAGGGGGTCTTAATAGTGCTGCCTCGTTTGTCAAGTCAGAATGTCGGCTGAGATGAGAGGTGTAGTGAAATGGGCAGATGGGCCCATCTGGGCATTAGAATGGGGGAGGGGAGGAAGAAATTGTCCCTCAAGACCTGGAGGTTGGCGGGCACTTGCCCAGCGCTTGGGGCAGCAGTGTTCTGACCGCTCCGCTGTCTCCCCGCAGTGCTGCCCGACGCCCTGCGTGTGGCCGCCAGCCCTCAGCCCGCCCCGGGCCCCAGCCTGCGCGAAGGCGAACCCTTCGAGCTGCGGTGCGCGGCCTCCAGCACGTCGCCGCTGCACACGCACCTGGCGCTGCAGTGGGAGGTGCGGCGCGGCCCCGCCCGGCGGAGCATCCTCTCCCTGACCCACGAGGGCAGGTTCCAGCCCGGCCCGGGCTATGAGCAGCGCTACCGCGGCGGGGACGTACGCCTGGACACTGTGGGGAGCGACGGGTACCGCCTGGCCGTGTCCCGGGCCCTGTCCTCCGACCAGGGCTCCTACAGGTGCATCGTCAGCGAGTGGATCGGAGAGCAGGGAAACTGGCAAGAAATTCAAGAGAAAGCCGTGGATGTGGCCACCGTGGTGATCCAGCCAACAGGTGAGCTTCTGAAAATTGCATGTTTTAGACCATTTGCTGCTGTTGTTTAATCACTCAGTCGTGTCCGACTCTTTGCGACCCCATGGACTGTAGCCCACCAGGCTCCTCTGTCCATGGAATTTTCCAGGCAAGACTACTGGAGTGAGCTGCCATTTCCTTCTCCAGGGGATCTTTCCCACCCAGGCATCTAACCTGGGTCTTCTGCGTTGCAGACTGAATCTTTTCCACTGAGCCATCAGGGAAGCTGGGTAAAGAACTAGGCCAGAGCCTTATTCCTCTCTGACAAGGTTTCTCCTCCTCCTGGGAGACCTTCTGTTGATGGGTGAGGGTATAGGGTGGTGTTGATGGTTTGGAAAGGATGCATTTGTTTTGTGCCAAATGCCAAGTTCTGCTCTGCAGCTGCTTTTTCTCTGGATTCGTACCCATGGGAAGCTGCAAGTTACATAAGACACTAAGAGAATTTTGTGACTGAAAGATTAAGTGCTTTTGAGTGCCAGGACAAGGTCCAGCCTGGTGTCCAGAGGGGCTTTGGGGTGGGGCTGTCCCCACCTTGCTCCTATGGCTTCATTTTGTTTGGTGTTTCCCAGTCTCTGGATCTGCCCTTCCCCACAGCTGCTGGGGGTGTGTTTGGCTCATCCCCAAACCTCTGTCCGACCTGGGTCCTCTAGGCCTGCCTTTCAGGTCACCTCTGATGTGACATCCCCTTGTAGGTGAGGGATCCCCTAGGGCTGGGCCTCTTATCTCCTTGAGGACACAAACCCTGGAAGCATCCAACTCTGGGGTCTGTATGCAAGTTGTTTTTATCTGTGAACCATCTTTTTAAGAAACAATAACCAAAAACCTTCTTACTTATACTAGAGAAGTAATTAAAGAAATGCAAAATGCATTTCCAAAAGCCCATAAAAATAAATGAAAAACAGGAAAAACAGGCCATTTTTGCCTCCAGTGTCCAGCAGACATGAGTAGAGAACCTACTGTGTGCTGAGTTCTGTCCTGGGCTCTGGGGTCAGAGATGCTTGAAGATCGTGCCCAAGCCTCACAGAGCTTCTGGCTCGGCAGAGGGAAGGTGTAAAGAGACCTTCTCAGGGGGATGTCACTGCTGCGGGTGGTTGGAAGACTTGGTTTGCTGGGAGTCTGACATTGCCAGATCGCAGAGTACTTTGCTGCTGTTGCTGCTGTCTCCTGTTTTGTAAACTGGGAAGACCTTGGCTGGACTCGTTTCTTGACTGTAAACGAGAGAGCATGGCCGCTCTGTCGCTCAAATGGGAAGGAAAGCAGGCAATGATACACTTGGGAAATGTTTTTCCTCTGCAGGCCGTGTTGTCCTGAGCACTTGCCTCTGAATTTACACCACAGCACAAAAGCTGAATTTGGTAAAAGCAGGACCAATGTTCTTGACTGTGGCAGTCAGGCAGGTTGGAGGTGTTCTCGCCGACAAGAGGGGCCACAGGTTGCACTCAATCTTGATTCTCCTGGCTGCCGAAATCACTTTCCAGATGGATTGAGGTCACCTGCCTTTTCGGAAATGATCTGTCAGGAATCTGACATAAGAAACCTTGGATGTTCGTCTTGCATCAAACGACTATTTTAACAGGCTTTTGAAAGGGTTAAGAGTTTCAGATTTAGCAAATGCAAGAATTCCAATTGTAAAGTTTTTTTTTTTTTTTTTTAAATTTCAAACAAGCCACAAAACCCAGAGTGTAGTTTTAAGACTTGAACACTCTGAGCCTATTAGGCAGGCAGTAGTATCTGGCTCTTACTCAAGCCTAAGGATTCATAGCCTTTTGTGCATGGGTGTCTTTGATAGTCCTTTGAAGCTCCCAAGCCCTTTCTCAGAGTTAATATATTTTAATTAATAAAATACATAAAGAGGATGACATAGGAAAACAGTAACATTAAAATAGTTATCAAAATATTTAAGATAAATTCGTTGTATAACAATATAGTGTTTTATTGCATATGTGTGTACGCAGTTGCTCAGTTGTATCCAACTTTTTGTGGTCCCATGGACTGTAGCCCTCCTCTGTCCATGGAATTTTCCAGGCAGGAATACTGGAGTGGGTTGCCATTTCCTACTCCTGGGGATTTTCTTGACCCAGAGATCAAACTGCATCTCCTGCATTGGATTCTTTTACCACTGAACCACCTGGGAAGCCCAGTGTTTTATTAATTCCTTAAGTAATAAGATAGAGTGGCAGACCTAACAACTACTGTAATTTCTGATAAGTGATGAATATAAATAATATTTTAAGATATCTGCAACAATTGAAATGTAATGTGAAAATATCTGTGATTTCTATTGGGAGCAAGATCCTAGGGACAGATAATACTACACTGGTTTGCTTAGTTTCATAATGAGAAGAGATGCCGTCTTTCAGGTAGAGGTTAGTAAAAGAAAGGCAATTTGTTTTGACATCCATGTCACAGACGCCTTAAATTCTCTTTTGGATCCCGGGTTAAGAACCACCACACTAGAGTGATGGTCTTTCTCTCATTTTAAATACTTGCATTCTCCTTAGCTAGCTTTTTTTTTTTTTAATTGGAGTTTATTTGATTTACAATATCATATTAGTGGTGTTGGAGAAGATTCTTGAGAGTCCCTTAGACTGCAAGGAGATCCAGCCAGTCCATCCTAAAGGAAATCAGTCCTGAATATTGTTTGGAAGGACTGGTGCTGAAGCTCCAATACTTTAGCCCCCTGATGCTGTGAAAGATTGAAAGCAGGAGGAGAAGAGGATGACAGAAGATGAAATGGTTGGATGGCATCACCAATTCAATGGACATGAGTTTGAGCAAGCTCTGGGAGATGGTGATGGACAGGGAAGCCTGGTGTGCTGCAGTCCATGGGGTTGCAAGACTTGGACACGACTGAGCAACTGAACTGAACTGATTAGTTTCACAACATTGTGGTTCAATAGTTTTACAGATTTTACTCCATTCAAAGTGAAAGTGTTAGTCACTCAGTCATGTCCAACCCCACGGACCGTAGCCCATCAGCTCCTCTGTCCATGGAATTCTCCAGTCAAGAATATTGGAGTGGGTTGCCCTGCCCTTCTTCAGAGGATCTTCCTGACCCAGGGACTGAACCCAGGTCTCCTGCATTGCAGGCAGATTCTTTACCATCTGAGCCACCAGGGAAGCCCCATCTACTCCATTAAAGTTATTTTAAAATATTGGCTCCATTTTCTGTGCTGGGCATTACATCCTTGAATCTTACTTACTTTCTACTTAGTAGTTAGTACTTCTTGCCTCTTGATTCCCTGCCTCTATCTTTTTTTAAAAAAAGTATTTACTAATTTCTATTATTTATTTGGCTGTGTTAGATCTTGTTGCAACATGCAGGATCTTCAATATGTCATGTAGGATCTTTGCTTGTGATGTGCAGCCTCAGTAGTTGCAGCATGCAGGCTTAGTTGCTCTGTGTCTTAGTTGTAGAGTCTTAGTTCCTCGATCAGGGATCGAACCCAAGTCCCCTGAATTGCTAGGCAGATTCTTAACCCCTGGACCACCAGGGAAGTCCCCCCTTCCTCTATCTTGCCCCACCACCTCCCCCACTGGTAACCACTAGTTTGTTCTCTGCATCTGTGAGCCTTTTTGTTTGTTTGTTTTTGTTATATTGTTTGTTTTATTTTTTAGATTCCATTTATAAGTAAAAACATATAATATTTGTCTTTCTCTGTCTGACTTACTTCACTAAGTGTAATTCCCTACAGGTCCATCCATGCTGTTGCACATGGCTAACTTTCATTCCTTTTTATGGCTGAGTAATCCATTGTCACCCCACTCCAGTACTCTTGCCTGGAAAATCCCATGGACGGAGGAGCCTGGTAGGCTGCAGTCCATGGGGTCTCGAAGAGTCGGACATGACTGAGCAACTTCACTTTCGCTTTTCACCTTTATGCATTGGAGAAGGAAATGGCAACCCACTCCAGTGTTCTTGCCTGGAGAATCCCAGGGATGGGGTTGCACAGGGTCGAACACGACTGAAGTGACTTAGCAGTAGCAATAATCCATTGTATATATATATACCACATCTTCTTTAACCATTCATCTGTTGATGGACGCAGGTTGCTTCCATGTCTTGGCTATAGTAAATAGTGCTGCTATGAAGTTGTCCGTAGCTAACTTCTTAACTATTCTTATTGCATTCTTATGATAAATGGCACAAAGTGACTTACATGGTGGGGCTGTACCCTGTAGGTGACAGTAAACCCCTCTGTGTTAGGAGTGGTCTGGTTAATGCTGAGCCTGGTGTCGTAATTTACAGGGTCAGTTATATCCAGGAGGAGAAAGCCTACACCATCACAGACTTTGTCTGAAGTCCCCTGTATGAGTCCCTAGAACTGATTCCTTTTTCCCTTCACCATACTTCATCCTGTCCCAGTAGTGAACTCTCCAATCCCATAGAACACGTGAAAAACTGTGCTGAGTGATGTGACGAGATATTTAGCCACTTGCAGAGAAAACAAATTAGAAAGTGAACTATATTATTACAGAGATGTCACTATTTCTAAACGCAAGAATCCATTTTCTCCATGCATGCTGTCCGCAGTTGCATACTGGCCACTTCTTTCCTCGGCTGGCTCCCTCCTGGGCCTTCTTTTACAACTGCTGTAGTGGTGGCTGGCAGAGAGCAACTCTGGCAGTATTCCAGGGTCTCTGACCATGGTTGCACATTGGGTGGTTCAAACGGCAGCCTGGGCTCAGAGCAGCAGTTTCCTGACTCCTCTCAAACGATATCTCATATTGTTTTTGGCTCCTTTAAAGGGGTGAAGGAGGAGGAAGAATTTGGAAGAAGGTGGGTGGTGGTGAGAAATTAGACTTTAAATTCCTTTTTCTAATACTATGCCTACCTTGTTTTCTGTCTTCATCAAAGTGAAGCTTGAACTTGGCCTGAAGCTCTTGTTTGAAATATCATCAGTCTTTGGAAAAATCTATAATGAAAGTCATTTACTTCAAAGCACATGGGTTCGTGGGGTTGGGTCTTTTCTGAACCAAGTGCCAGCGTTTGTTGCTGAGCTGACCCAGGTCCGTAGCTGATGCTGAGTGACTCTGGCTGGAAGACCAGGCCTGTGCTCTGCTTCCACTTGAATCCCCTGGGAGGTGTCGACTCCTCATCATCTAAGCAGTTGTTCCCAGAGCATTACCACGTGTTGAATGTTTTTCTACTATGATTACAGATGTTCAATTTCATTGCAAAAAAATCCCTTGAATAAAATAAAATGTTTCCATGTAAAAGCCTTGACAGGGGCATGCTGACACCAGATCTGCCTGGGGACTGTCACACCAAATCCTTCAGTGCTTCATCTAAATATAGTTTACTTTTAATTATCCACACTAATGAGAGAGGGCAGTGGCATCGTCCAGAAATCACTGTGTTTTGGTTTTAGAATATCCTTTATCCTTGACTTGAAGGTGGGGGTGTAGAGCGGAATAAATGATGCTCTAAGTACATTGCATTTGGGAGACTTTGACCTGCTAGGCATGTTGTCTGGTTTCCCTTTCCCAGTCCTTCTGTTTACATCCCTGACCCTGTTTTACCCAGAGGATGGTTTTTTTTTTTTTCCAGAGGATGGTTTTACCCTCACTTCTACCCTCCACCTCCTAGCCCCCGCGTGACAATATGTACCTGCCAGAGCTGAGCTATCCTTTCTCTGAAAGTCACCCGTCTATCATGCATATGGAGAAAATATAAATTTAGTTTTGTGATGTTCAACAGAGTTGTTTTCAAATGATAATGTGTGTAATGATGGTGTAACACTTAAGAGCAGAGTCCCTAGAGGCAGGCAGCCTGAATTTGAATCCTAACTCTGCCACATAGTAGCTGTGTGACATTGGGCAAGTTACTTAATTTCTCTGTGGTTCAGTTGCCTTATTGGTAAAATGGAGATGATAATAGAACCACCTCGTAGGGTTGTTTTGAAGATGACATTTATAAAGCACTCAGAAGAGCCTGGCATATAGCAGCATCTAGATAAGTGTTTGCTGCTGTTACTGTTTTAATGAAATAAAAAGAAATACATCGTTCATTTATTCAGTACATTTCTCAAGCACGTAAAACTGTACAAAGTCTCCTAACTTGAATGTCGTACATAAGAAGGTAAAAGGAGGTGATCTAAGGGGATGGGGTGGAAGTGGCAAATGTAACTGAGATTATCTCGATGTCCTTGTTTTTGGTTTTCCAGTTCTCCGAGCAGCTGTGGCCAGGAATGTGTCTGTGGCTGAAGGCAAGGACCTGGGCCTGGCTTGCAACATCACCACGGACCGAACGGACGATGTCAGACCCGAGGTGACTTGGTCCTTCAGCCGGACGCCCGACAGCACGTTGCCTGGCTCCCGTGTGCTGGCTCGGCTGGACCGTGACTCCCTGGTGCATGGCTCTCCTCACGTGGCCTTGAGTCACATGGATGCACGCTCCTACCACCTACTGGTTCGAGATGTCAGCAAAGAAAATGCTGGCTACTATTTCTGCCACGTGGCGCTCTGGACCCCCGGATACAACAGAAGCTGGCACAAGGTGGCAGAGGCCGTGTCGGCCCCGGCTGCCGTGACGGTGACCTGGCTAGGTGAGTGGTTTTGGAGGGTGGCTCTCCACCTCGCTGGCTTAATCCTTCCCCTGGGGTCTGGAGAGGAGTCAAAGAGCTGTGTGTTTTGCATTATTGTGGCATTCTTGATATCCACAAGCATACTTTCTCCTGGATAGATCCCAAGCTGGGGAGGAGAGAAAGCAAAACTGGCTGAAATAGAATCTGGCAGTCAAGGGAAATGTTTAGATGATGTGCCCTCAGTTGTCTCAATACCCTCATTTGAGAGGATACAGTTTCCTTTTGTGGTCAGAGATTTGCAGGGTCGGGGGTCCTGCTGATTGGCTCTTTGAAATGGATCTTTGTTGGAGGGAGCACACTGCCATTCTCCCTCTCTTTTTCCTAGACTCCTAGGTATTCTCTGGCAGGAGCTGCTGCTTTTCTAAAGCCCAGGGAAGAAAAAGAATTCCTTCAGTTAATGGAACACAGTTTTTTCACTGAATGCCCTGGCATCCCAAAATGATTTTTTTTATTTTTTTGCAGATAGCAATGAAACAGGGCCTTCCTGCCCCGCCCCGCCCTCCCCCCCCCCCCACCGGAGGGTTCTCTCCCCAAGTCCAATTCCCGGGGGAGAAGCAGAGTGGCCCTCAACTGTTGCCCACCTTGCCACTCATGCAGTTGCTTCTTGTCATACATATGAAGGTCATTGTCATAGCCTTTTTTTTTTTTTTTAACCACTGTCATCCTCCCCATCTCTTATTTTTCTGAGTGCTTTTCCTGATTTTGTTACCATCTTGTAATTAATTGCAAGTGACCTTAGGCAGGATGGGACCAAGTGGAGTGTGGAGCGCCTTGCTTCCCATGTCCATTACTGCAAAGATGGACACAGGCTTGTGGGTCAGCCCCTTCCCTGTTTTGAACTTGATCTCTCTCCTGTCCTCTGACCATTCTAAGCCCACAAGAAGGCATTTGGCATTGCTCTACTAGGAGGTAAAACAGATCTTTAAAGGCTGGGAAATCACTTCCTCCTTTGTGTAATGCCATACATCCTCGCTCTGTGAGCCCCAGCTCATTCCTCAGCTCTTTCTTGTCTCTGCATTGAAACCTCCTCCCAGGCTAGTGACACATTCACTGTCTTGTTTCTTCCTAATAAGCCATTATTTGGCAGAGATGGGGAGTTGGCAAGTGGGGACAGAGGGGGGCAGGGAGAGGAAGAGTAATAAGAGAGTAAGCAGAGGGTCCGTCCAATTCAGAGCAAGATGAGGCGGGGTGTTAGTCATCCCTGGTAGCAAAGTGATTCTTTGATATCTGCAGAGTGAAAGGAGTGGGGTTTATCTGGTGAGCTTTTATTCCTGCCGCCTGAACCCTGCGCAAAGAGACTCACTATGAAGTACTGAACTGGAACAATGTTAGCCCAGCTAGAACTCTCCTTAGCAACCTTCAAAATAAAACAGATGTTGTCAGCAGCGAAAGAAGAGTTTTCATCTCTGGAGCTGAATGTGTCTCGGAGCCCTGATCCTCAGCGCATTGTGCCTGCTGTCAGATCCCGTCCCTGACTCCACCCCTCCCCCACTGACTTAGAATCACAGCTCCAGCGGGTTTTTTTTCTTTCTCTCTCTCTCTCTCTCTTTTTTTTTTTTTTAAAAGAAAGTGCTGCCTGCACTCCAATTTGAGGGCCTCTTTGAAGTCCTCCTGCATTGATCCCAGCCTACCCTGGGGGGAGATGGAGGGACTGGCAGGAAGAGGATGGGAGCTCTGAGAGGGAATGGGCTCTTTTAGCTGGGAGGGGTTTGTTGGTGGCTGTGTTCTCCGGAAAGTGGGAAGAAATAAAGAGCCTAAATTGTTCAGTTCAGGAAAAGGTTCAGTTATTCTCCTAAGGGTCCAGCACCGCTGTTGTGAAAGCGGTCAGTGTGCTTTTCCCTGACTGACCTACCCCCCCCGACCTCCACCCCAAACCTTTGCAAGTAATGGACACTCGGTCAGCATTGGGCAGATGGGGAGCTAAGGCAGCACCAACACACAGATATGTTAAAATATGTGCATCGGAAAAGAAGAATTGCAAAGAAAGCAGTAAGTTCAGCTCAGAATATTCAGAGGCACATGGGTAAACCTGCCAGGAGTGTAAGCGATATTCTTGTCTTCCCTTAAATCTCCCCTCCTTCCGTGTGCCTGCAACTCACGCCACGACGCTCCCTGGACATTTGTCAGAAGGCGAGTTGGGCACGAGTATAGCAGTAGACCCTCCCCCCGGACCTCCCAGAAGGATTCTCTGCCCGGCAGAGAGCAGGCATGCCTCAATACTATGTGACGTTCTCTAGATTTACAACATGTATGCATATACATGTCGATCCCATGCCACATGCGACTTGGGGCCTGTTGGAGGTGACTGAGAGGTGGCGCTAAGACAGGAAGTATTCTGTTTATATAGGTCATCTTATGTTGTGTGACTGGAGTGTTGTCACAAAAGAGCTCTTGAGAAAGCCGGCTCCCTATGCAGGTATGACTCAAAATGCTTGGTTTTGCTACTTAGACCAATTAAAAATGATCGCTACCATGTGTTGAACACTTACTGCATGCCAGGGACTGGGCCAGAGGCTTTACATGCATTAAATATTTGATCCTCATGATAGTGTGAGTTAAGACACTGTCCCAGTCCCCATTTGAAAACCACTGATTTTCGTTTTGCTTCCAGTTATGAAGGGCAGGAATTAGGGAACGAGTCAAGGTTCATCTCTGGTGCACATGGTGACAGCTAGGACAGTTCGGAATGGGGATCCCCTTCCAGATGGCTTTCTCATGCATGTGTCACCATATTCTGGGGCATCTCTGTCCCCACATGGTGTCTCATCCAGGCCCTGTCCATGTGGTGCTTTTTACGGCACTATCTTCTCAGGACGGTCATGCTCCTTTTATGGCGGCTGACTGCCAAGACACAGGAAGTGAAAGTGGCAGACTAGTTAAAAGCTATCCCTGGGACTGGCACAACACACTTCCACTGTTTCCTATTGGCCAGGGCCACTACAGAGTTTGTCCAAGTTCAAGGGAGTAGAGAAAGAGACCCCATCCCTTAATGGGAGACTAGCAAGGTCATTTTGCAAAAAGGGCATGTGAAAAGGGAAATGTTACTGCAGCTCTCTTTGGAAAATAGCATCTATACAGTGGTTAATGCTTGTTTCTTTTATTTCAAAAGAAATGTTTAGAATGGCTTGGACAGAATTATGGCTGTGGGTCAAGTCTGTTCCAAGTGTTTTTATCTTAAGGGGCGTCTGTCCCAAGTATTGTCATCCTGCGTGGAAACATTTTGACTTTGGGAATCAGCTTGACTCCTGAAGCTCAAGAGCATAAAATCCTGAAAGCTGGGTGGTTCTTGTTCTCATTTGCTTGGGGTTGGTGCACTAAATCGGTGAGGGGTTGAAGCTGATTGGAGTCTTCTCATGTTCACTGTATTAACCAGACAGATTAGGGCAAAGACATGAATGGGTCTGTCAAGTCCAAGAGCACTTGTAGCATCTGGGAGGACTATGATTTTTCTTAGAGGGTAAGAAAAAGCCTCTTTACTTAGGATGGATGTCCTACTTTTGAAGGGAAAAAGATATAAGTTGGCTTGCAAAACGAAGTCCAATTTAAAGCAGGAGGCACAAAAATAAAATCAAGATCAAAAGGGGTAAAAAAAATAATCAAAGAATAGATATGGCAAGATGGTTGGGATGAATTAGTTATTGCATTTGAGCACTGAATTTGCCTCTGAAGTTTTGGAGAGTTGAGGCAAAAAGAGATGTGATTATGCAGTCCTCTTCTGATGAGGGAAAACAAATAAAAGAGAAACAAATTTTTTCTTGGCACTGAATATATTGCGTGCTTTTTCTTTAAGGGCATCGGATAACATAACAAGCAGTGCTTTCAACTGTTCCTTTACAAAATCTTTAGTGATTGTTTAAATAGATGTTTCTTATATCCATTCCCTATAAAACCCAAGGGCATAAACCTTAAGTGTGTGAAGGAGTTTTTGTAAGAAGCTGAGTTACTACGGAGGACAAATGTTGCCTTGTGTCTATCCGATTTAGTATATGGCTAAAACTATAGAGAATCTTGAGGAATGGCTGGTTAATCTGCATATTAAGCCATCTCACTCTGCTATCAGATGTCTTAAATGAGCCCTTGGCAAGAGTTGGATACTAATCAGTTCATGGTTGAGCTGTCTGCCCGAAGTCCCAGACTTCCGTGGTGTTAATTGGAGAGGGTTCCACCGGCTTCAGATTGGAGAGCAGGAGGAGGCAGAGCCGAGTTCTGCTATTCCAGCTTAAGCACTTAATTTGCATTCTTCTCCACTCGAGGTCTGTCCCCTCTTCCAGCCGAGAGCCAGTGAGGAAGGTAATTATTTTTCTTTAAAGGGAGCTGTTAATCTGCTAAGTACTTGGGAGAGATTTGAGAGTTCTTTGCCATCTATAGATGATAAGGTTTAGATCTGCAGAATTTTACAGGCAACTACAATCTGCTGTCTGTCCAGGATTACCTCTGAAGGCTGAAGAGCGATGGAGTCCTGCTCCACCACCTTCTAGGCGTGCTGTCTCGGGCTTGACGCATGTGGTTTCTAAGCTTTGGTTTTCTTGGCTTTGTGGGATAATGCATATGAAGTGCCTTAGGGCAGTGCCTGGCACTTAAGTGCTCCACACATTTTCATGGTGGTGGTGGTGGTTACTGATTGGTGTTTTGGAGGAAGAGTCAATATAGAACATGCTCTTCTCCATCAAGCTCTTAACTAAATAAGTCATGGGAAAAAAATAAGCCATGGGGGTGTCTTAGGACATGGAGAGCAAGGAATGTGTGGGTCCAGAGAGGAGCCGAGTTGAGCACACCTAGCCCTTATGCCCCCGCAAATCTGATAACTTTTTCTTTTTTCTCTGGGAGGAGTGAGTGAGGATGAAGAAAGAAAAAACAAAATGGCACAATTGTCACTTTGGGTGTGGGGCATTGGTATCCCATTCAAATAATGTTATCTCTGTTGCCCTGAAATCCATAATGCTGAATGCAGCCTCATAATAACGATTTTCATTAGTGGGGTAAAGCACCCGCCCTGTAACAACTGCTTATTTATAGTCTTCTCTGTTTAAATGTTAGAGAATATTTAATTATTGTATGGTAAAGAATCCACCTGCCATTGCAGGAGACACAAGAGATGTGAGTTTGAGCCCTGAGTTGGGAAGATGCCCTGGAGGAGGAAATGGCAACCCACTCCAGTATTCTTGCCTGGGAAATCCCATGCACAGAGGAGCCTGGCGGGCTACAGTCCATGGGGTTGCAAAGGATCAGAGATGACTTAGTGACTGAGCAGAAATGCACATACCAATGATGATAGTGGCAGCTCTTTGACAGTCAGCTCATTCAGCTGCCTCTAAAGTACCTGCTCATTTGTTCAGGATGATAAAATCAGCATTGGCAGAAATCAAGGCCCAGTTCCTCCCATTTCTTCTGACATGTGTGTGCAGCCTGTTCATCTAATTAGCTCTCCCAAGTTAACTAAGCTTCAAAGTGGGTATCAGAACATGGCACTGTACACAGTTCAGGATTAGTGCCTCAGCGGTTATCATCACTCTTGTCTTCTGGGATGAAGCCGGCCTTGAGAAGCATTAATCATTGGGTGTGTAATGATGATGTGCATTTCGGCGCTAGTGGAAGCCAGGCCATGGAGCCAGAGCCTCTCCTATGATTCTGCTCCCCTACACCATGCAAGACCTTAGTCTTTGAACTTAACCTCCTTTGAGCTTTGATTTGAGCTTTGTTTTTGTTTAGGAAATGTATGTAAAAGTAGTACCTATTACATAAGGATGTTTTGAAGATTAAATGAGATTGAAAGAAAAGTATATGGTGTGGTGCCTGGCTTACAGGAGGCCTTGCACACATTCCAGTTCTTAGTATTCTTGTACCTTCCGTACAGAATTGTGAGAGTAAAAGAAGGAGCTAATTCATAGAAACCCCCAGTTCAGGCTCCTGCATGCAGTAGGCACAAAATACCTGCTTTTACACACTAGCCAATAATCCTGAATATTTTCATTGTCTTGAAAGTAGTAACAAAGGAGTTTAATAATCCATAATCAAAAAATAAAGTCTTTCTTGGTGGTGACAGGGTTTGCACTATGGGAGGTGAAAGCTTCGGGAGGTGATGTGTAAGTGAGCAGGTTGACCTGGGGGACAGGTTAGGGAGAGATCTTTGTTTCTGGAAGGTTAGTGATGTCGTGCCTTACACTGGCCTCAGTATTCTGTGAAAGGGTTTACTATGTGGGTGGGCTGTTTATTCTAAACTTTTGGAACAGAAGTTTACACAGTAGTAGAACAAACCACCTGCTTCAACAATTACCAATATTTTGCTAATCTTACTTCATCTCTCTTCCTTCCCTGGGATACACACACACACACACACACACACACACACACACCCTGTTCCACACACACACACACCCTGTTCCACACACACACACACACCCTGTTACACACACACACACACACACCCTGTTACACACACACACACACACACACACACACACACCCTGTTCCTCTCTTTCTTTCCCCTGCTGCCCTGCTAATCTTACTTCATCTCTCTTCCTTCCCTGGGATACACACACACACACACATACACACACACACACACACACACCCTGTTCCTCTCTTTCTTTCCCCTGCTGCCCTGTTAATCTTACT